>NC_051848.1:60891983-61218087 GCF_002237135.1 Teleopsis dalmanni | reverse complement strand
TAATTACTTATAAGTCAGTTTACATTTGTCCTTATTAGTGAACGGGTGTGCGTTGTATACATAAAATTTTTTAAATGCTTATTCCAACCGCGTATAAAAATAAAAAAGTATTTATTAATATTCACAATATTGAATAAAAAACTTTTACTGCAAAAGGTAATAATTTTATGATTAAAAAGACAAAAAGAAACAAAATAGTGTTCTAGTGAGAAATATAAATGAAAGTTAATCTTTTTGTGAAATACATATATAAATATATAATAACATATATATATAAATAACATATATAAAAATAAAAACATAAATAATATTAATAAATTTCTTTATATATAATTGTACATATAGAAATATATGTGTAAATAGGTGTATTTGTAAAAGTACAGTTCCGCTCAGTAGCAAAAATTAAAATATAAAAATGTACACATAAGAATGCTTGTTGCTATTCCAGGAAAAAAATATTGCGTTATGATCTATTTTTGCGGTGTGTTGTTTTTGTACTTTATTTCATAAGTAGCGTTATTTGTTTCAATGCATACTTTTTTTACTATGGACAATAATAAAGAGCGAACATCCCTTTTATGTGTTATTGTATTTAATAATTTTGAATAACTTTTGATGTGGTTTTTTTTCAGTTGTAGAAAATTTTGGTTTAAACAGTGAAATCAGTTTTTACTCAAATGGATTTGTTATTAATGAAGAACAGTTTGAAGCTGTAATTAAACAATATTCAACAGATTCAAACTTTTTTATCGAAGTAATATGTAAAGGTAAAGCATTATTTAAATAAATTTTTGACGGCATATATTGCTTTAATTAAATTTGTCTCTTTGTTTTCTTAATTTATATACTATTATTCTATTAAATTTTCAAGACGATGTGGTGCCTTGTTCCAAAGAAGAAGAAACTGTTGTTCTTACAGACTTGACTGAAATCAATACTGTAGAAGACTTAAAATTGGTTTTACATCTGAGAGAGCCTATAATTTTAAACAAAAGCAAAGAAGAAACTCCGCTGTCAAATGCGGAAAGAGTTAATATTTCGAAAGCGATTATTTTACATTTATTGCAAAATCCCAACAATACGTTAGTATATATTGTGCAAAAGTAATGTATAGGTATATATTTCTTTTTTTTTTAGGTTATCTACTACGGTTTTATTAAAATTATCATATTTGATTCCAGCAATATTTAAAGGTGAAGTATCTGAGACATACTACCAAAGATATTGCCAAGGAAAACAAGCTTCAGGAAAGTTACATGACTTTTATCACAATTATAGAAATAAATTAGCCATTGAAGGCATTATTAAACGCAGATCGAATTCACACACGCCAACTAAATGTGTACTAAACTTAGATTTAGACGAAGGTGAAGAAAATACATATTTGTAGATAATACTGTGTATTTAAAATTTGTTTTGAATATTTTAAGACAATAATTTTCAAATTTTTCTTTGCAGACAACTTTAATAAAGAATCTCTCCAGTTTGTCAAATCTGAAATAGATGTTAATAAAGTTTTACTTCAATGGAAAGCAACATTAACAGAGCGGAGGAAGTTACTATCTACTGAAATATCTACTGCAGATTACTTTAAGGAATTTCCTGCTCTATGTCAAAGTGATGGTTATAAATTGGTAAGTGATGTTTTTGTATTTTTATGTAATTGGTTCTCTCCTTAAATTAATACATTTTTCTTTTTATTGTTTCTTCATTTGTTTTTATATTATTATTTCTAGTTTATTTCTTGTTCTAATTTGTTCATTTTTATTACGTTATATATAGTTTATCGCAGATTTAGATGAATTGGAACCAAAATTTCCTCAAAACTTCGTTGAAAATGTATTAAAGAAGGTTAAATCTTCAAAATCAGAGAATATTGACACTATTAAAAATTTAATTGCGGCAGATGCAACTGAGGAGCGTCAGAAATTTCTCAGTTTACTTCTTTTACCTTATTTATTTCCTGCTCCTCAAAAAAGAACTTTCAAAGGCTTTGCAAAACCTTCCAGGGCAGAGTGCGCTGACTATTTTATTTCATATTATACGGTACGCCAGTTATTTGCATAATTTTAAAACTTACGTATTTACTTTTCCTTTTAACAGGACTTAAAATCTGCAGATTTTGCTGTCCGCCAAATCACTGATCGCTGTAGAGAGCGAAAGGAACAACTACAGCCTTTCCTTCTTATTATAGGAAAAAATTGTGAAATTGTTTGGCTTTTAATTGCGAATATAAAATATATTTTCAATAGTTTGGAAGAAGGTGTAAAGTCTGCAGTAGCGGCTTATTTGGCCCTGAATATAAAATATCCATTTTACTCAGAAAAACCTTGGTTTCTTCTGCAAAGGTTCGTATATAACAAAACAACTGCTTACGATTCGCAGTTACTTCAAAAAGTTAAAACAATTGCAAGTGATTTGAATTTAATTTAAAAATGGAATGTTTTCATTGCTCACGAATTTTTGGCACGAAGCAATTATTAAATCATCTAAGATACATCAAACCATGTGCATACATATGTACTTTTTGCAGAAAAAAATTTGATAACATTCATACATACATGCAACACGTTCGATCTCATATTAATATTAAGAGCCTTCCATTGGTTTGTAATGAAAATGAAAATTTTGATGAAAATGAAAATAATTCTCCAAATCTAAATCAAATAGTTATGCATTCGTCTAAAAATAAGCCAAATGATTTGTATATTTTGAAGCTGGTAAAATTTATGTTAAACTTTTATAACAAACGAACAATACCCCGCAAATATTCAATGCAGTGTATTAACAGTTTCGCTACTTTTACAAAATCTTTTTTAAATGATTTTTTAACTGAATGTGATTGCACAAATAATTCAATTTTAAAGAAATTTTTACGTACGGAGATTCCAACAACAGAATATAAATTAATTAAATATTTAAAAACCATCGGATATTATTATAAATGTAAAACTGTTTTAGTAAACAGACACATTGAAAATGTAAACTCAGAAACAAATGTTATTCACAGTAAGAGTATATTCCATACTTCTCGAATATTTCCTTTAAGAGATTTTTTTATCAAAATTGTTTACTGACACGAATTTTATCAGTGATGCAGTAAGCTATTACAATAAAATTACTTTAGAGAAAGATTATGTAATATCAGATTTTTGCAATTCGGAGTTATTTAAAAGTAAAGTACAACAAATAGAAGTGAACAAAAATACTTTATACTTGCCTCTCTTAGTTTTCTTCGATGACTTCGAAACAAATAACCCTTTGGGTTCAAGGGCAAATGTTCAAAAATTGAGTGGAGTATACGTTAAAATACCCACTATTCCAGAGCACTTTCAATCAAAACTTAATTTTATTTTTTTACTTGGTTTATTTTATTCCGATGATAGAAAGAAATTCGGTAACGATAGAATTTTTAAACCCTTTGTTAACGAATTGAATTTAATAACAGAACATTCCTTTAATATATGTAATAACAAATATTCCGTCGTGAAAATCATTCCGTCGTTAATAATAGGAGACAATTTAGGTTTAAATTCGGCTTTAGGTTTCACGGAGTCCTTTAGTCAAAATCACTGTTGTAGATTTTGCAATATAAATAAACAAGAATTGTTTCATACTTGTAAACATAATGATAAAATCTCGCGCTTAGATATTGAATTCTATAACACATGTATTGAAAATGAGCATTTACTAAAAAATTCTAGTATTAAAGAAAATTCGATTTGGAATAAAATGAATAATTTTCATGTCACTTCGAATTACAGTGTTGATATAATGCATGATATGTTGGAGGGAGTTTGCCACTATGATATGTTGGAACTATTGAATATATTTGTTAATGATAAACAATTCTTTTTAATCGAGGAATTAAATTTTAGAATTTCTTCATGCAATTATGAACCAAGCGAAAAGAATATACCTCCGTTACTGAATTCCGACCAGCTTAAAAAAAATAAAATAAATTATAGTGCAGCTGAAATGCACACTTTTGTAAAAAACTTTGCCATATATGTTGGGGATAAAATTCCTGAGGATTCTTTAGAGTGGAAACTGTATCTCTTATTGCGTGAAATACTCGACATCTGCTTTTTAAACCAAATACATCGTGGTTTAGATAAATATCTAGAATATTTAATCGAAAACCATCATACATTATACAAAAAATTTTCCAACAAAAATTTAAAACCAAAATTTCATTTACTTCTCCATTATCCAGAAATTATGCGAAAAATTGGTCCCATTAAGCATATTTCATCGCTTAGATTCGAGTCCTTTCACCAGCAGTTTAAAAAAACTGCGTATTCAACAAACTCCAAAGTAAATGCTTTAGAAACAGTGACAATTAAATATTCTATCCAAATGGCTCATTTTTTATTAAATTATGACAGTTTAACTCAAATTACTTATTCACATGGAAAAGTAAAAGAAATTGATAGAGAAACACTAAATAAATATTGTGTTAAATGTTCTGAAATTGTTCACTATGTAACATTTGTTAAATACAATGATAGATTACTGAAAGCTGGTTACTTTATAATGTTTTCGAAAAATGAAGTTGCCCGTATAGATTTCATAATTAAATACAAATCTAAGTTTTATCTTTTGCTATCAATCTACGAGATTTTTTACTTTGATTTACATTATTACATGTACGTTCTAGACAAAACATATGATTATAGAGCTTTAAAGTTAGAGGAAGTTAATTTATCATTTATTTCCAAAGAAATAATAATTAGAAATAACTTTAGAGCAATAAATGTAAATAAAATACAATTTGAACAGTTCTTATAATATTTTGTCAACCAAATTATTATTAGTTATTAATAATAAATTTGTAAATAAATTATATTTTAACTAATTAGCTTTAAGAATAACTATTATATCCATATATTTATTTTTATAATAGATAATATATATTTCTGTAATAAATTTGTAAATAAATTATATTTTAACTAATTAGCTTTAAGAATAACTATTATATCCATATATCTATTTCTATTTTGTTTTATTAAATAATAATTAATTAGCTTTAAGAATAACTATTATATCCATATATCTATTTCTATTTTGTTTTATTAAATAATATTTAATCCAATAAACTTCTATAATATTAATTATGTTTATATTTTTTACATCATTTTGTTAAATGTAAATATATAAATTTAGAAATAAAAATCATTTAGATTAAAAAATTTGTTTTATTTGCACCAAACATATATCAGCTTTGAAACAAACATACATTTAATTCCAGACAAATAATTGCTATATCTACAGCAATATAAACTGTGTTTGACATAACACTGGTTCATATATTTGTTGTAAACAAAGTAAGTTTGTAGTATCTGTTTTGTTTGTACCAATCACACATTATGTTTGAAATAAACATACACTTCATTCAGAAGAAATAAAAACTTTGTTTGTAGCAATGTAAAATATGTTTACGGTAATACTGTTTCATATATTCGTCATAAATAAAGTAAGTTTGGATTAAACATAGTTCGTAAACATAGTTTGTTTCCTGAAAATTATGTTTGCCTCAAACATAATTTTTTTCTGCGTGTAGGATTCAAAAAAGTTTCAAGTGAAGTTGCTATATCCACCGCCAATTTTATTGGTAAAATGGACAAAAGTTTCGATTGCATGAATAGTGGAACATTTTATGGGGATAAGAATTATCGATCAGCTATACAAATTGGCAATACACCTTATAATTATTTGAAGACATTAGTAGATTATTTGAAAAACACCTCTTTTCCACATAAAAAACTTCATTTTATTGATAGTATGATAATAACAATAAACGCTGTAATAACGAATAGAAAACTTTTTCCAATTAGTTAGACAAAAGGGTGGCAATAATAGAAATCCTTAAGATGCTGAAATAAATCAAAATTTGGCGCATTTGATGTTCGCTCAAATTCGTCCCTTATCTTCGTCAGGTAACTGCGAAATTGAGACAGACATAATAACCGGAGATGGCAACCTAGATAATGTTGACAATGCTTTCGAAGAAGAGGCCATAGAAGAACTTACTGAGGAAGAAAATATCAGTGCTGCTATACTAATTAATTCGATACAAAAGACTGTACAAGAGATTGATGATTCTAATATAATATTTGAAAACTTGGCTTTGGACAAAATTATTAATGTGGAATAGTTGTCAATTAGATGACTACGTTGCGCACAAAATGTTGCCAAAAATGAATTGTGATTTGTGCAGTTTATATTTATTACTAATAATGCAAAGTTGATTAAGTTAATTAATTGATTCTTTTTAAATATCAATAAGATGTTCTCCAAAGAAGAAACAAAACTTTCAAAAGGAAGTATTATCTGCAGCATACGACTTCTTAAAAAAACCTTCGGACACCTATAATCATTTGGGACAAGTTTGGAGTGACAAATTAAGAGAAATGGAACCAATGCAAAGGATTATGGCAGAAAGACCATTAATTAAATCGTATATTACGGACAAATGTAAATACTTACTCCAGATGCACCGTTTTCACCTCTTTCACCTTATAAAAGAAAATATAATTCACGATCCCCATCTGTGGCCTCCATCTTACATCCTGCATTATCTTCAAGCAATTCCCAATTTAAGTTTCCACATAACTTTATTTCGCAATAACCAGAATGTTCAATTTACAGAGAGCGACGTGTTTCGGCAACACTGTCTTCAATTTCTACAGAGATATATGTTCCGGCAACACAGTCTTCAATTTCTACATCAACACTACCTCTTTACGAAACCGATTCAAGATTCGCAACTCAACATCTGCCACTGACAGCACAAATTCAAGAAAATATCATTTATTCCTCAAACGAAGATTCTTATTAAATTAAATGAAATTAATAATAAAATCGTACAATGTATTAACACTAAATTTAGTTAATTATTAGTTTCAAATATATTTCTTATTCATTAATATTACATTAAATTAATAACGAAACACTAAAAACGAAACACTACTGAAATTGATGGTAATACACAATGAAGGACTTCACACACAACTGTGGAGAATATTTAAAAGCAAGGAGATGAAGAATGGGAAGCTGCTAACGATTGGGATCGACGACCGATCGTTAGAAGCAATAAGAGCGGCAAACTGTAGAATCGCCTACAGGTTCAGCTCTATCCCTGTTCACCTCCACAAGAGTAGGCCAGGTAAAGACACCGTAGCAACTAAAGACAATGAATCATCACCAATTTCAGGGGTACAAATATCGGAAGTGGTGGTAAAAAGTATCGAAACAGAGGCCACAAGGAGCGAACATGTTAAGGAAATCAGCATCCTACCTCATGAAAATGAGGACACCGATGACCTCGACATGACGATGTTAAACTTGGCGGAAGCGGAAGACTCGGCCCGAGTCTCTCTGTCGGACATCGATGATGTCCCTCTGACAGAGAAGGAAACTAAAGCCTGAATAACAACTATGACCAGTATAAAAATAGCGCAAATAAATTCACCCCATGCGAAAGCTGCCTTGGCAGTTATCGCGAGAGCAACACTCAAGAACAACCTGAATGTAATACTCAGGTAATAATGAGTGTGTCACCCTGTACATTAATTCCTAATTCCTAGTTCCCACAAACATTAGTTTTACAAAGTTGTTATGATTGAGTTACTGAAGTTAAGAATATCCCAACCGTGTTCGTGGTTATAATAATGTAAAATAAATATAATAATGTAACATAATTATAATATTAAAATAAACGAAAATAATTTTAAAGCCGAATTAGTTGTTGATAACAAGTGTAATAAGAAATCTTAGAGTCACTTCTAATCGCTAATTTGCACTTATTGATTCTCTAAGACTCTAATGCTTTCTCTCAATAAGCGGTGTTACTTATATTAATAAGACGTTGTAATTTTGTAGTGACATCCTAAAATAATGTTTTCTTTTCAAGATGCAATTATCTTGCAGAAAAGATATCAATATCATTTTGAATATTTGATTGATGAGATGTTCATATACTATTGGATATTAATCTCGTCATCTGGCTATTGACGCCAAAGCTAAAGACGCTTACGAGACGCTTACGAGAAAATAGAAGCTCCAATCCTATAGGATAAAAATAAGAAGCTTCTAGAACATTCTGAGGAATTTTAGAAGCCATAATTCGATTGGTCAATCCAATCCTGATATCTGCATTAACGACTTCAGACATCAAAGGAAAAACTTTGAAGTGTTAGTCGTTAGAAAAGGTTTAATTAATAAACTCGTGTCTTGCAGTCGTTAGCAAGGGTTGAATAGAAACGGTTTGTTGTAAAAGTCCTCATCCATCATTAAAGTTGTCGGAATACAAATATCTTATAAATCAAATTATAATAATAAAAGTGTTATATTAAAAATTAAATATCTTAATAAATTAAATTATAATTAAAATAATAAAAGTGTAAAAACCTTTTAATTCATATATATTAATAAATTACGTTTTTTGTTAAATTTTAAAAACATAAAACAAAGAACCCGATTATTAATTTGCACTTTTGTCGATTTGTCGCTTTGACTTTGATCATATTACCTAAAATAAATATTTTGACACCTTAATTCCAGAAAGTAAATTTAACTTTTAAAAATAATACATAACGTATAAATATAATACTTTAGAAGAGTAGCCATTTATGAAATATATGTAATTGTAAAATTAATATAATTTATGGGAGTAACCAATGCATTGATTGGTTACTCAAATTAAATAGAAGTAAATAATAATTGTTTAATGTCTGAAGTATTAAATGTAAGTTTTTATTTAGTATTTATTTTAAAACTTAAATTTAATTCTATAGTAAATAAATGAAAATTGCAGGGTTTATTAGAATCACCGAGCGAAAGTG
The DNA here is from genome assembly GCF_002237135.1 of Teleopsis dalmanni. Lineage (NCBI taxonomy): Eukaryota > Metazoa > Arthropoda > Insecta > Diptera > Diopsidae > Teleopsis > Teleopsis dalmanni. The sequence goes on along the minus strand of NC_051848.1, from coordinate 61,209,241 downwards.
AAACTGACTCTTTCATTCCATTATTAAACACTAGTTGAGGTATATTAAGCGCAGGGGATGAAGTGCATTAACATGAATATAGTGAAAATTTTGTGGAATCGATCAATAATTTTTCTGATGAAGATTTCAGTAAAAACTTTAGACTTCAAAGATGTACTACTAATTATTTGATTGGTATTTGCGCATAAAAAATATGACTGCTATTTATTAATTATATTTTAATAGATTTGTTAATAAATTTCAATCAGCAAATACAAAATAATCGTGGTGGTCACAATCGGACGAGAGCAAAGAAGGAAATTTATATATCTCCTACTATCGCAGATATAATACTTGATAAGTTATTTGATGAAACCATAGCTGAACTCGAGATTATGGGCACATCATTTAAATTTATCAACAAATATGTTGATGACATATTTGCGATTGTTAAAAAAATCTGACAAAGAAATTATTCTGAAAACGTTGAATAATTTTCACCCAAAAATTAAATTTACTAATGAAGAGGAACTGCACCATAAACTTCCATATCTCGACATCGAAATTATAAAACGAGATAGCAATCTAATTTTCAATTGGTACAGTAAAGCTATATCTTCAGGACGCCTTATTAATTTTCCCTCTTCACAACCTATTAGCCAAAAACTAGGTACTGTTAAGAATTTCATTAAAAAAGTATTTGACAGTAGTGACAAAATTTTCAGACAACATAATATTGACAAAATATACAAGATTCTATTGAAAAGTATACAGCTCTATCTCAGCATTGCACCGAGAGACAACATAAACCAGATTTCAACAATATATTAATATTAGACAAAGAGAAATCTTGGAAAAAACGATAGCCTCTCGAAAGCTTACGAATTCAAGAGAAAATCAACTTGACAATGAAGATTAAAGAAGATACGGAGAATATAAGCTCAAATTATATTGCCGCTCTATAATAAACAAATCGAAAGTGACGGCAACTTGGAGTAGTGACTACAATATTTATATAAACACTAAATTTTCATATTTTTAATTTTTAAGTGTTTATTTACATATGTAATTATTAAACAAAAAGTGATAAAATTAAACTTAATTTTAATTATTGGTAATTATTCTAATTAAATAATTCCAAAACTTTGAATTGATAACTATTGATATTGTTTGGTTTGCTATTATTGTTGTTATTTACTTTGCAATTTTATACATTTTCAAAATTATATATTTATGTTCACATTGCAAAAACATCATAATTATTAAATAAAAAAATCTTTTAGATACCCCTGAAGATGTTGGAAAAAAACCAACGAAACGTCGGGGGAAAAAAATGAAATAAATAATTTTTTATTTGCATTAAAATAAAAATTGACCAGAGTAGCCTAATGAAAATCATAACTTGAAAAAACAAAACGGACTGGTCCAAAAACATCATTTTTGTTGAAATTTATATATTTTTGTGGTATGTATATGGCAAATATGAATATTTTTTGCGAATTTGGTATTTGTTTTGGCATACCAAAAGCTTCTGCATGGAGAATAATTGAAATAACTAGTGTTTAGTTTATATCAATTGGACACTAATTTATAAAATAGGCACTTGCGAATAATGCTAAAGTGGAAGCTACGAAATAATTTCCGTTCGTAATTGGTTGCATAGACAGCACACATGTTTAAATAAATGCACCACACCATAGCAAGTAGGCTTATTTCAAAAGGAAGCATGACTATAGTTTAATCTTTATATGTTGAAGAGCCTGGTTCCTTATGTATTGTTCTATTTTAATTAAATAAATAAATTCAACTTAATTTTTACATATTCATATTACATATTTTTTGAATGAATTTTATTAGTTTTGGGTTTATTCTCATATATTTCTTATTTTCCTATACATATATATATATAATCTATCTATAATCTATTATGATTATGCCTCGAAGATGAGGAAACAACCATGCACATTCTTTGTGACTGTCCAGCTTTAATAACGCACAGAAGAAACCTGTTTCATAAAGAATTTCTGTCACCAGAACAGATTAAGAACTCTTCTCTAGATTTAGTTCTGGACTTTATTCACAAAGCTTTAAGGGGCTTTGTTTAATCAATAGTGAAACTGGTACAATAGGTCTCTTCTGGCCGCAGTACCGGCTGTTGGGCAATTTTCACGTATACTCTTTTATTATTATTATTATCTATAATCTATACTCTATACTCTATAATCTATACTCTATAATCTATACTCTATGATCTATACTCTATGATCTATACTCTATAATCTATACTCTTTGATCTATACTTTATGATTTATACTTCATGATCTATACTCAGTGATTTATACTCCATGATCTATACTCTATAATCTATGTATAATGATAATATATATATATAAGTTAATGGCGCTGACACTTAATGTCACAAATACTTAATTAAGCTAAGGTTGCAGCGTCGGTAATGTAATTCAGATCATGCTAAATAGCATGCAGGTGCTACTACAATAATCATTGCCCCTACCTGTTGCAAATGCAACGTGAATCACATCATATTTCTCTTGGGAAACTACCTGTGCAACAGTTCCTGTTGATGCTGCACATTTTATTATTAACTTAGACTATAAGATTCAATGTAAGATTTTCTTTCAGAACAGTTCTTTACCCAGCTTAAAAATAAACAGTTCGGACTAATCCGAAAAGTAAGAAATAGTAAACGACTCATTAATTGGCGCCCAACGTAAAAAGGATTTAAAGGATTAAAATAATCTAAATAAAAACAAAACAAATATTAAAGTTTTATTTTAAAGTTCAAACATAATAATTTTCAATATAAAGTGACTGATAATAAATTAACTGAAAAAAGTTTTTCAAGCCGAAGTAATTTTGTGAGACATTCAATAATAAAAATAAAAAACGTTGTCAAAAATTCTTTTTATTTTTTTTAAAATTATTCTTCAAAATTTTTCAAAAAATACTAAAAAGAAATTCTTTTATTGTAAGCAAATCAACAACCTTTCTGTGTAATTCAATAAAATAAAAAAAAAAAACTTTTTGTAATTGTCTTTTGTCTTTTTGTATGAATTAGTTTAAAAATAATAATAATAATTACAGATTATATCCACGATTTATTTTGTTTGGAATGGACTCACTAATCTTGCTACTACTATTTTGTAAATTTGCAACATCAAGGATCATGGACTACACACCAGCACCTTTCATAGCGGTCACACATGGAAACGCCGCAATATATGAAAACTATTTTTACCTGGTACACTCAACCAACTTATCAGAATATGAAGAAATGGTTATGAACAACACAAATTCTTTTGATCACGATGTCTACAGTAGAGATATCCTGGTAAAGCAAACACAAGAAATTCAACGAATCATAAAGACATTGCGGACCACACGTCGATTTGCAAGATCGATCGACTTTATTGGATCCCAACCAAACTGTTGGGATGAATTGAAAGCACATCTTATTAATGAATTTGCGGATTCTAGTCCAATTATAACTCAGTTGTTGTTAATAAGTAATATTTAATTTAAAGGTAATGTTAAGCAATTTTGTGAAGAAATAAATTCAGAAAAATGTAAAATTAGAGATAATATTAAATTAAGGGAAACTAATTTAGCAAATATTAACTTTTTGTATAATGAATTAAAACAAATAAGCTAAAAAACACTGAAAAAGAGACTACCTTATCACTTAACAGCTTTAATTAATGCTAATATGGTTGCAGACGTTAACTCTGCTATAAAAATTCTGAAAGAAAATGACGAATATAGTAATATTGTAATTGAAAAAAATATTCGTTATAATCAGCAAACAGGTTCTCAATGTAATCACTTTAGAAATTCGCATCAAAATGCATACAATAATGATTATTTTACTAATATCTCTTATAACGCACCATATAAGAACCCTAATAAGTTTTATAGTTGACGGAACCAAAACATTAATAGACCAACATGTCCACAACAAACTGATAGTTTTAGTGAAACTGATTTCAATCAGTCTAGGGTTACACATAATACAGCTTCAGAACAAATGGATTATGTTAATATAGTTAACGTATATTTAAAAAAAAAAAAAAGAAAAAATTGAAAAAATAATGTCATAAATGAAATTGTATTTTTATTTTATCGGTATACCGATTTTATACCGATTTAAACGGATGTTATTATTATGATTATCTTTTATAAAAATATATTTGTAAACAATTTAATTATATAAAAATTATTTATTGTAACACGTGAAAAATGTGACATTCCTTTAGAAATGTATGAAATTTGTGACAAGCATTTTGCACCTTCAGATATAGGCAACCGTTTCTTGAAAAAAAGGTGCTTACCCTATACACAATTTAGGAGCTGTAGATGAAGAGACGGGCAATTTTGCGCAACCACCAAGGAACTTTTGCGATATAGGTGGTGTTCGTGAAATGATTGCTATTATTTTATATAAAATATTTAATATTTTAATACTTTATTTTTGGTTGCACTTGGCAACCCTATAATTGTATTATTATTATTATTATTTTTTTTTTTTTAATTTTAACTGATATAATCCAATACATTTACTTAAACAAAACTAGAAATATTCTTATAAATTACAAAATAACGCTAATCCTCTTTTACAAGTACTATTTCGTGATGGTATTATTATAGGATGCAGTTTCTCTCTTTGCGTAAAAAAATATTACATTTTTTGCGAATGCTAAACATCCAGTGTGTTGAGTTCGTTAGGATTTTTATCGCTTGAGTTCTCTTCCATTTTCTCTAATTCTTCTCCTATTTTGTTTGTATAATTTGCGTCTAGTACAATCACTTTGTTTGGATTTTCATTGTAAATCTGTCTTTCAATTTCTAAAAATTCCTCATGCGAGGCTCCCATATTCTCTAATGTCCTGCGTTTCCTTGGTATTTCATCGCAAATGTTTTCTTTTAAGTCTTGTAATTCTCCATGCGAATTAATTCATTAACTGTTGACAAAGCTACCATTTTAACCAATCTTTAGTGAAAATATTTTTTAAATATTGTTCAAATTTTTTAATAAAATATTTTGTGGAACTACCGTTGAACATTTCGTGCGGTACATTGCTGCGTCGGCAGCATTGCTTTACAGTTTTCAAATATATTGTTAGACATTTCGGTTGCAGTACATTGCTGCGTCGGCAGCACTGCATTAATCAATTTCTTTATTGCTGTTTGATTAATTTTAACAATGGAAGGTGAGAAAAATAATGCACCCACTTTTTTGAAATTAAAATGCTCTCATCTTTTGAGGCAATTAAATGATTTAGAAATAAAGCTATCTTCCGATTTTTTAAATAATTGTCACGAAGTGCAACTACAACTTCTTGTTGACTCTCTGCAGCAACTCAACACTAAGTTTGATGAAGCTCAATCGAGTCTTGAACAGGAAGACTTTACTGAGCTGGAAAGTGATGTGCGAGGTAATTTTGAACAAACTTGCTTTAACATAAAATCTGTGTTGGAGCACGGTGCTTTGGTAGATCTAGCAAGTTGAGTTTGTAAGCATTTTAACATGTGTACGAATAATGTAGAGCAAGATCAATACCAGTTTTGAGTCATTTCTTTTACTCATTTGAGCTTTCAGCTCTTGACATTCGCACTCAATTATTCGTACGCATGTTAATTTGCAACTTGAATTCTATTGTAATATAAAAAGCCTTTTTTGTTCTCTTTGAAAAGTGTGTAAAGAAAGACAGTCTGTGCGCTAAAATTAAACAGTAATGTTTTATAAATAGTTAAAAAAAAAAATAAAATATATATAATATGAATTGTTACGTGTGTAATTAAGTAAATAAATCGTAAACTACAATAATTTGAACAAAATTTGTATTAATTTTTTAAAGCAATTTATTTAAGTGAATAAATTAGCATCACCTCGTAAAAGACATTGTTAGTATTTGATAAAATATAAGTAATAATTATTGTAAAGAAAAAGACTAATACTCAAAACATCATAAAAAAGCTTATGATTAAACAATCTGCAGTAATGATAGAGTTGTCTAGTCGACAGACAAATATTAGAAATTCCACAAGTAAGTTTCTGGCAAATGACGAAATGCCTTCTATTAACGTAAAGTACTCGCGCTCAAGGCTGCCTGAGCTTCAACTTCCCACTTTTAGTGGTAATATTATTGATTGGCCGCATTTTATTTCAATGTTTGGAACTATTGTGGATGATAGCACTGAACTTAGCAATCTTGAAAAGCTTCAACATTTGCGATCTTGTTTAAAAGGCTCAGCGCTGGATGCTATAAAGTCACTCGAAATTAGTGACACTAACTATGCTAAGTCACTTCATATACTTTCTAAAAGATTTGACAACAAGAGATTGATTTTTCAGGCACACATAAAGGAGATATTTGGTTTGCGACGTGTCGAACCAAATGCTGTTAGTGACCTTCGATGTCTTAGTGATAAAATCAATTCACATCTACATGCATTGACCACGCTGGGCAGCAAGGAGCAAATTGCTGATTGTCTGATAATACACCTCGTTTCGCAAAGACTAGATATTGCATCTCAAGCAAAATGGGAAGAGAAAGCTTCAATTGATACAATACCCACTTGGGATCAAATGGCAGATTTCATTGACAACAGATGTAAAACTTTGGAGCATATCAATTACGGCACAAAAATTAATGCACATATCAAGAACAAACAAGTCAATCATTCTTCAATGGTAAAAAGGGTGTTCATAACAACAAGCTCAAATGGCTGTACATTTTGTGACAACGAGACTCACTCTATTTACACATGTTCTAAATTTTCCAATTTATCTCCAAAGGTTCGTTTAGTTGAATCTAGAAAACTAGGCCTTTGTTTAAACTGTTTGAAGAAGGGACACTATTTAAAACAATGCAAGTCGTCGCGTTGTCGTGTTTGCTCAGGAACTCACCACACTCTTTTGCATTTGAGTAATTCCAATAACAGTAATAGTTTTCCCTTATTTTCAGATACAGTGCCGAGTGATAATCAAATAAATAACACGAAAATAAATGTGCAGTCTTCCTTGGTTTCCACAAACGCTTCACAACAAAGCCAAAATTATCCTTTAAATGAATGCGTACTTCTGCCAACTGCTGTCATATTAGTAAAAAATCATGCTGGTGTTTTTGTACCATGTCGTGCTCTTTTGGATTCAGCATCACAACTGCATTTTATCACAAGAGCATTCGCCAACACACTTAAGCTTAAAACTACGAAATCAGTCACATTAGTATCCGGTATCGCGGATGGAGACTTTGTCGCTGATAGCACTGCTGAGCTATTAATACAATTCCGTTTTGGCGATTATTCCGCTAACATCACTGCAGTGATTGCTCCCAAAATAACCAATCAGCATCCGAGCACAAGCGTCAACATAGCTGATTGGAGTATTCCAAACAATCTTCCACTTGCCGATCCAAACTTTTATAACTCTCAAAGAATTAATGTTCTGATTGGTGCAACTCTCTTCTTTGATCTCCTGTGTATAGGACAAATTCGTTTAGCTCCTCGATTACCAGTGTTACAAAAAACCCTTCTTGGTTGGGTAGTTTCAGGAGGATGTCCATATTCTACAACATCATCATCTTCATTAGTCACATTTAAAGGTGAATTAAATCCGAATGATCAGTATCACCCTTTGGATCAACAAGTGAAAAAATTCTGGGAATTAGAAAGTTGTTTCGATCCTATAATCAAAATTACAAAAGAGCATTTAGATTGTCAAGACCATTTTCAAGCACATTTTTCTCGTTTAGTAACTGGTGAATACTCAGTTCGGTTACCAATCAAATTAGATGTTCAATCGCTTGGTGACTCATATCAACAAGCTGTACGCCGTTTTCAAAACCTGGAGCGTAAACTACAACGAAATGCTGATCTAAAGTCGCAATATAGTGCATTTATAAAGGAGTATTTGCATCTTAATCACATGTCACTATTGACTGATGAAGAATTAAGTCATCCCAAGTATTTTTTGCCACATCATTGCGTTATCAAGGAATCCAGTTCTTCTACAAAGCTTCGTGTTGTATTTGATGGTTCAGCAGTTACATCAACTGGGTACTCTTTAAATGATATATTAATGGCCGGTCCTACAATTCAACCAAATCTTATTGATTTACTTATTCGCTTTCGTTCTTTTCCTATTGCAGTAACTGCAGACATTTGCAAAATGTACCGTTGTGTTCGCATCACACCTCCAGATACTTTTTTACAATGTATTCTTTGGAGAGATGACCTGCAGGAACCACTGAAGGTATATAAACTTGAGACTGTCACTTACGGCACAAAGCCTGCGGCTTTCCTGGCTGTTCGAGCTATGCAACAATTAGCGGTTGATGAATCATCAAATTTTCCTATTGGTTCCAAAATTACTCTTCGAGATTTTTATGTTGATGACTTAATTTCCGGTGGTAATTGCATTAATGATGTTCAAGACATTGTGAGACAAACTTCTGCATTGCTCAATAAAGGCAATTTTAAACTTAGAAAATGGTGTTCGAATCAATTAGCTGCTCTTGATGACATTCCTGAAGCCGACAGAGAGCCATTGCTCAATTTCGATGATGGCAGTGAGTTTACAAAAACCCTTGGTCTAATCTGGAATCCAACCGAAGATAAATTCTTATTCACCTTTGTTCCTTGTCAGGATTCAAAGCGTGTTACAAAGCGTTCTGTGCTTTCTGTTATTGCACGATTTTATGATCCGCTTGGTCTTGTTGGTCCTTTGATATCAAAGGCAAAAATATTTTTACAGTGTTTGTGGAAGCATACACTAGATTGGGACGAGAGCCTTCCAAATCAACTGCACACCGCATGGACTGACCTCTACAATCGTCTACATATAACTCAAAAATTGGAATTCCCACGTTATGTCTCTTTACTTAATGCAGCACTCGAACTACATGCCTTTTGTGACGCTAGTATGAATGCATATGGTGTTTGCATCTATGTAATCTCACGGTTCTACGTCTGCTAATTTACTTTGTTCAAAGTCTCGAGTAGCACCTTTAAAAACACTGACAGTGCCAAAATTGGAATTATGTGCCGCAGCCTTATTAGCTCAACTAATTCATCAAATCTCAATGCTAAATATATTTAATGCTGAATTTCATTGTTGGTCTGACTCATCTATAGTATTATCTTGGATCAGATCTGAGCCGTCTACTTTCAACGTATTCGTGACCAACCGAGTGAGCAAAATTCAGCATATGACTAAAGGCATGATATGGTATCATGTTCCCACCGATTTAAATCCTGCCGACATTTTGTCAAGAGGAGCGACTCCAGACGAACTCTTAACTTCATCACTTTGGAAATGTGGACCACCGTTTTTGCTTGACAATCGAAATACTTGGCCTGCAACTTTTTCCCTCCAGCATGACTTGCCTGAAAGGCGTAAGACTATTCTTGTTTCAACCGTAAAAATAACTGATATTTCAGTTAATTGTAAATTCATCAACACCTTTTATAAATTGCAACGTGTATTTGGGTATATTCACAAATTCATCACCAAAGACCGATCTGCTATCTTAACAACTAACAACATACTGCAAGGTACTGTCATATTAATTCGAATGGTTCAGAAGGTGAATTTATGTAATGATTATCACAACTTGGAATGCAAAAAACCAATCAGCTGCTCAAGTAAGTTACTTTCTTTATCACCTTTTTTAGATGATTATGGCCTGATTCGCGTTGGTGGTCGATTAAAAAACTCCAACCTAGACTTTAATGCACAGCATCCAATTATATTGCCCAAGCATCATCCGCTCACTGCTTCCATCATTAATCATTTTCATCGCAAAATGCTGCATGCAGGCCCACAGTCTTTGCTTGCTTCAATGCGTCTTCAGTACTGGCCGATAGGAGGTAGAAAGCTAGTATCAAAAGTCATCAACCAATGTATTATATGTTTTCGAGCCAAACCAACAACTGCAAAGCATATCATGGGACAATTACCTAAGGATCGTGTTCATCCTACTCGTGCTTTCGTCATTACTGGCATAGCAAATGCTATGTTTGCTTATTCATTTGCTTTGCAACCAAAGCTGTCCACTTAGAATTAGTCAAAAATTTAACAACGTCAGCATTTCTAGCAGCACTACAACGTTTCGTTTCAACTCGTGGCAAACCTGAAATTATTTGGTCAGATAATGCTACAAATTTTTGCGGTGCCAAAAATCAACTGGCCGAACTTAGAAGACTTTTCTTCTCTCAAAAACATCGTGAGCAGCTACAACAGCAATGTCTTAGTGACAGCATTGAATGGAAGTTCATACCTCCTGGTTCGCCACATTTTGGTGGCCTGTGGGAAGCTGCCATAAAAACAGCGAAATGGCACTTCTGCCGAGCAATTGGTCTAACAATTTTAGATTTTGATGAACTACGCACACTGGTTTGTCAAATTGCTGCCATCATTAACTCTCGTCCGCTCTTCCCACTTTCAGAGTGTCCTGAAGATCTTGATGTTCTCACACCTGCCCACTTTCTAATTGGTGCTCCATTAACATCTATCATTGAGCCTGACCTAACAATCTTGAATTTCAATCGACTTGATCATTGGCAGCGTATCTCACACATACAACAAGTTTTTTGGAAACGTTGGAGCACTGAGTATCTTACATTGTTACAAGAACGAACAAAATGGCGAAGCTCTACTCCTAATATGTCTCTCGGTGCAATAGTGCTTTTAAAGGATGATAATCTTCCACCACTGCGCTGGTTACTAGGTAGAGTTATTGAAATTATACCTGGTCCTGATGGTGTCGTACGTGTTGTGGTAGTGCGTACCAAAAATGGGGTTTTCAAACGTGCCGTGACAAAGCTTTGCATCTTGCCTGTAAATGATCTCTCTTGGAACGCGACCGTTCCAATGGGGGGAGAATGTTCGTGAAATGATTGCTATTATTTTATATAAAATATTTAATATTTTAATACTTTATTTTTGGTTGCACTTGGCAACCCTATAATTGTATTATATTTTTTTTTGAATTCAATAAAGAATTATTATTTGTGTGAAACTTGAACGAGTCGGTTCTGCTTTTTTTGTGTGTCCTCGTTTTTCGTTTATTTCGCAGTGGCTTCAAAAACGCTTGAAGCCCCAACAGGTGGTATGCAAGATGAGGTATTCTGCTGTAATTGTGAAATACAAACTAAACGCGTAAACACATACAGAAGGAAATATGTCAATCTTCTTAAGGAAAACATAAAATTAAAGAAAAAGTACAAAAATTACTGCAAATAAAAACGCTGTAGTTCAGGCCATTGACTCTGTTGCAAATGTAAATACTGAGACCAAAAACTTTTGTAAAATGATCCTAAAAGCGCGACAGAAGGAATATAATGAGAACACGAAACTAGTAGCTTAAAATATGTTTCACGTATCTCGATCGGCATATATATATATTTAAGAAATAAATTGAAAATTAATTAGCCACATGAAAAAACAATCAACAACTGGTCACATATAAAAAATTTGAAATGAGAATTTTTAAATACAGGTTTCGAAAGCTTGAGAAAGAAAGCCAGCGTACTCAGACAAGTTAAAAAGTGTTATGGATGCACCTTCAATAGGGTGTCATCAGAGTCAGGTCGATCGGCAAAAATTTAAAATTTCAAGACTTTGAGTTTATGCATTATAACAATAATTAAATAAAATGAACACATACTATTAAGAAATTACGTGTTGAATTTTATTATCGAGAATAGGAAGGTGTTTTGAATGATTAGGAACACAACAAAAGGACTTTGCAATATTAGTTGTTGATGAAATGAGACTAAGGCTAGAATTACGTTACAACGCTAATTTAGACCAAATAAATGGCTTTGAAGAACTTGACTTTTTTAGAAGTAAAACTATTGCTAAAAGCCTTTGTCTATTTATTGTCAAAGGTCTTTTCTCTAATTGGTCAATAATTCTTAATTATTTTGTCAGAAAATGGTTTAGAAGAAAATTGCCTGAGCAATATAATTTCAAGAAATTTGGAGCAAGAAGCATGTATAACGGTACGCCTAATAACATGCGATCAGGGTTCAACTAATAGAAAGGCATTTTCGTGTTTTCAGGTTAGTCCAGAAAACACTTTTTTGTATTTCAACAATATAATATTTTCCACATTTAATTAAAAGTATGCGAAATGGACTTCTGATTACAAATATAAAAGCATCAGATGGCATTATAAGTTTTAATGTATTGAAAGAACTGTGGAGACGGGAGCATACTGCTATTATAAAATTGTGCCCCAAGATAACAAGGCAATACGTCTTTCTCAAAAATTTTGAAAAGATGAAGGTGAAGTTCGCAACTCAATTATTTAGCAGAACAGTGCATGGTGCTATAAAAACAGTGGTTGAAACAGTCGGATTTACCAATTCATCTGAAGAAGACGCTTTAGAAACAGCAAATTTTGTAGAAAAAATGGACAAAATCTTTGATTGTATAAATTTCACCACTCTCTATTTAAAGAATCCTTTTTGTTTTGCTTTACAAAAAAAAAGCGTTGATTTAAATTATATAAAAGATATTAGGAAAATATTAGGAATTCTTCTGATGAAGGCAAAAGCGAATTTGCCGAAACACGTGTAGGGATACACAACATAAAACTTTCGAAATAAAAGTTAATATATTCTAAAAAAAACAAAAATAACCGCATTTACATAAAAGTGTTTTTGAAATACTTTGGATCATTAAAATTTGTAGACTCAACAAAAAAGGTGTATTTCGTTAAAGGTATTCAAATTACTTTAAATGCTGTGTTGTAGCTTACAGAAGAATTTTTTGCAAAAGATAATGACATTTATTTTGTAATGACAAATTATTTATGCCAAGACAGACTGGGGAAAACACTTTTTCAATTTTACGACAAAATGGAGGATACAACAAACATCCTTCGGTGTCCGAAGTTAATCAAATTTTAGCTAAACCAATGACCAGAAAAATTATTGTAGCTTCTCCTGATGGTAATTGTGAGATAGTAGAAGATGATCACACCTTCGAGGCAATAATGGACAGCATTTCGAATACAAATACTATCTCATGTATAACTAAAGAAGACGATTCGGAATTTGATTTGTAGTGAAAGATTAATTGAAAATTGTATAGTGACCTATAGTCCAACAGATTTTGAAATAACAGAAACTGAGATTCCATCGTTTCGTTGTTTTCTGGTATATAAAGCATTTAAATAATTAGCAAAAATTGATTGTCAATCATGTTTTAAGTCAATACGGAAAGAAAATGAGATTGTAACTGCACCATCAGAATTGTTTAAAAATTTTTATATTTATTTATTTTATTTATTTATTAAAATACGGAGCTCTTAATACATACATATGCGTATACTGAACCATAGTATCAAGATCCACTTGATGTTTTTACCCTTCGCCTCATTAAACTGAGGAAATCGCTTCGCCGCCGAACTTATCGCCTTAGACAGGTAGCTTCAACGCAAGCTCATGCGTCCCAAGCCATCCTCAAGAACCTGGACACCATAATTGCTTTGGTGAAGTCTTTGTGACTAATCACCTACTTACGGCTGGCCTAGGCGAGTGCCACTTTACGTCCTTCCAAACTCATCGACATGCTTTGGCTCAAAACGCCCTAAAAGTCATCTAGCACTGACTGTGTGTCTTTCTACGCCATGAGGCGTTTCTCACCACTCGTTTTTAAAAAGTGCGACATGCTCTTCAACCATGCGTACAGCACTGGCCATGGAGGAAGGCCATAGTTTGTCCCATTGCCAAAAGTGGTAAACCCAAAGCTGACCCCTTCAGCTATCGTCCTATTTCTCTTCTTAACTCTGTCAGTAAGCTCTATGAGACTTTCATAGCATGCCAGCTGAAGTTCTTCTCCTCTGGGAATAACATTATTCCCCCTTTTCAGTTCGGCTTTAGGAGCCAAACCTCCACCGTCCATGCCCTGCATCATTTCCAAAATGAGATATGCGTAGGGTTTTTCAATAAGCTGCCCACTGTGGCACTAAGTCTTGACATTGAAAAAGCCTTTGATACTGTCTGCTTTGAAGGCTTAATTCTTAAGCTTCACCAGTTCGGCTTCTCTCCTACGCTCTGCAGTGTAGTCCACAAATTTCTTTCCAACAGAACCTTTCAGGTTCGAGTCGGTTCCTCTCTGTCCCGTGATTTCTCAATCGACGCCGACGTCCCTCAGGGCTCGGTTCTTGGACCCCTCCTTTTCAACCTGTTTATAGGTAACATCCCGCTCCCGCGGCTTCGCAGACGACTGCCTTGTCTTCATGCGATCGTCTAATCCTTACCGCGTCTCCAATGAGTTTAATGTCCACCTTAAATCTCTTTTTGACTATAAAATCACAAGAGTAAAAATAAAACTAATTTGCGGTCTATTTTGGAGAACAATATGGAACAATTAAATAAAAGGATTGACAACGTGGAAAAAAGGCAGGACAAATTGGCAGATATGTTGACCGAAAATAATGTTTTACTGAGAAAAAATTTGGGGCTACATTTAGTACAGTGGGCACAAAAATTTATTAATGAGGAATTACAAGGAGACAGGAAATTGGAAATTGTAAGTATTCAACAAAAAATTTTCATATAATATACATATGAATATATACATTTTTAATTCATTAAGTATATCATTTAATATATATATTGTATTTATAATAACCTATATTCTTTACTTTTATTTAGATTGAATCAATGAAAAAAATCTTGTCGGGGAATGTTGCTAATATTGAAGCCATCTTCAGTAAGAATATAATTCGCTCTCATAACTGCGGTGGTGTAAAAGGGAAAACGTCTTTGCGGGAGTATCCATTTTTGCTGGATGCTATTTTTGGTAATTACAGAACTTATTTTATATTTGCTTTTTAAAAATAACAATTCTTTTTAATTTACAGAAGCGAGAAGAAATGGAAAATCATTCAATGATTTTATAGCAGACCTGCGGAATGCGTTAAGTCTGGCTAAAAATCGTTTCAATAAACAATACTTTCGGGCAAAAGGAAAAGAGAACACATCGACAAATGATGATTCGATTCCGACATGCTATAAATTATTTTATATTATAATATATATTTTTATATACAAGTAAGTTTTAGTTAATTTAAGATATGTTAAGTTATAAGTTAAATATTTGAGTTAATTTTTATAATATTTATTAGTTGTTAAGTTTCATTGTTTAATTTAATTTATTTTTAATATCATAATTTTTAATTTACTTTTAAAACTTCTAATTTTAAATGTAATGTAAAAACTTATTATATAAAATAAATAAAAATACAATTAGTTACATCATACAAATTTTTTTCTACTTATTTAAAGGAAATTTGAAATTTATTTCTTCGAGACGGTATTCGAGACATATACGCAAAAATTTATTGAAGACATTTGGCTAATTTGTATGAAAATGTCTTCGAAAACCGTCATACATGTGGATCGATCGGTCTTCATGTATGTATCCATGTCTTGAAGACGTCTTCGATGACGGATCGATCCGTTTTCTACTGGGAGGCAAATGCAGGAACTTAAATACTTCAATTATTGTTGAACAACCAACATTATAAGTCGATACATACCTTTGATTTTATAATAATGTGTTTTTAAAATAAAATTTATATATATGTTAATATAAAAGGAGTGTAAAATATAAATTAATTTCTTGTTTCTTTTCAGAATCCTCGGAATACGAATAAATACTGCCGCTATTGCGCAAGTAAAATTTATATGCAAATATTGTTTAATGCATAAAATAAAAAACGTTAGTTGATTTTTATTTTTGAAATTTATTTTATATAATTGTGTTGGATCGATCAAGCATTATAAATTATATTCAAAGTTTATAATTTTATTACTTGAGAAGGAGCTTTGATTATTGAGAGTTACTCAAATTATGTGTATGCTAAACTTTCTTAAAGTTTTTGTAAAATTCTGATCATTTATCAGAATAAATTGAACTCTACATTGAAAAGGTCGTTACTTCTTTTTCTTGTTGGTTTTGGTTCCTCTCTTATATTTTATCTATATACTCGTGGAAAATAAAAAAGCCTTGTGAAATTACAATAATAATTATAGAACTAATAAATTTATATTCGTTGAAAATCACAAAAACGGTTTCAAAAATTTATAAATAACTTTAATCTTAAGTAACATTATATTTGATTAAAGCAAATAAAATATTTTGATTTATAATGAAAGAGTGTAATAAGTGTCGTTCTACAATACGTGGAGAGACTGGTTTAGTTTGTGATGGTGTATGTGATAAAGCATATCACATTGCCACTAAATGTTCTGGTGTTGAACAATCGAATATTAATAGCCTTATTATGTACACTATATGTACACTATGTTGACCTTTCTGCTAAGCTAAAAATGGGTATCAATGCTAATGTACCTATTGCTGTGAAACCCATAAGTAAACAACAGAGTGAAGAGACTAAAAAAGACTTGAAAAATAAAATTAACCCAACTCAGCTCAATATTAAAGTTAACGGGTTTCAGACTAGGCATGATGGCAGAGTAACTATTAAGTGTATTAACTCTAAAGAACGTGAAATCCTTGCTAATGATATCAAAAAAAAACTAAGTGATCAATACATCATTGGAGCTCCTTCACTGCGTAATCCCAAAGTGTTAATCTCAGGAATGAGTGAACAATTAGATGGCGATAGTTTACTTCTCGCAATAAAAAATCAATATAGTATCTCGTTCCAACACCTAAAAGTTTTGAAAGTATACGAATCTTCCAAAAAAAAAAGAAAAAAAGAAAACATTAAACACCATAATTGAATTAGACGGTAAAGCTTTCAAACAAGTAATGAAAGATCGTAGAATCAATATCAGGTGGGATAGGTGCATCGTTTATGAATCTTTGAATGTCATGAGATGTTATAAATGCTGGGGCTTCAATCATAAAGCAAGTGTATGCAAAGAAATTGATAATGTATGTGCTAAATGTAGTGAGACAGGGCATACTCATAAGGACTGCAAGAATGTTTTCACTAAATGTGTTAATTGTGTTAAGGCAAAAAATACTTTTAAACTTTGTGAGCTGAGTACGGACCATAATTGCAGAGATTTTATGGGTAAGACTTTACAACGGAGAGTTAAACTAGAAGCAGAAAATACTAATTATTAATCATGGAAGATAAAACTTTAATTAATATTTTTTGTAAACAACGTGGTATTAATATAGTTCATTTTAATGCGAGAAGTTTTTCTGGCTTAAAATTAGATCATGTGAGAGCTGTTTTCGAAGATAGTTCATACCTCTCTATAAACCACTTTGTTTTATTTCGACATGATAGAAAACATAAATTGGGTGGCGGCGTTGCTATTTTTTGTAAATCATATTTAAAAAGTCATTTGATCTGTGTATCTGAGGAAAGTGAAATTGAATTCATATGTGTATGTATTTATTTAGGTAGTCAAAAAATTATAGTTACATGTGCTTACAATTTCAGCAAAAGGTACTGTAGTGATGCCATATTTGGCAATTTCATTACCGATATTCTTTTAAGTAATGCTAAAGTTTCTGCACTAAACGACCTTATAGCTATGGTTGGTTTAAGCATTGTGAATAATACCGTGCCTACTAGATATAGTAATAATGTACGCCCAAGTCTCCTCGACTTAGTGATCGTGTCTGATCTGACCAAAATGTTGTTATTTGATCAGCAGGCAGATATCACTAATCGCTAAAACTCCAATCTCTTCGCTAAAATTCTTAAATAAGCGATTCGCTTATTTTAGGAGAATTAGCGATTGTGCGATTTTGCTAACACAATCTCTTCGCTAAATTTATCCGGCGATGCGGATAATGCTGAAATGCACTGAAATGTCAAAATAAATACAAAAATTGTAAACAAATATCAGCTGTTGGACTTATAATTTAAATTTGAATTTAAATTTAAAAGCACATACTTCAACAAAAAATATTTAGCAATTGTGAAATTTAAATTAATATTCAATTAATATAACATTGGTGTGTGAATTAATTAAATAATGGACTTTTTGATAAGAAGGAGATTTTTTTTTTCTGGTGATGTGAGAGATTCACGGAATCTTTTACGTTGGAAAAGAAAATGTTTGCGGAATTCTACAGACCCCTTCGCTATATCTGATGCGCGTTTTATTGAAATATTTCGTCTTTCGAAATATTTATGTAAGCTTTTCTTGGCAGAAATAACTCCGTACATGGTACCGAGAAGTCGATCAGATGGAATTTCGAGGGACATACGCGTACTTGTTGCTTTGCGCTTTTTTGCTCAAGGTAAGTTGATATTTAATAATTGCAAAAAAAGTGAATCAATTATGTTAATTTATAGGATGTTATCAGCGTTCTGTGGGCCAAAGCTTTTTGTTAAATGTTTCTCAAGCAGTTGTTAGTAGATGCGTTAAGGAGGTTGCAAATATAATGAATCGGTATTTTGTAGTAAAGTACATCAAATTGCCCAGAACAATTCAGGAATTATGCGCTATAAAAGAGAAGTATATCTTCGAAATCTTGTGTTAAAATACAATGTAGTTAATCGACAATTATTTGCAGATTTTATGAAAAGTTTCGGTTTCCAGGGGTAATTGGTGCAATTGATTGCACTCATATAAAAATTAAAACCCCTAATTTAGCTATTGAGCATGTGTATGTCTGCAGAAAAGGATGCTGTATGGTCTCTCATCATCCTCCGAATATGGTAAGAAATCAATATATTATATGTATAGTAATATATACAATTTATTGTAAATTATATCTAATTTATAGTAAGTTATAATTCTCAATCCACCACATATGTTATATCTTTTCTCCTATTTTATATTTATGTTTAAGTTTATTTATATTTGTAAAAACACATTTTATTTGTGAAACATATTTTTATTTATTATTTATTATTATTTTTATTAATATATATATTTCAGACTCTAATGCATCTTGTTCGCGTTACCGCGGTAGTTTTGTTAAAGGGGGTAAGCTGCTGCATTTAAGGTACCCCTACCGGTGTTCAGGATGTGTAACCGGTGTTTCTTGTAAGTGTGTATGCGAAGAATGCGACGGTATCGATATTCCAAAATGTAGATGCATACCCTGTAAAATCCAACGTAAAGAAGCCTTACGTAAATTGATTGGTCCCACAGATGCTAGTGTATCCGAGATTGAAAATGATGGTGCTTCTGGTACTGTTAATCCCACAAAACGACGTTTATCTAGTACCAGTTTAATGGGCGATTATGTGCTGGAGGAAGAGTATTCAATGGAGGATGCCAAACGAGATATACTTGAGGAGACCCGTTCTTATGTCCCGTATCATAAATATCCGCGTATGGGGATGTACTCAGATTCCTCAGATTAAATTTATTATCTATATAATGTTATATATGTTATGTATACCTTGTAATGCTCGCTTCGGCGGCACTGCACATGATGCATCCATATGGAGAGCCAGCGCCTTACGAGTGCTTCTTACTCGAAAGTACGAAAATGGGGACCGAAATTTCCGGTTAATAGGTAAAACTTGATTGTACATTAATTTTTTTGAGAAACTGATTCTGTTTTTGTTTTTAGGAGATAGCGGTTATCCCCTCTTACCCTTTTTGATGACACCTGCTGTTCGAGGAAATAATTTGTCGACGGCACATAACAATTATAATGTGCAACATCGAAAGGCGAGAAATTGCATTGAGCGTTCTTTCGGATTATTAAAAAGTAGATTTCGTTGCCTTAGCAGCGAAAGAACTTTAATGTATGATCCTGAAACAGCGGGCAAAATTGTTAATTCATGTTTGGTTCTACATAACTTCATTATTACACATAATGTAATGAACGAAGTTAATGATGTTGAGTGCGTAGAAAACACGGACGAAGAAATAAATGAAGATAATGACTTTGAAGCACAAGAACCCGTCCCTGAAGCGTTTCTAGCAAGAGATGATGAAATAATCAATAATTATTTTCAATATTAATTGGGTTTTATTTAATTGACTTTTTATTAAAAGTTTAAATATATATTTATTTATATTGTTATTTTAATATTATTTTATTAATATTACTGCCACAAAATTTTTGTAATATTAATTTTTTTTTTTCATTTTACTTTAAATGCAAAATTTATTTCTATATATTTTCTATATAATTTATTTTTATATTTTATTTTAAATAATTGCTCAATTTGTTTAAAAAATAATACTTTCACTTTAAGCGACAGCAAAAACCTAGTCGCCAAAAACAATCAAATTAGGAGAAATTTTAGTCGTTTTTAACGAAATTTAGCGATTGCCAATTTAGCAGAATACGAAATTTGGCGATTTAGCGATTTATCCGGAAAAATCAGCTGTTTTTGAAAGTTGAGAAAATTAGCGAATAGAAATTAAGCGTAACGAGTTAGCAGAATCGCAAAAATTGCTAAAATGCATTTAAAGAATTTTAGCGATAGCGATTAGTGGAATCGGCCTGCAGATTTCCTTTGTTTCCGATCATGATCTATTATTTACTACCTTATCTTGCTAAATCTAGGTTCATTAAATCTAAACTTGATACCTCATTACTGCCCAAAGCAAAACAACAACACTTCGGGCCAACACAATGGAGCCACTACCAGTGGTTACAACAATGGCAGAGAGCGCCATCAGTTTCACCGACTGCAACAACCATAACAGCAGGAGCAACAGCAGCCCCAGCAACTGCTGCAACAACCACCGCAGAAGAAATAATTAAATAGATGATTAAATAGTTCAATATTAATATTTCAATCTTAATATTTTAATATCAATAATTCAATCAATTTATAACATTGTACTTACAAATTTAATATTAAAATTTTTTTGTTAAAAAAAGTTTGAAAGTCCAAGGCATTTATAAATATGCTTCAAAAGTATTTTTGGACAATTCATCGCAGAATTGTAACAGATGTTGCTTTCGCTATAATTGGGGCAATATTGAAGTCTTAGAATATTTAAACCATTCATACACTTTTGTTAATAATCCAAAAAAATTGTGTTTTGTTGTCATACAAATTTATGTTAGCCACTACTGCAAAATCATTTGTAAAAACATAGACAAAGCAGTTAATATTTTTAAGAAAATAATAATTTCACGCTTAAAAATTTAAGAAAATTCTTAAGAGCATCTATGGGAATAGTTTTCAATTTATGTATCACAAAAGACTGCAAAGAATGCGGTTTTTTATGCACCAAAAATAATACACCCAAAGTGAAGAACGCACTTGAGAGTTTGACTAAATAGAAAGACATGACAGATTGATTAGATTTTGAATTCAACTTCAATTCAGATGAATTTAATGAAATTCCAACTTTCAAAGAAACTTCTGATACTTTGGCTTCTGTATCAGAATACAGGCCCTTTAGCGTCGAATTTATGAAGTTTAATAGTACTTCATGCAATAATATTGAGAAAAATGAATTATATTGTCCACAATTGGCAAATTCAATTTTAAATAAATATATTTCATTTCTACCTATGTGGAATGATATTATCGGTATTCACATAGATAAATAATATGCTCGAGTGATTAATTGATCCATTGAGTTATTTTAAAAATATTAAATACAATGTTTCTAAGTGTAAGCCTCAGAAACTTGGAAAATTTAATCGTAATATTCAAAGTTTCAACAATTCAATGGTTACACTAAAAATAAAGCCTAAAACGGGTCTATCAGTAGACCCGCAGTGTGATCAGTGAATTTGTTCCTGATGCACACTCTATGTATTAAATACTCGTTGGTTACACTAATTTAAAATAATTGCAATCAAGAATTAACTCCCGTAACCCCAGGGACTCTTATAAACACAAAAATAAGCAGATAAGTTCTGATAAAATAATGGGTATCAGTAAAAACAATAAACTTAAAAAAATTCCCTATGGGAAATCTCGATTGAAGGTATTAACTAGCACGTAGCTTTGGCAGATATGAGAAGGAGCAGGAAGCACTAAGGAATTGAATAACAAAAGAAGAATAATAAAATCTTGGTAAGCTCGTTCTATAATACC
This sequence comes from Teleopsis dalmanni, assembly GCF_002237135.1. Classification (NCBI taxonomy): domain Eukaryota; kingdom Metazoa; phylum Arthropoda; class Insecta; order Diptera; family Diopsidae; genus Teleopsis; species Teleopsis dalmanni. Next base: position 61,187,261 of record NC_051848.1, on the reverse strand, counting down.
ATTATATATAATTTTTTTTATGTGTGTTATGTAAGAGACGTATGTATAGTAAATACAGCTTGCGTTTTTTTTTATAACGTCAATACGCTGGGGAATCATAGTTACAACTGCGTATTCCTGCGTCTTCGGCTTAATTCGCGATAATTAGAAAATCTATGCTTGGCTATGTCAAAAACCAAATTCTACGAATATTATATCTTGTGTTTATCAACAGTTGGTGTTTTTTTTAATAAATTCAATACGCTGGGGAATCATCGTTACAACTCCATATTCCTGCGTCTTCGGCTTAACCCATTTTGGTCCGGATGGGTAGTTAACTACCTCTGCACTGTATCAATGATTTCTTTGAAAGTAGCTTAAGTATGTTAACTTTGGAATGTTAGCTTCTATGTTTTTGCACCAAAATGTTTCATTTAAATTATTTTATCGCCACTTTATGCTTACTTAAAAAAGCTTACGAGAATACTTTTTTTATAAATTAAATAAAAATATTAAATTGTGTTTAAGCACCATGAAAATGACTATTCATCTGGCTATTGACGCCAAAGCTAAAGACGCTGACGAGGTGCTTTAGCAAATAGAAGCTCCAATCCTATTGGATGGAGAAAAGACGCTTCTAGAAAATTCTTAGGAATTTTAGAAGCTTGAATTTAATTGGATAAAATCCAATTTCAGATTTTCAATAACGATTTCAGGCATCAAAGGAAAAACTTTGAATAGTCAGTCGTTAGGAAAGGTTAAACATAAACGGTTCAGTTAAAGAGTCGTTAGAAAGCAGTCGTTAAAAAATAAAGTCGTTGGTCGGTTCCTCTAATAACATAAAAAATTAAATATATTTTATACATTAAATATTCAAGAACTTGTAATAAAAATTGTAACTAAAATTATTAATAATAAAATAAACACATTAAAAAATAAAATATAATTTTTTTAAAAATATTAATATACGAACCCGAATATTAATTGGCGCCCAACGTGGGGCTCGCGAATAATAAAAAATCTCTAATATTATAAAACGAGATTTCGCGAGTTACAAAATATACAGTGAACTCACGCAAATGCGAAAAAACGCGTTAATAAAAAAATCTCAAATAATAAAAAACGAGATTTCGTGAGTGAACAAAATTTTTTACATGTGTAAAATTTTTTAATTATTAACACTAAAGGATATATAAAATTATCCATAAAGCTAATATTGAAGTTTAGAGTCAAACTTCATAATAACTGAAAACATTAAATAACAATTGTACTACATTAAAACACATGTGTAAAAACATCTATAAAAAATTGTTGAATTTTATAAACAAGGTTGCTGCTAAGCCTTTGGAGCATCAACTACAGAAGCAATTACAATAACTTCTCTACTATTGGTACTGAGAGGATCAACATCATCTATAAACAAATTACTGGAGGTATTTTAACAGCAGCAAGGAGGTATTTCTTTACGGATGCTAATACTATTATTTATTAAAAATCAATGTATATAAATATATATTTATTAATTCATTAAAAATATACAAATATATAAAAATATTTAATAAATTATAATTATACTAATAAAATTGACGATGCATTCACTTGCACAGTCAATAATATTTTTGTAGCACTATAACTGCGTTTACGCTGGGTGCATTAAATAAAAATTTTTTGTATTTACTAACAATTATATATACAATTAAGAAAATATTCCTTTTTCAATAAACCTGGGATAAATTATTATAAATTTTCTATCAGACAAAAAAGGTCTGTAAAATTTCTTATAAACGTAATAAACAATCCTGGAGGACTTAGTAAAAAAATTCTCCAAAATGGCTACAAACACTACACCATCTACCACAATAACTCAAGAGACGATCAGCAGATTGATCTCTGTTAATCTGTTATCCCTTAGGGAAGAAGTTAGAAGTTTGAAATGTCAAATTCAAACACTGACTGGTACAAATAACGTTGTAGAGTACGAACCACAAACCATTGACGAGACAATAACTTGTGACGAAAGCCTAGATATAATAAAATCCATTCCAGAATTTACTGGAAGTCAAAATTCTTACGTTAGTTGGAGAGAAGCAGCTCACAATTGCATGAGCCTCTACACCAGAGGTAGCCGAAGATATTTTGCTGCCCTAACAATATTAAGGAACAAAATAGTTCATCAAGGAAACGATGTACTAACCAATCATGGAACTGTCCTTAATTATGACGCCATTATAAGCAGACTTGATTTTGCTTATGCTGACAAGCGTCCAATTCATGTCATTGAACAAGAGATGAGTATCCTTAGACAAGGCTCATCCACAGTCCTTGACTATTATAATCTGGTTAATAAAAAATTAACCCTTTTAATAAACAAAACAATAATGACTCACGGTAATGACTCGTCTATTACTCGTGAATTAAATAACAAAAATCGTCAGAACGCCTTAAGAGTGTTCATTACTGGGCTACACGCTCCATTAAATGAAATATTATTTTCCCTTTCACCTACAGATTTACTTAACGCTCTAGCCAAAGCTCAGGAGTTAGAATCCAATAATTTGCGTGCAAAATTCGCATTCCAATTCTCTGATCAGAGAAAAACTTTTAATCAGAATAATTTCTCCAATAACTTGCGCTTTAATCGCGCAAATGTAAACAAGCCCAGGCAAAATAATTTTCCTAAGCCTGAACCAATGGATGTTGATACATCCATACAACAAAGGCCACATCCTCAAAACAGACAGATACCACAGTTTCGAGGTAACAACAACAATTTTTGGAATCCAAATGGATCACCACAAAATCATGGAAGGATGCAACGACACTTCAATAATTTAAAACCTCATCGCGAAAGTAGCGAAAATAGTAATCAACCGCAGGCAAAGGCCCAGCGGGTAAACTATATAAAGGAGAAAAGAATCAACAATATTAATGAAAACCATTTTTTAGGTCAAACATCGGACTCCCTTTCATTTAGAGGAGGGACAAAGAAATAAACCGAAACCTCCAAGTTTCAATAGATACAGGTGCCACTCCTAACAACATATAAAAATAGAATCATCAGATACCTATCTGAAACGTACTTCAAAGATTCTTCACATTACATACATATAGATGAAACTGAGCTTAAGCTCCATATGATATTATGCTATTTAACTACTAAGTATAAATTAAATGAATACCAGAAAGTATTCGTACTATGCATATTATACGAAAAGTTAATAATATCAACCGATTTGGACATTTTAGCAAATTTATCATCTCTTAAAACAATCATTACGAACGATCAGTTACTTATTGAAGAAGAAGACGATTCAACTTGTTTTACAAGAAGTAAAACTATGATTCAAAATGAAATATATCAAGAAACATCAGCCATAAATTATGGACTAAACTTCAAGCAAATAAAAGGAATTATTACTTTTATTTTCTCACCTGATAACAACCAAAGGTTAGAAGCAAAAATTATGCTACTATCCTCCACTAGTGATATAACTAGAACTGACTTAATTAGTCAACCAGCATGTGTATTACTACAATGCTTCCGAGAATATGTTATGACTCCATTAGAGATAGTCAACATAATCTTCTATTCATCTAATATATATAGATGTCCAGCATGCCACCAAATTCTACGATTCGAAAATCACACAATCCAACACGAACAGTGTGTTATACTTCGATGGTTTAAAGAATACCTATCATATCTTGTCCATAATGATAAGATTTATACAAAACTCCTCCGTCAAGTCAATAATCCTATCGCTAATAGGATAAAGAGACTTTATGACATTAAAGCCGACATTCAACACAAACATCTTTCTTTGAAAGATCACAATGGAATATCAATTTTCCATCTAAAAGATAATAATATGTTATCTTCCAAGTTTTCTGCAAAGGAAGCTCCAATTCCAACAAAAGTAGGCGAAAATCTACATATTGATATATTTTACGCTCAAAAATTAAAATTTATTACATGCTTGGACTCTTACTCAAAGTTTTTAATTATAAAAACCATAGAGAATAAATTTAATTTAGATGAAAAAATTCCAGAAATATTACAAACATTCCCAGAAGCTAAACATATTACTCTGGATAATGAACCAAGCTTGAGCACCCCTCAGTTCAAATCTCTCATGCAAAGGATGAATATCCTTCTTTACTATTGTGATCCCCGTCACAGTACAACAAATGGACAAGTGGAAAGAGTCCACTGTACTAATGAAACGAGTAGACTATTTAGAAAAAATGTACACATGGATATCCTCTTATATGTCCACAGGTTCGTGTATCGAATACACAGGAAATAGAGAAGAATTGAAGAACCGTATTTCAGCTTTTTATAAAAAGCTAGCACATCCTCTATGTCGCACATATAAAAAAAATAAGACTGCTAATATATTTCCGAGACATATATATAAAGAGCTTAAAGATATGTTGATTGCAAACCCTTCTTTTCCATACTTGTATGGAACAATAAAGACCCATAAAGATGAATCTCCAATACGTCCGATATGTAGTCCTTTAGAATGGTACATATCCGCAGTACATAAACTAGTACACTATGCATTAGACACTACACTTTCAGATCGCCTATCTTCTCACAATATATCAAATATGAATCATCTTACCGGTCAAATTTTAGGTTTACGACCAATACCCAATTACGTATTGGTATCGTTGGATATAAAGGACATGTATATCCAAGTACTCCTACATTTTCTCTTATCAAAACTTTACACAATTTAATGAAGTTGTCATAGTTCAAGGAGAAATGTCCTATTCCGCTTGACCTATTAGCTCAATCAATCGATTTCATCCTACGACATGGTAATTATTTTTCTTTCAATGAGAAGTGTTACCAACAACTCGATGGATTACCCCAAGGAGGTAGTGCTTCAGGCTTACTAGCCACAATTTATATTGATTCGAAAATAGAGATACATTCCAAATCTCTATTTAAACCCTATCATGTACATGCTTGGTGGAAGTTTGTAGATGATATTTTAATCTATCTACCTCTATCAAGTATAGAATCATTTTGCAGCATAACTAAAGTTATGAATAATCAAAATCGACAAAACGCTCTTCGAGTGTTCATCACGGGGCTGAATGCTCCATTATCAAACATCCTTTTCTCACTTTCTCCAGAGGACCTACCCAACGCCTTGGCTAAGGCTCAAGAACTAGAATCAAATAATATGAGAGCAAACTTCGCTCTGCATTTCAGCAGAAATAATGCTCATGATTATTTTAATAAGAATAGGAATAATTTTTTGATAGATTTGTTTGATTCATGCATGTAAAAAAGTTAACAATTTTTCATTATTTATTGATTTTAATATGAATGTACATAATGTCTATTATAGTATTTCGATGCTCTTAATATATTAAACTATTGTTATTTTATACTAATTATAGTTCAATATTGACGATGAGACCATATCAATGACCTCAAAAGTACATTCTTGGTTAAAGAAGAGTTTATCAACTTCAGAGTCTTCTCCAATGATGAGAGCAATTGTTATTTAGCGCATCACAGAATTACTGACTTTAAACTATTTAAAGTATTAGCATTTTATTATCAAGATGAAAATATGTTTGTGATCTGTCAACCAATAACAATTAATACTTTTGATGAGCACTTTCAATCCTACGAAGTTGGTGCAGCAATGAATGAAATAGTTATAAAAAATATATTATTTTTTACGAGTTTTCCAATTCATATATACCAAAATAATAATGGAAAATCTTATATTAGAAATAAGTTTTGTTAACAGCTGTTTTTATAATTTTCTAATTTTCTATAATATTGTATACTTGTCTAAAAATATTTTATATTAATATATCTTACTTTAATCTTACTTTAATATATTTTACTTTTTAATATATCTTATTTTATAATTTAAGTTATTTTATTTTATTAATGTTGGAAATAAAGTTTATTTATATTATATTTATATTATTCAAAACGACGTTGAAATATAAAGAAATAAAAATTAAAAAAAAATATAAAAAAACGTATTTTATTTTAATGGCTTGTTATTCAATTCAATAATTTTTCATATTTATTTCAAATACCAAAAATATTTGAAACGAAGCGATAATATCATTAAAATGATATTTAGTTATATTTGAATCATTTGTGTAATGTATTTGATCTAAATATTATTCGTATTTTATTTAAATAGGCACGGCTTTATTTTAAATATTATTTCATATTTAAATTTTGTTTCAAATACCACTACGGTCCATATTTAAAATAAATATTTTCGACTTTAATAGGAAATCATTGCGAAAAATATTTGATTTCACTACATTTCATTTGATTTTAATACGTTTTTTCTCTGAGTGTAGTAACAGATTGTTGCCCAGATAACTACAACTATGATCTCTTATTAGAAATGCGTAATTAAATAATTAATTAGAAGAAGAAAAATTGGAGATCTTTGATAACAACATCATTGACCCCGTTACATACAAACAATGGATTCGTATAGAGAGAAGCACATTAAAAACATTGCCATCATCAATAGACGAATATTTGCAATCCTTAACAGACGGTTTAGACAAATCGTTGTTGCATTCCTTTATCGTTAAAAAACAGGCTGAGTTTGTAATGGATAAGAAAAAGAATTTAGCAGAAAGCGAATGTATCCTTTTGTGTGACTTCTCCGAAAATTATGCTTTTAAATGAACGGATCCGTGATACCGTGATCCGCGAAAGTACAAATCTCATGTACATATACTTACACATAACCAACTTGAGATTATGCAAATTAAATCACTCAACAGCGGTAGTATCTATGTCAGCAATCGTGGCAGCGGATGCAGCGACGGCTCTCAATAAAGCATTGAATCAAGAAATAAGAGCATGCTTATTAATTAATGGTAAATGGGACGGTGAAAAACAACAGTTGTTCAAAACTCTGTTCAAGACATTCACTGGAATAATGATCAGGCAACAATTCATTCGTTTACAATATGTTACCGTGATGAAAATAAAATGAAACTTAAAATAAAAAAGGCAGTCTGCTTATCTGTTCTGACTGTTTACATCATAACACAATTGCCGTAAATTTGTTCCAAAAATACGCTACATCGAAAAAGGTATTTGAATTAAGAAGGCGTAGAGGTCGACCGTATCTCCGGTAAAGTAATCAAGTTGAGGAAGCACTAACCACACTTGATGTACGAGACTGGAGGAGGCGTGCACACAGTAGAGGTACCAAGAGAGACATACTGCGTCAGGCCAATACCCGGTAACGAGTTGTTATGGCCAAACAAGTAAGTAATATTTATAAAGAAACATTTAATACCACCTCTGTAACTGATAAGGTCGTCTGCACTGATGAAGTTCTAAAATAAAGAACGAAATATTTGCTAACATTTCGAAATAAATGCGTTCTACTGTTCTTGTCTGGAATTCTATCTATACTACTCTTAAAAAATTCCTGAATGAAACACCAACTATGCCTAAAAACACACAAACCTGACATTTCTATTGGACCTATTTGTCCAATAGAAGTTCGTCTATCCCACCATAATCTTTTTAACTTAGACCATTAACAGACCATCTCTTACAATTACGGCCCTTACCTGGTTACGTACTAGTAATCATGGATATTAAGGACATGTATTCAAATACGCTAATTACTCCTTTATGGAATCTATTGAAATACTTCATGCGCAAAAATTGGTTTATTGAAGCGAGTCCTATTGATATCAGTCTAATGTGGCGACTACTAGACTTCATCCTTCATCACGCTAATTATTTTACATTTAATGGTGAACTGTGCATCATCAAACTGAAGGATTACCGCAGGGTATTGACTTGGTGGAAGTACATGGATGATGTACTATTATATATGCCATCAACCACCGTAAAAAATTTCATGAGATCGAGAAACCTAATCTGAAGTATTGTACCTATCCATGTGTGAGCTTCCTTGACCATCGAGTCTTTCATACTTCCTCTACTTTCCTCATCAATAGCTATCAAAAACCTACCCTCTGCGTTCAACGCATTATACCTCCCATACCACAATCCAATCTAAGCGTACCGTAATATTATCACATATTCGTCGTATATTATATCGAACAAGCGATACGTTTTTATCTAACGACCTATTCCATTGTATAACTCAATTATTAGTAAAGGGTTATCCACAATATCTAATACGACTTGAATTAGAAAAAGCAGTAATAGATCATCTTTAGATTAATGGGCAGCCTATCTCTCCATTGCGGAATTTTATAAGGGTATTTCAACAAGACGATCACCACATCAAAGAGCAACACGACTTCTATAAAATATATAAGAGTGCAAAGCAACGTCACAGAAATCACGCTGGCAGGTAATGGTTCAGGGCAAATCACGTTTCCCGAAAGAAAGGAGGGAGTGTAACGGCCAAAATTTTGTCAACCAAAAATTTGATCGTTACAACATCGTGGGTATAGTTGCCTACTCAATAAAAGAAACACTCACTTGAATATATATAATCGACGGTTCCTGCAATAAATAAAATTTGTTAAGTACGGATAAGCACATTAACTTAACCAACTCACCGCAGCCTCCCGCGATACACGCCACACCAAAAACACAACGGGCCACCCCGCAACAACAGAACTCCAACACTGGAAGTGATAGTCATATTTTACCATAGACCACACACTATTTTTTTATTTAGATTGATAAATATATTATTTATAATTATAATTATTTGGTTTAATTGTAATTTATCTTTAAAAAGAAACCACATTGTAAAAATTCAATAAAATCAAAACAAAACAACACGAGCTGTCAAACGAAGAAAGCTTTTGTGGAAAAGGTGTGGAACTAGGGCGAAGCTTAAAGAAAGAACAAGTTCCAGCTTCCACATGAGAGAGAAAAATTAGAATTCGCCCTAAAGCTAGACTTTCGCTGGTGCATTGCAGAGGGATCAGTTCACGAGCTTCGATCAACGGTCGTTGAACTTTAACGTACCTACAGCTGGCACCGTTGATCGTTGACGGTATAAAAGTGCGTACACTTGGAAGAAGGTCTCTTGTCTTGTTTTGTGCGGTCGTGAAAGGAAAAACTCCTGGTTCTGGCGTTAGCAGCAGCGGAATTTATTTAACTAAGACGGCGGTGATAATATCAAAAACAATTAAATAGTCTCAGAAATAGTGTAAAATCGTATCTATAAACAAAAGAATTATTTAAAATTAAAAATTAAATTATTTGAACCAGTAAAGTTATAATAATCGAAATTGAATTTTTAAAACTCTTATTGATAAATTGCGAGTACGTATAAACTGTAATTTTGTATGTAAAGATTATTTTCAAGTAAGATAAACGGATTAAATTAGTAAATGTGTTACTATATGAATTTTAAAAAAACTCTTATTGATAAATTGTGAGTACGTATAAACTGCAATTTTGTATGTAAAGATTATTTTCATGTTACCAAATAGCGAACCTAACAAACAACTAAATATTAATGTCAGGCTTAGAAAACAAAATGAAATATCAAATCGAAAATGGCGGCAATTTGTACAAGTCATTATATTACTTATAATAACGATTTAATAACCACACAATAGTTATATAAATTAAATAAACGGTGAAAACTATGCTAAAACTTGACAATATGATACCCCTGAATATGTTCGACTAAAACTAACGACACGTTGGAGTTGAGGAACGAGCACGTTTTATTATATTAATTAAATTAATATATTAATTTTTAAATACTAAGTTTTGTAACCTAATAAGCTTGGATAACGATTTGTCAACACAGTTCAACGTACAATGTCTGGTAGGTTTAAAGTGAAACTCCCTTTTTAATCTGATTCAAGTTCTCTAGGATTATCATTTCAAACAGCAAAAAATCGATTTCTATCGTTAGAGCGAAAAGTTTCGAAAGACGACTCCGTTTTACAAAATCTTTACATGGATTTAATAAAAGAGTATCGTGATTTAGGTCATATGACTTTAATCAACGACAACTTTTCTGCAAACCCCCACTATTTTATACCATATCAATGTGTTCTACGACTAAAGAATATCTTCACAAGTGTCGTTGAACAATATTGTAATGGTCGGTCCAACTGTACAAAAAGAGTTGTACTCAATTTTACTTCGATTTCGCATGAATAAATATGATATTACTGCTGACGTTACAAAAATGTTTTAGTCCATCAATAGATAGAGTGCTGTCAGTTTAAGTATGTGACGGCAATAAAGAATCATTGCCCCGGAGACAGCTAATTAGCGGTCATTCCGAAGACCTTAGTTAGATTAATCTGTAAAGATTGGCGTAAGCATGGTAAGAGTAACAAAAGAAAAGTATATATGAAATTATTTAATAATATTCGAAACTATATTAAGAAATATAATTAGAATATGCAATATTGTAAAACTTTATAAATTATTTTTTTTAAAAAAAAAAAACCAAACAAAAAATATATACTTATAAATTTACATGTATTAAGAAAATACAAAAAGCGGTTTGAGATTTGATTACTCATCATATACAATTTATAACCGAAGAATTGGAAGTTAATGGTAATTTTCACGCTACATTTTATAACACCTTTGTTTTTAAATACAGAGAATGCAGAAAAGAAGCGGTGAAAAAGTTTAAGAGAGCGCTTAGGTAATAAATCCCGAGATGGAGCGTCTGGAAGTAGTGCCAGCACATCGAAAGAATGGCACTTTTACAAGCAGTTAATGTTTTTGAAGAAGCATATACTTCCACGCTAGTAAGTGAAGCATATTTAGTTAATATTTTTTAAAAACAAAAAATATTTTACAATTACAAGTATTTTGATGGGGTAGGCTCAGTCTAATTGTAAATAACATTAATTTTTATTTCGTTTTATATCATTTAATTGTAGTCCTTTTTTTGTATAAGTTAAATATTCTTTTATTTTATCAGAAGTATTGATGTTGCTTCTTCGGAAGCTAAAGCAGGAGAGACCGAGCGCAGTTTTGCGAAGTTGGGAGCTACCGAAGCCAAACGGGACTTTTCCAGACAAACAAGTGGATGTCCCGTTTGGTAGCAACCATGCGTTCGAACAATATCGCATGATTGCTCCGTTAATGAAACTTAGCACAGGGCCGGATTTGGAGTACGCGTGTGTTAACTCCTCCCTTACTAATTTCAAACGTCCTTGTTTGGGCCCCTGTTCCACACACCGCATCCGTGCTCCACTCCGCAAAAAGACTTATTTCATAAAAAAAAGACAATATTTAAAATATTTTTATTAAAAAGAAAAAAAAAGAGAAACTATTCGCTTTTTACTTACTTACTTTCATAAAAAAAAAGAGAACATTTCTAAGTAAATCTGAGTAGCAATAAATATTTCTTACCGTTAGACCTGAAAAGTGGTTTCCATCAAATACCTTTGAGAAAATGTCACATTGAAAAGACTGCTTTTTCTGTCAATTATGGTAAATACGAGTTCACTAGGCTCTCATTTAGATTAAGGAATGCCCCTTGACGACATTCTTCGCGAATATATAAGGACTAAATGTTTTGTTTATATTGTTGATATTCTAATTTTTGGTAGAACGAAGAAAGAGCATTTAGAAAATCTTGAAATTGTATTTAGTACGCTTGAAAAAGCCAACCTTAAGGTTCAGTTAAATAAATGTGAGTTCATGAAAAAGGATTTAAATTTCTTAGGCTCTATTATCGGAGAGAATGAGATCTATCCAGATTCTAAAAAGATCAACGCTATAGTTAATTATCCTCAACCTAATTCGGTACACGATCTAAGATCATTTGTGGGCGCAACTGGTCATTACAGACGTTTTATAAAGAATTATGCATAGATGGCAGAGCCATTGACAGCGATTTTGAGAGGAGAGATAGGCAGAATACCGAAAAACCTGTCAAAGAAAACTGCTATTCAGCTAAATGAAGAACAATTATAGAGTTTCAAACAATTGAAATTGCGTTTAATTTCAGATGTTGTGTTGAATTTCTCCGATTTGAATAAACCATTTGAACTGACAACTGATGCTTCAAACTATGCATTAGGCACAGTTTTGTCACAAAACGAGAGATTCCATTCAACTCTTTCTGAAATCATGAGGTGCTTAAAACATGAAGATTCAAATAAAAATTTTACAGATCTAGTTGAGACTGCTGTGAACGAATATAACCACTCCATTCATTCTGTAACAAATAAAAGACCTGTGGATTTATTTTTTAGAAGAACATCAAATTTTGGACCCAGAGATTATGAAAAAACCCGTGTAGCGATCTATGAAAGGCTTTTAGCTAAACAAAAAAAGGATTTGAAATATCATAATAAAAATAGGAAGGAAGCTAAAGACTACGAACCCGGACAAGAGATTTACGTAAAACAAAACAAAAGAATAGGGACTAAACTGGCTAAGCGTTTTAAAAAGGAAAAGGTAAAGGAAAATCACCACTCAACAGTTTTAACCGAATCTGAAAGGATGGTGCACAAAAGTCATATTAGATAAGAAGAAAAATTACTTACAATAATTCAAGGCTTTGGTCAAATGGCGATAGTAATTTTATTAAAATTTGACGACAAGAAGCCAGAATCATAAAACAATGTACTGACGTACTCATGGCTATGGAGTAATGAAAATTACTATTTATAACTAATATAATATATAATTAGTGTTTTATTTAATATTTTAATGTAAACTCAGCATTATTAATTATAATAAAAATATTTTCATGTAGATAAAAATTATGTTGTAAATGCCTTATTTAATATATTTATAAAAAAAAATTAAATTAATTCTATTCAATTGTATTTTCTTTCAATTAATATGATTTAGAAAAGAAATTGCACCTTAATAAACAAAATAAATAGCTAGAAACGTGACAATGAATGATCTCTACTTAGCCGAGCGCATCTGTCTGAATAAGAGAAGAAGCAGAAGCGAAGAAGAGGAAGACCAAAGGCTGAAAAAGCTGCAAGATTGGCTGATTACCTAGCCGATTGCTTAAGCGAACTATTGCATGTGGAGTCATTGCTGAAGGACGAACAGCTGGCAAAGAGGCACAAGGGTAGTTGCCCTGAAGCTCTGACACCGAGAAATTTGACTACTTCAACTGGAACCACAGACAATAATTCTTATGGTGGACAGCCAGTAAAGTATGATAATCAAGCTGAATCGACGGTCAAAGATTCAAACAAAACGCAAGGTGGAATACCTATTCAGGCACTCAATCGACCCGCATTGGTTGACAAAACAACTTTCGGTTGGCGTGATGGACAACCTTTAACGGATGATAACCAAAGGAGAACACAAACAGGATCTGAGGTTAGAAAAGCCGAACAACTCATACAGAGTGTCAACCAATCAAAACCCATAAGTCAGAATGTTGGAGTCAAACAAGGTGGACAACCAACAATAATTGTTAGCCAAGCACCAGTAAGACTACAAAAAATCAGAACTCTAACAAGCGGACAGTAGGTGATGCAAATGATAGCCCTGCCCATAAAAGGTTTAACACGCTGGCATTTGGGACGGACCTCAATATGGGTATTGTCGAATCAAGATTCGAAGGACCTCTTGATGACAATCATTTAGTTGGTTTAAAAGCATCTTTGTTGTACGTCGTAGAACCCTTTAATAACGGAATATATGATATAAGGTTTATTGGTAACGCTCGCCTTTAGAAAGGTCACTTTACCATTAGGTGTAAAAACCAACAATGCAAGACATGGCTAATCAGCAAAGTAGCTACGCTGACAGTGAATAATATTTATCTTTGTCTACGACTATACTGTAGCGTGCATAAGCATACACTATGTGAGTAAATAACCATGCTGATATTTACTATACCTTTATTGCATTTTTGCAATATGAGCCCCTACCGTCCGTTTGACGACAGTGTTTGGGATAGCGTGTGAAGACGCCAATTCAGCAAATTCCCACAGTATGCTAATGCACACTGCTCCTCCACAAATACCAACTATGTAAAAATATTTTATTTAATAAAACAGTCTTAAAACAGAACTGAAATGTGTTTGACATTTGTTCAGAATTAAAACAACTGAACCGTTTGAGTATTTGTAAATTACTCAAACGGTTCAGTTGTTTTAATTCTGAACATTTGGTCCTTCGAGCCTTAGCGTTTTCCCTCACCAGTGGTAAGAGACCTAAGGATATTAAAAAAAAAATCACCAAAACTTTATATTGGTGCGAAATATTCCTTCAAGAAGAAGAAATATTTCAACAAAAAAAAAAAGCAGACAGAAAATTTGTTTGTTTGGTATCCTCCCGATACCATAAACAGCGCTTAGTGGCCGAAGTGCTGCAGCGAAGGAAGCCGTGCATCATTGAAGGGCAGCGGCAGAAAAAAAAAATATACATTTAGTTAGAGAAATTGTAAGGTCGGAGCGGCGTTTTACTAACGCATTCTGATCAGGGTCGGAGGCGTTAATCGCTATAGACACCAATAGGATTTAAAAAATTGTAATATTAGGTAGAAATAGGGTCAATCCAACGGGAGTAACAGCGGCAGTGACCTTTTACTAATAGAAAGCGGCAGCTAAGAAACAGCGGCAGCCAAGAAGACAGCGGCAGCCAAGAAGACAGCGGCAGCTAAGAAACAGCGGTAGCCAAATTCAGCGGCAGTATCTAGTGGATGCCTTACAACCATCCATTTACAACCATTCAGCAGATGAATACCAGTGGGCCAAAAAAGCTGACAATAGAAGAATATCAGGCGAGGCAGCAAAGGAAAAAGGAAGAAGCTGCTGCTAGAATTCCGGCGGTAAAAAAACCAAAAGTTAGAGGTGGTTACTACGCCAAAAGGAGAAAAGGAAGAGCCAATTTGAGAAGAGAGTTACAAACAAACCCACCTAACAAAAGGGTGGAAGAAATAAACAGAAGGATACTAATATTAGAAAAGGAAATAGAAAACCATAGAAACAAGAAACATTGTAATAAATAATAATAGAAATAAAAAAAAAAAATTAAAATACTCGTAAAAGAAGATTTTATATATAAAAAAAAAAAAGCACAATAAATATGGCACAAAAACTAAAGCTTTATGAAGTGCAAAAAAAGCTAGGAGAAGAAATAATAACTGCAGTAGAAAAATTAAATTAAAGAAAAGGGACTACGTAAGACAGCCGATAAAATAGAAAAAGTGGAAAAGAACTGGAAAAAATTTCAGGTAAACCACGAAGAACTACTAAAAGAAGGCGCAGAAACAGATGAGTACTTTAAAGAATGTTGGTTCGATACAATCCAAAAGTATTATAAAAAGATGTTAGAAACCGATAAAGCCACTGAAATCATGGGAAATAAAAAACACCAAAGAATTAACGGAAAGTAGAGATGAAATACTTAAGCTAAAAACAAAAAAGACTGAATTAAAAAATCTACATTTTCATCACGCCTCAGCTCACATATCATTAGGACTGATAATAATTGTCATTATTGGAATAATATTATACTCAAACGGTTCAGTTGTTTTAATTCTGAACAACATTATTAATCAGTATACGGAGTAAGATCTGTACAATACCGTTGACAAGAAAAATGGTTTCGGCAGGCTGCAGAAGCAAAACGAAATATTTGGCAATATTTTTGAATTGAATATTAGATAAAATTTGACAACACACCTAGAAATGAAGGGTCACTAACTTCAGCAAGTTTGGCGATGCAAGTAGTGCTGGCGTCATGCTCACAGTGTGGTGCCCTAAAGAAGACGCTAAGGCGATTAAGACCAAAGGGGGCAGGCTCAACTGTGGAAATTGTGTGAGGATTCGCTGGGAGAAATAAGAAATATTTTGAAAAAAAATTCGGGCAACAGTTCAAAAAGTAATTAAAAGACACAATATTCGAAGTAACACAAAAACTGCAACCCCTACATGTCGTCATCGCACATTGCCAGAACTAGAAAAACACAAAATTGTAAGACAAGTCCAAAAAAAAAAAAAACCCGCGATCGAGTGCAGTAAAAATTGCCGAATAACTTTCTCAAGAGCATAATTAAGCAGTAAATGTCTCCACAATCATTCCTAGACAAAAACCATGATTAAAGCAGAAAGCATCTACCAACTAAGAAATAAGATCACTACCAATCTACAAAACAAAATAGATACCATAGAACGTGCGTCACAATAACTACAGGAGTCTATAGTGTAGCACATAAAGAAATACATCCGCTACGCATTTCGTGTGTAGTCTAATTAAAAAAAGAAAAGGTTACCCGATGGTATGCGCCAACTAATACGGGATCACCCCAACACCTGTTGCGTACAAGGTCATTTCAACTGGAAGTGAGTAAGTAATGTTTATAAAAAAACTGTTACTGTAAATAACAGTTGGCCTAAACACCACTTCTGTAACTGATAATACTGAAGGTCGATCAACTAAATAATAATGTTGAGTTTAGAAAACAAAATGAAATATCAAATCGAAAATGGCGGCAATTTGGACAAGCCATTACATTATTTATATAATACCGATTTAATCCACACAATAATTATATAAATTAAATAAACGGTGAAAACTATGCTAAAACTTGACAATATGATACCCCTGAATATGTTGGAATAAAACCAACGAAACGTTTACGTTCACGTTTTATTATATTAATTAAATTACTATATTAATTTCTATATTAACACCTTTTCTATCATTAATTTCAGGAAATAGATAATATTACACTTTAATATTAAGTTATAATGCAAGCAAATTTGAGTAACTGCTGGAAATATATATTTAGTCTTAAAGTTTTGGTGCATTCATCAATATATTTTTTTATCTAAAATTAAAATTTGTTTTTACTAAAAGTACATAATTGTTTTTTCAAAAATGAGTGATGAAATTGAGTTGCTTTATAACACGCAAAATCTCAGTGATGAGTTCGACACCTCATTTTATAATCGCCTAGCAGCAGCTTTAGCCAACGATATGGAATTAGAGGAAGCTATAGAGGAGCATGAAGAAATAGATCAATTTCCCGATGATGAAGCAGATAATGATTCAGATTTCATACCAAATGAGGACGATGCATCTGATATTGAAGATGAATTAATTAACGAACCAAATGAACTATTTGATATAGAAGACGACGATGAGAAAGTTCCTGCAACACAACAACAAAGTGTTGACGAAGAATATTTTTATGGTAAAGATGGAACAAAATGGAGTAAAAATGAATTGAATGCTGGTGTTCGGATACGTCAACACAATATTATGCGCTACCGAGCAGAACCTAAAGAAAAAAACTACATTCCACTTGAGATGTTTAAGAAATTTTTCACACCAAACATAATCCAAGTCATTATTACCGAAACGAATCGGTATGGAAGAGATTCAGTTAACAAATGAAATGTGAATAATCCCAATAAAGTACAAAAAGTTTGGATCGATGTTACTGAAGCTGAGTTAGATGCATTTATAGCGATACTATTGGCGGCTAGTGTTTCCCAAAATACCAAGCAAAAGTCCACCGTTTTGTGGCATACAGACGGTTTGCCCATATTTAGAGCAGCTATGTCTTTTAAACGCTTTCGCATAATAACACGATTCATCCGGTTCGACAATGAAAGGACACGCGAGTTACGTCACAGACGAAACTTGACACCCATTTTCCGCTAAAACCATTTTTTGATTACAGCGCCAAAAATAACTAAAGCTGAAATTGCATTTTCTTGCAATTCCAGCAAGATTAATTATCTAAACATTATATTATTCTAAACATTTGTATTATCGTTGTCTGGCTTAACCAAACAACTAAAGATTTTCACCATTGTTCCATTGTTGCCACCCAACTCTAGCTGCCTACCGCAGCACTCCCCTAATATTTCTCATTTTTTCGAAGGGGACTCACGTTTTGTATTGGTGTTGTGAATGCACCTTCAATAGGGTGTCATCAGAGTCAGGTCGACCGGCAGAAAATGGTGAGCGCGCATGTAAGAGAGGCGCAGGAGATAAACCGGTCGATTCTGACGAGCTTTTTCGAACAGCGTGTGCAGTTGAGGGAGATCTTGCAAGAACCTCGTGGTAGCAGAAGCAGTTTTGAATAAGCGATTGAAGCGAACAGTAAGAAAACGAGAAATAAAAAGAATTAAATGAATTTATAGTTAAATTAAACGAATTAAATATTGTAATGAATCTGTAAATATATATATAGAACCAGAAAAATAAAGAATTAAATAAATTTATAGTTAAATTAAACGAATTAAATATTGTAATGAATCTGTAAATATATATATATAATCAAGAAGGAATGTGGTTCGAGTGATTAGGAACCACAACATTTTGGCGCAGCCGGTAGGATCACATTTTTTTCAAAATGTGAACGGAAGTGAAAACAAAATTAGAAAAAATGTGTTCTTGATAATTGAACGATATTATTTTTTTTTATATATAAAACCTTACGAATTTAAAAACGAAGATTCACCAACAAGGGTAACGCCAACTTGCTCTAGCTCTCCTGATGTCAGCCTCGCCAGCCCTAGGCTGCTCGCTGCCTCGAATTGGAGTGCGGAAATAGCTTTAAGCTCAGACCACACTCCCATTATTATCTCAATACCATCGTTCGAGGTTTATTGTGAAGCTGACAAGAAAACCTTCAGAAATTTCAAAAAAGCGAACTGGGCCCTATTCAAAGATATCTCAGAACGCGACTTCGGTAATATTTCTCTGTCCCCTGATTTAAACAAGGCAGAGACACAATTCCGCAGCATTATTATCAAATCCGCTGCCACAGCCGTTCCTGCAGGTAGGATCAAAATAATAAGGCCAAATTTTCCTAGTGACGCTGTGCCCCTTGCCGAAGAACGCGATAATCTTCGTAGACTAGACCCAGCTAATCCACGCATAGCTATCCTGAACAGTAACATCCGTAAATTGGTAGACGAACATCGCCTTAATAAATGGAAGGAACATTTAGATAACTGCGACTCCCAAAATGGTAAATTGTGGACTACCATTAAAGCATTATCTAATCCTTCACGTCCTAATAATAAAGCGATAACTTTTAATAGGATCACCTTCCCAGATCCCAAGCATTGCGCACAACAATTTTGTCAGCTTTTCGTGCCCAATGCCTCTGCTTTCCACGCAGACAAACTCGCGCTTTTCGGAAACCACATTCCGGCGACACCACACTGTTTTCCCCTGATGATGTAAATAACGTGATCAGACACGCCAAAGCCTCGAAAGCGCTTGGACCTGATGGCATTTCAATGCTCATGCTCAAGCACCTCGGGCCCATTGGTCTTTCAGTTCTGAGTCCTATTTTTTGAACACCTCCATCTGTTCTCACATCATCCCTAATATATGGAAGACTGGTAGAATTATCCTATTGCTGAAGCCGGGCAAACCGGCTGGCCTAGGTGAATCATATAGACCTTTGTGAGATCACTTCTCAAATCGCCAATGGACTAAATCAAAGTCGCCCGTGCGAACGCACGGTGCTGTTAGGTCTAGATCTTGCGAAAGCATTTGACACAGTCTCCCATTCCACCTTGCTAAATGATCTGGCTGAAACATCTATCCCTGACATCATTAAACGATGGCTCTGCAATTACCTCATTGGCAGATCATCTTTTGTTGATTTTAGAGATAAGATGTCGAAAGCCAGAAAATTAAAACAAGGTGTGCCCCAAGGCAGTGTTCTTTCACCGATCCTTTTCAACCTATACATGTCTAAGCTCCCGGACCATCCTGAGGGAGTCAGAGTTATAACGTATGCTGACGATTGCACAATCTTTGCGACTGACCAGGACCCTTCTATATTGTGTAATAAATTAAATGCATACTTTCCTAATATAGCATCTTTCTTGGCTGATAGAAATCTTCACCTATCTCCAAGCAAATCTTCCGCTACCCTCTTTACTTCCTGGATTAAAGAGGTTTCTATGACTCTGCCCATTAATATCAGTGAATTCAGGATCCCTACAACCACCAAACCTAAAATCCTGGGTGCCGTTCTCGACAGTATGTTGACCTTTTCCGCACATGCTTCATCCTTGTGCAGCCGATTGAAATCTCGCAATAATGTATTAAAAGCTCTCGCCGGGTGCTCTTGGGGTAAGGACAACGAAACCCTGCTGAGCACATACAAAGCAATAGGTCGTCCTATTACGGCCTATGCAGCTCCAGTATGGACCCCGCAACTCTGCGAGACGCAATGGAATAATATCCAAATCTGTCAAAACACAGCATTGCGAATTGTAACTGGCTGCCATCGTATGTCGCATGTTGACCATCTTCATGCGGAAGCAAAGTTGCTTCTTGTAAAAGAGCACAATCAACTGCTGTCCAAACAATTCTTACTCGCGTGCCACACAGATGGTCATCCTAATGGCGTCATGGCTAGTAGAGCCCTCCCTCCACGTTGCATCCGTCGATCACTTACCAACTTCAATATCGACCAATATTGCAATGGAGCCTACATCAGTGAGGTCGATTACAAACGTGGACTTATAGCACTCCACACCGATGCAGTATCTTCTTCGAGACCTAGATTGACTCCCAACAAGGTCCTCAATAGGCCTTCGCCTAACATTTCTCAGGATGAACGTAATCTTCCTCGTACGGCAAGAACTGTCCTATCTCAATTGAGATCAGGATATAGCCATGTGCTTAACAGTTACTTGTCACGTATTAACACGTCCATTCCTAATGTGTGCCCAAACTGCAGCTCTACGCCCCATGATGTCGCCCATCTGTTTTCTTGCCCCAACGCACACACCAATTTAAGTCCAATTGACCTTTGGACTCGTCCCCTTGAAGTGGCTAGGTTTCTTCGACTGGATCCTGGTTAGTTTCAAATTACTCCCACACCTCCCCTTTCCCTCATCCCAACACTCACTCCCACCTTTTCCATTCCTTATCCCATGTATGCGTCTTGTAATCTTTTCATGTTATCTGCTTTCAGGTCCCGGCGGGTTACAACAACAACAACCATTGTTCTAAATATTTTATTATCGTTGTTTGGCCTAACCAAACAAAGAAGCGTCTTATCAGAATTCAATATTTCGTAATTCCTATCAGGATTCAATAATTCCTCCCTATATATAAAGGGAAAAATATTAGAGATAGTTTAGTCTTAAGATTCACATTTAATAAAGAAGTCGCAAAAACTAAAGTATTGTGTCTTAATTAATATAATTGGCGCAGTCGGTGTGCTCTTTCATCATTTCTGCGTGAAGTGGATACTATTTTGTCAACAATTATAGATGTTCAACTACGGAATTATATATTCTTGAGGATGTCTCAAAATGATGTCTCATTTTACAACCAAAGGCCCAACGAGAAGATGGACTTTTGCTTTTTTCTGCAATATGATAGATGTTGCAGCATTAGTAGCATTTTGCATCTGCAAGGAGGTTGATGGAAATAAAAAATTGGATGCCAGACGGAATTTCCTAGTCACGCTATCAAATATCTTGGCCCTTCCAAATATTCAAAGGCGAATGCAAAATGTCCACATCTCCAAACAGTTCAGCACACGTTCGGCCATGGAATCGTTTTTCGGTAAACAATTAAATTTTATACCACAAGTCGTGACTGGCGTTAGTGGGGCAGATACACTCGAGAAGAAGAAAAATTGCAGCATTTGTTCAAAAGGTGAAAAACTTTTTCGCCAAACCCATTTCTTTTGCATCAAATGTTTAAATCCAGTTTGTCCTTCACTCTTACAGCGTTACGTGAAAGTGGAACATTGGGTAGTATTTGGGGAAAGAGGACGTTGCAGATTGTATAAAACAGGAACACCAAAGTCCAAATGTCTTAAATGCAAAGTTCACCGTGGTTGTAATAATAATAAAAATTGTTTTTTGTCTTACATACTAAATTTTTTAAAATGAATAAAAATAAAGATTAATATTAAACATAAATTTTTCATTCTAAAAGATAAAAGCAGGAAAACTTAATGCTACAGCAGATAGAAGGATGAAAATAAAACTATTAAGTGAAATACATAATTGGTTTTTTCGAATCACAGTTCACTTCTCAAACGCTACAAAGCATATGATTACTTTTGCTAAAAAAAATTACTTCTGAAAAAGGAATCATAGCAGACTCAAATCCAAAAAGCCACTCATCGCTAGGAAAACATGTAAACAGTTTTAAATTTTTACGAATGTGATGAAAACAGTCATGTAATGCCTGGGGAAAAAAGACTGCTTATCCCTTAAAATTGATGGAGAAAGGACACAAATGCAAAAACACATCATTCTAAGTAATGTGAAGAAGTTGCATACTCTTTTCAAACTCAATCATTCGGACCTCAAATGTAGTTTTTCAAAATTTGCATCTTTACGACACTTCAGTTTGTGTGTACTTCATACACGAAAACGCACGATTAATGATAGATAGAGTAAATATAAAAACACTGATTTCGACTACATGCACTAGAGAGCCGATAAATAACTATAAAAATTGTCTACACCGCATGATTGTTTTCTAGGAACCTGCGTCAAGTGTCCTGGAACTGAAAACATCAATCAACAACTTCTGGAGATCTTTGATGACAACATCATTGACCACGTTACATACAAACAATGGATTCGTGAAGAGAGAAGCACATTAAAAACATTGCCATCATCAATTGACGAATATTTGCAATTCTTAACAGACGGTTTAGACAAATCGTTGTTGCATTCCTTTATCGTTAAAAAACAGGCTGAGTTTGTAATGGATAAGAAAAAGAATTTAGCAGAAAGCGAATGTATCCTTTTGTGTGACTTCTCCGAAAATTATGCTTTTAAATGAACGGATCCGTGATACCGTGATCCGCGAAAGTACAAATCTCATGTACATATACTTACACATAACCAACTTGAGATTATGCAAATTAAATCACTCAACAGCGGTAGTATCTATGTCAACGACCGTGGATGAATGCTCTCAATAAAGCATTGAATCAAGAGATAAGAACATGCTTATTAATTAATGGTAAATGGGACGGTGAAGAACAACAGTTGTTCAAAACTCTGTTCAAGACATTCACTGGAATAATGATCAGGCAACAATTCATTCGTTTACAATATGTTACCGTGATGAAAATAAAATGAAACTTAAAATAAAAAAGTCAGTCTGCTTATCTGTTCTGACTGTTTACATCATAACACAATTGCCGTAAATTTGTTCCAAAAATACGCTATCAAGTTCATTAAAAGAATTAGTACGGATATTCTATACGAATACGGAATTAGATATTCAAGCTCTCCCCATACATTTGAAAAATTTTGTTCTTTAAATATTAACAATCTTTCCAGATAATGCTATTACATTGATCTTCATTTGAGATGTTGATATTCAGTAAATATTCATTTATAGTAAGTAGATCATATTTTATAATAGATCATATTTCATTATTTGATCTATTAACTTTATAGATTAAAAAATACATTCCAAAATATTGCAATTTTTAAATACAAAGAAAAGATTATCGTTTGAGATAGTTCACACAGTATTTAGGAAAAACGGTGTAGAAGCTATCAAAAATGTTTCGTGTTACACGGAAAACAATTTGTAATGTTTTTAAAGTTGAAATTAAAACGTACACTATCACACACTACATGTGTACGTTTCAATTTTTGATCGTAATGCGAAACGATTAGGTTTAACATTAGTAGGACAATGACCTTGAGGTATCTTTATCCATTCTGCAAGTTCATCTTTTGCGTGTTTCAATTTAACTTGTAGTGCGGCAGCCTCAGCTTTGCCTCCTTCTTCCTTCTCAAGTTGCGTTTTCAAATCATAGACTTATTCTTCCAGCAATAGTTTATTACCTATCAGTTCATGCAAACTTTTGTATTAGTCACGCAAAAACTCGTCTTCTTTTTCCATCTCAGAAAAGCTTAATAGACGCGCATGCTTTGTTGTCATTTCTTTCCAATTCCCATATAAAGCGATTTGACTTTCCAAATCTTTTATTTTTGAATTAGCAAAATCAAGTTCATTTAAATCTTTCTCATTTTGCAATTTTAAAGTATCATATAATTTCGATCTATTTACCCATAACAGACATTTTTTAGTGAGTAACTGTATTTCCCTTGACAGTTTATCTATGTAAAGTCGATTTTCTTCCAGTTTCTTTGTCATGCAATTTTACTTTTGACCTACTTCTATTGACCTTGATTCTAAACGATCGGCTCTAAGATATTCTTCTTAGATCTGCTTTCGAATTCTTGGCTGATTCTTTATCCATATTTCCGCTAATTTAATTGACTTCTTACCCTCAGTTAGCCCTTTTTACTTTTTTTAGTAATTCTACTTCAGTTTCACGATGCCGTTCTTTAATATTATTTCTCTCTTTAAATAGCTCATCAGAACTTAATTAGTGTTGAAACCGCAACATAAAATAATATTTGTCAATTCTGTTTATTTGTTTTTGCCAAGCTAATCTTTCTGTTACTAGCTCCTGTTCTTCTTCTTGCATCAGTCCATTTATAAACTCTGTTTTTAGATTATGAATTGTTGTTATAAATTCAAACATTATCTCGTCCTGGAACGTTTTATTTTCTTGCATCATCTTGCTGCTTAAGTTTTCTGCTCTAGATTGCTCTTATGTCAATGTTTAACCCTGATAACGCTTTTGATTTTTTATAGTCTCTTAACACTGGTGGGGGAAAACTACAGATTTATTTGTCGAATTTAGAGTTTGTAAGGCTCTAAAATTTGATTATTTCGTGTAGTGTCTTGCCACTGGTAGGAGATCACTTGAGAACTTATAATAAAAAACTACAATAATATGACGCAAGGCGTTAACATCGTGGAAAAATCGCAACATAATTCCCTACTGTTAAATTTGGAAAATTATGTATTATGGTTCGGAGGTGCATTTCAAACAAAGAAGTCGGGTATTGGGACAGAAGGGCAAGAGTGTGACACAAGGCGTTAACATCGTGGAAAAATCGCAACATAATTCCCTACTGTTAAATTTGGAAAATTATGTATTATGGTTCGAAAGTGCATTTCAAGCAGAGAAGTCGCCGATTTAGTTTTTATTAAAAACACCATGGATGCGAGAAATATTTAAATGTTTTAAAATTAAATTTGATAAACAGTGCAAATAAATTTGGATTTATTAAAGCCAATAAACCAAATTTTAAATATTACTAAGATATTGATCCGAAACATTAAGCAAATATTGTGTATATATGACTTCTTTACAATTGCAAAAAAGTTATTGATATAGCAGCTTAGAGTCGCAACTTAAATCCTATGGTAAAGCAACCAAAAAATCTGACTTCATTAAAAAATACAATTTTAGAGGAATGGCACAAAAAAATTAATTTATTCTATAAAAAAAATAGACTGCAAGAAGTAATTACTACAAAAGGGTGCCATACTAAATAAATTTTTTATGATTAAATTTTTATGTATTAAATTTTGTCTCTATCAGCTGTTTTAAATTATAAGAGAAATTTCAATAATTCAATTGGAGGTTACTTAAAAAATATAGTGTACAAGGAAACAATTTCAGTAACATTGGTATGCAAAATTTTTCGCTAGACGTTTAGCCTACAAGGACCTTTATAAATCGGAAAAAATATGTAAATTAAAAGTGGATCTAGACCAGAGAAGGTCGATAAATAATCCTGGTGGACGAGACCAGCAATCTATCCATCTGAAGTTAAATATATGCTCGAAGAACAACAATTGTCTTGAATAAAAATAACAACAACACTGATGACGGCCCGGCAATGAATAATGACAAACAATCCTGGAAACGACATATTAAAAAAACATATGTTACGCGTGGCCAGTTGGAAAGTAACTTCATTGTCAAACAAATATCAGGAACTTATCGAGATGGACAGGCATACAAAAAAAGAGAAAAGGCAACGATCAACGGTGCCATCCGTAAATGCGGTAAAGTTCAATGACCGTTAATCGAAGCTCATCACAGTATCATCATAGTAGAACATCACAAATTGAGTGTTCATTAAACGCTTTGAAAGTCAGCTAGCTGAAGCAGGATATACATGGAGCGACATCTACAGAGAAGCACCCAATAGAGTCAGATTTAAAAGAATAATTGAGGCCATCTGACTCACTAAGGAAAGTGAACAATAGTAGTAGTATTAGATGATTATCACGTCATCTGGTTATTGACATCAAGCTAAAGACGTTAACGAGGCGCTTTAAAAAATATAAATCTAAAATCCTATTGTGTGATGTAAATAATCGAAAATTGCATTATACATATTTATTTTTAATAAAGAACTTCTTTGTCACTTCTAAAAAAAAATATAAATTTTAGAAGTTATATCTTGATTGGTAAATCCAATCCAATACTTCAGAATCGAACTAACTTCAAAAGTTTTTAAGTTAGTTAGAACTAACTCAAATGGGAGAAAGTCATCTAACAGGATTAATAATTGCTAGAAAAAAATTTGAATAAAAAAATTCGAAAAATTGCAAATATCTTTTCCGAACTGTTAAAAAGTCCAAAAAAGAAGTACACAAATCTTAGAAGTGTAATTTGCTTGGTCAAACAGATTATAATTGCATTGTACGCTCCGTTTGACGATAGCATTTGGGCTGGCGTGTGAAGACGCCAATTCAGCAAATTCTCACGTTATGCTAATGCACGCTATTCCTTCACAAGTACCTATGCAAATATATTTTAATATAATAAAGAGTCTTAAAATATAATCCAAATACTGCAGTTGTTTTTCTTTACAGTACAGCCTTGATTTATCGACTGACTTTATATATGTCAAAATGCGATTATTTCCCTTTTGAGAAATACATTTTGCTTTTGATTTGATTATATAAGGAACCTAATAGTTCTCAAATTATGCAAATGATTGAAAACTTGACTATAAAAAGGATACAAAAGTTTTGCAAATTATTTAAATCTCTGATATGTGTTCTAGAATATTACTGTGGTAGCATGTAAAATTATACTGTTTTCAGTTTTTTTTTTACAAAATTAAAATATTTAGATCAAACAAACATATAAATTTAATTTTTAAAAGACATAAATCTACCTACTTATAGTAGGGCAATCTATTAAGCCTCATTAGATTAATTAATTTATTATATATATTACATACGTTCTAAGTTGACCGTAAATATCACATAAAAGTATGCAATAGCAATTGTATTAAATTGGTAACATTAGCAAGAACCAAAAGTTAGACAGTCAATTTGGCTATAAGGAATCTAAATTTAGATGTGTACAAGATGTATTAATTTGGCCAAAAATACAATGACTTTGAAATAATTATGTTACCTATTTTTGGACTTAACAAAATTCAATTTAAAAAAATGTTTGGAGATTTAATAGCGATTTGAAAAATTGTAAATTTATGGAATAAAGGAAAAAACCATTCTTATATTTTTCTTTTTAGTTATTGTCGTAAATATTGTTTATATCTAAATATTATTATATAGAAACAAAAATGAAATTTTTAAATTAAGTTAACTTTTCCAACTTATAATACATACTTATTGGTATTTCAAAGTGTAAGGCCATTCGAACTGCTTAAACGAATAATCTGCTATATCTCATTCTATTTTATACAAATTTATATAACAAACGTTCGAACACCATATGATGTTGAACTATTTTAAAACATCTTGCTGTACTCGATCACAAGTCGCAAATGCTCGAGCACAAGTCGCAAATGCTCGAGCACAAGTCGCAAATGCTCGAGCATAAGTCGCAAATGCTCGAGCATAAGTCGCAAATGCTCGAGCATAAGTCGCAAATGCTCGAGCATAAGTCGCAAATGCTCGAGCATAAGTCGCAAATGCTCGAGCACAAGTCGCAAATGCTCGAGCACAAGTCGCAAATGCTCGAGCACAAGTCGTAAATGCTCGAGCACAAGTCGCAAATGCTCGAGCACAAGTCGCAAATGCTCGAGCACAAGATACAAATGCTCGAGAACAAGTCGCAAATGCTCGAGCACAAGTCACAAATGGTCGAGTACATATGAAATGCTCGAGCGGAAGTTAAATGGAAGTATTCAATCATAAACGAACATCAAAATTCTTGAAGCTTTGAGCAGTTTAAATAATATTAATATATTAAATAATATAAGTAGAATCATATTATAACCATAAAACTATGAAAAGAGTGTAAAATTTATTTTCAACTCCATAACAAATATAGTTCGAATAGAACAGCTTTGAATTCTTTTAATTATGAAATGTTTTATAATCACTACACATCGTGGAATTATAAAAAATAGAACATTCTTATTAGAAAGTATTTAACAGAAAAAAAATTTAACGTATCACAAACAATGGTGCAAGTATACACCTAATATAAGGATAATAATTAAAATTTTCAAAAGCGAAAGGGTCTAAATTTTTCTAAAAAAGAAAGAGTCGTTGGAATTAAAAAGAAGAGAACACTTATTTTAAAAAGTGATAAGCACGGAAAAAATTATCGTTGTGTCACAACCAATGGCTAAGTATAAACGTTAATAAAACAATAACAACCGCATGTGCGTTGCTATTATATATATTTACAACAACTAGAAATTAGGGCTTCGAACCGGAATTGAACCGAAAGCCGAAAAAACACCGATATTTCTGTCGTAACGCTAAACGGAGCCGAGCTAAAAAAATATATATTAATTTGTTTCTGATTAAAATCGTACATTTCGGTACCTGTTAATCCACACACCATTCGTATTTAGTTAGTAGAACTTTTATGAATAAAACAATTTTCGTTTATAAAAAGCAATTTTTTTTTTATTATTATTAAATAAATTTGTTATCTATTTTAACAATATAGATAAATGAATAAAATGATTTGAATTATAACAAAAACAAAAAAAAAACTAGTTTTAAAAAAAATATATAAAAAATATTCACTCGAAACAAAACAGACAACCGAAAAATAAACCGTATTTTTTTTGTTGGAACTAAACCGATATATATATATAAATATATATATACATTTTTTTTTAATTGAGCCGAAACGAAAACATTTCCGATTCGAAGCCCTGCTACCAATGTAAGTTAACAACTATTTAACTACTAAGACCAGATATAATCGTATCTTATAAATGTGAAAAGGAAGCATAAAATTAATTTACAATTTGAAAAAAAAGCGTTTTCTTACATAAAATAACTTTCTCTCACATATGTCAACTGAGAGCATAATTAAGAATTTTTAAAAAAACTATCACTTCATATCCAACGCAAGATTAAGCAAGAAACTTTGACGCTGTCTCTCTCTTATTCTCTCATTCTCTTTTCCCAGTGGAGCATAGAGCCTCGACTGAAATTTTGGCTACTATATTTCATAGTCAAGGATTGTTGCTTAATCCTGCATTGAATATATTTTTGGGTTTTAAAAAAATTATATATATAAATTGCATAATTTCAAGCCTAAAAATCCGAATTAAAAATTTTGTACTGGTTTAGACATTTATATGTTAAATATGGCTGGTGATTCTATACATCTATTAGTATTAGATAATAACTCTTCATGACGTAACGATAATGTACTTAAGTGTTAATTATGTATATAAATTGGTTTATAGATATACAGTCAAACTTCCATAACTCGAATGTCTATTACTCGAATTTTCTATAACTACAACAAAGTTTAAAGCACAAATTACATAGAATTAGAAAAAAAAAATGATTTAGTTCGAAATCTTCATAAGTTGAACCTTTTGGTACTTCGAGTTATGGAAGTTTGATTGTATATATCAATTGTATAATACGAATTAGATCTTATTGTTAGAGTAGAATAAGATTAATGATTTTAGTTTTAATGATTAAGTACCTAATTATTTTAATATGTTATATTATTACTTTTAAAAAACTTATATATTCTGATCTGTTGTATTTCGAGAACATGTCAAGTGATTTAAAATGAAGTACTCAATTCGTTGTGATGTACTAATTAACCTTTTTGTTACGGTAATAAAATGTCTAAGTTAAAGCAGTAATAATGTATTTAATTTATAAAATATTTTATGTAGAATTTATGGAGATAACAAGTATCATTGTCTAAACCAATTGATATCTCTATTTTTATTCATATAGCACGTAAAACTATTAACCTAATTTTATATAATTAAAATTACGTATCAATTCCATGACTTATATATATACCATTTACTTTTATTTAGTATCGGTATATATATATATTATTAAAGTTAAAAAAACATTCTAAAAGCGTATAATACATACATTACATAATGTTTCGATGATTATTGCACATGAGTTTTTAATTCGTTAATTTAAGTATGATTTTTAATTTGTTTAATTTTTAAATACCTTTTATATGACAAAGATTATTATTAGTGATGAAATTTTAATAGTCAATTCCTTTTCTCGTTTATTTTATGTTAAAAGAGCGTAAGTACTCGTTGTGAAGTAATTTCCATTATTGTAATTAAATGCATTATTACTGTGTTTTTTTTTAATTGAATAATTCTTTATGTTAAAGGAGTTTCTTGGGAGCCTCTATTTTAATAATTGCATTCTTTATAAAATGTTATTTTTTAATTTTTAAATTAAGTACTTAATTTTCTTATGCATGTTTAATCAATTTAAAATATTCTTAAGAAATTTCGCGTGATCTATAACTATACAAAATGAATTAATCAATTCCATTATATATTGATTTTGATATTTAAATATATGTACACATATATATAATTTCTTATATGCACATTATTCATAACATTTTCCATATAAAATTAAATAACTTTTTATAATTTCATTATTAAAATTATAAATAATTATTTCAATTGTATTATCTAAATTAAAAAGTATATATGTAAAATATATTAAACTTTACATATAAAAGTATGCTAATAACACATACAATACAATAAAATTGTAAACATAACAAAAAAAAACCTAATTTTCAATACATTTAAAAATATTTGGTAAATATGGCAAGCAAATTATTGTAATATAATTAAATTAATTTTAAATTAATTCATTATAATATAAAAAGCAATTTTTCTTCTTGCTGAAGGTACAAAAGTACATTCTTAACAAATTCGTTGATAAAGCATTTTTTATGGACTTTGGAGGACTTTGATGGTGTACAAACCTGTCGTTGACTAGCATTCCTTGTTGATATACTTTTGTGTATAAGTACGTATATACATCACATTGTAAAAACGTCACTGCGGCGCACTGTTGGCAAAACCATTACTGTTGTTTAAGTTGCTCAGCAACATCTGAAATAGAGATATATACATTTAGAAAATATAAATAAAAGTACAATGTATTTGATTACTACTAAATAGAACTGTTAAATTTAACTGTGTTAAAATAAGAACCAGCATATTATCTGCTTATTATCTGTTTATTTCATTACCACGAAACAAATCCATTACTTTCATACTGATACTGTACCGAATCATATTTAAAATCTTGAGCCAACAGATATTAAGTTTTACAATCCACCTTAAACTGTACAGGTTAGCATAAAAGACTCTCTCCAATGATAAAACAATAGTATTTAAAGGCCGCAGCAGTGCAGAATTTATTTTTTTTAGTATACAAAAGTTAAAACTTCTTAACTTTTTCTATATAATTTCAGTATAAAAAATGAAGTTAACAATCTCAGGATTCCAATACAATAAAATAGTATGATTTCAATCCCTACTCCTTACAAATATAATAGTATTTTATGCTACCAAAATATCCTATTCAATTTAAACATTTGTTATTTGGTGTCCAAACCAACAGTCATCAAGCTGACTGAAGCTTTATAACCGTCATCGTTCCATAACCATTTTCAAGATAATAAACACCCATGCCCTCAGTATATTGCCAATTAACAATACTATAACATTGAAAATTTAATGCAACAAAATTTATACTTAATCCTACATATTAACTAAATGATGGCATAACCTATCCACATACAACAAAATTAATTGCGTTAATAAAACAAATTAATAAAATAATATAATAATAATAACATAATAATAATAATATGATAATAATAATAATATAATAATAATATAATAATAATAATATAATAATAATAATAATATAATCATAATAATATAATAATAATAATATAATAATAATAATATAATAATAATATAATAATAATATAATAATAATAATATAATAATAATATAATAATAATAATAATAAATAATAATAATAATTAATAATAATAATATAATAAATAATAATATATAATAATAATATAATAATAATAATAATAAATAATAATAAATAATAATAATATAATAATAATAATATAATAATAATAATATAATAATAATAATATAATAATAACAATGTAATAATAATATATATAACTTTATATATATCATTAAATAATATATAAATAATATAATAATGCTATAATATATATTAAAATATATAATAATAAAAAGTGTTGTTCATTATTTATAATAAAAGTGTTGCGTATTAATAATATAATAAAAATTATTAATTAATAAAAAAAAAAAAATTAATTAATACTATAATAAAAAATATTAATTAGTAACATAGTAAAAAGTATTAATTAATAATATAATAAAATAAAGAATATTAATTACTAAAAAATAATAAATATATAATCTTACCAATTTGCTTTACGTTCTCTTGTCGATTTATATAGACTACATAGACTATATATCATTTTTCTTTATAAATAGAAGTTGAACCATGATTTCGTTTCCATGGAATCTAAAATTTACAAGTTATAATTTAAAAAAAAAATCTATTTATTAACTTACCTTATTCACTAATTGAGTACGCTTTTCGTACACCTTTACTGTGTCGTGTTTTCCGTGATTCTTCCTGGTCGTGATCATGATCACCATCGAAATCAGCACCATGCGTAGATGATTTAATAAGTGCGCAAGTTTTAATAAAATCAATTGTAGAGTATCCGAGTGAAGATTCACTTTTGAGCTGTTGTTGTTGTGCATTGTGTTCCTCCTGTTTAGTTGACGTTTGCACGCAATTCGCTGCAACTGTTGTTGCGGTTAAAGCTGTTGTAGTTGTTACCGAATGCAGGGACTGAACGTCAGAATTACTAGCAGCAGCAATAGAGTCTCCGCCTAACGACAAACTACCGCTGCCAAAATATGTTTTTGGAGAACTTTGCGCCGGACTACGCGGTTGATCTAAATCTAAAACAATGTAGTTGACGGCACATGTTGGAGCTTGCTCCTGAGCCTTCTTGCCCCGTTGCAATGTTGATATAGCAGGTGGCGGTTGTAAAAGCAATGGTAAATCAAGCCGACTAAGATTTTCATAGCACCGTTCTGACGTATCAACCGCTTTTTCACGTTCGCGTGAACAACTTATGCCTAAGCCTTCCACATTTGCGTACATATGTAAACTGGTTGATGTGCCTGGTGTTAAGATGGGTGCACACTCTTCTGGTGGTATATCTAGCGATGAACGTTTAGCAATAGTTTTACGTGAAAGCGTACTAAACGCGCTGTTATTGCAATAGCCATTGCCTGTATTGTTGTTGTTTTCGGTATTTGCGCGTAAAGGTTGTTCCATATAAACATTTGTGTTAACATACGCTCCAGGCGTTGTTTGATGATGACTTTGAAAATGAACTACTTCATTAGTAAATGAAAAACTTGGAACTGAATCTGGTGAATCAAGTTCTAAACTAATTGGACTGCTACTAAACGATTCATGCATATTAGTGCGTACAGAATAGGCCACAGCGACTGGCTCTAAATAATTATTAACATTTGCAGAGTTATTTTCTGGACGACCGAGTGCATGCGAAGGATGCTCCCTATCACGATCATTTAATGCGGTAGCTTCATCAGCGATAAGTGTAACAGAAGCATTCACATACCGTTCAAACATTCCATAAAGCAGTTCTGCATTTTGACAACGAAAAGTATACACACCAGGGCCAGTCATACACCGGCGTCCTGCCTCAAAGCTGAAAATATCTCCGTTCAAGCCATAACGACGCAAATGTTGTAATGCCCAAACAATAGGTTCCCGCCCCTGCATGACATATATAAGTTCTCGCGGCGTCAACTCTAAAAAACCCGCACGTATGCTAGGCGATTCGGGATGCAATCTTACGACGCGCACTCGAAACACATTTTCATTCTTAGTTTCCGTTAACTTCTTTGTGCTATTGATGCATCCCATTTTATAAAAATTTAAAATGTCGGCCTTTTCGACATTCCCACGATTTTGGAAAAGTCCCGTTTTTTTTGACGTACATCTATCCACCAACAACAACGCTTATAACATACAAACAACGCTAAAGAAATATCAATTTCTTATACACATATTGGCATCGCTAAGTTCCGTTTTATTTCTTACTCACATGTATTAAATAAATTAAAACATTTTGCACACTTTTATCAAATTCGCAATTCCAACGACGCTTGCCAAAAAACAAAACCAACTCCATAAAAGTTCGCAGCACCAATGGTACATGACAACCGCTCAAAAAAAAATATCGATAACATATTGTAAAACGAACTATACACTTTTAATAGGCGCTGGTTCCCAGCGTGTTTGATGTTTGACGATATGTCACAATTAATAGTATGATATTATATTATTTTTAACATGTGTATTATTATATATATGTGCCCAGAAAAATATGAGTATTAAAATCCGAAATCATGCGTTGCTTAAACAGGCTATAAGTACAATTGTTACTATATCGAAATTAAATGATTTAGTAAATTTTTTTGTATAAAACTAATAGTTATTGAAACTCATTAGTATATTTTAAACTACATTCTGTTTGGATTTTTTTAAAAAAAAGGTAATTATTTCATTTTTGAGTTTATTGCGATTATGTAAAAGTTCTGCAAATAATATGTTAAAAAACTAATTCTAATTTAGGCCTTTTCTTTTGTAGGCATGTCGCAAAAAAACTGATAAAATAAACATTATATTCGATTGCAACTGTGAACACAATAGAGATTTTATTAGGTTTCTGTATGCAAAAGACGTAATAAAATTTAAAGTTAACATTTTTAAAATGCATATTAATTATTTGTAATTATTGATAAGAACATATTTTTTTACATAATTCTGAATAAATTTTCATGCATTTTAACAGTAAAATAATTAATAGAAAAAGTAAAATATTTGATACGAACAATGACGACACGAAATACAAATAATTAACGAAAGCGTTCGTTGACAGATAACTGGAAATTTCGTATGTACTTTCAAGAATTATTCACAATTGACGAATTTTTAGTGATGGCAACCATGTAATTTGAGCTGCTTATTAGTTAAGCAATTTTAAAAAGGTTGGACTAAATAAGCCAACAGTATTGTTGTTTCATATGTTATTTTTAAAATAAGCAGTTGTTCTCTTGTGATATGCTTACAAAAGAAAAGGTCTTTTATTATTTTTACAAATTTTAATCATATGTAATATTATAAAAACTCTTGCTTGTTTGAATATCAAACGTACATATTTGCATATTTGCGTATATTAAAATCATTGCGTACATTTCTTGTCTAGCCTGCTTCATCAGACGCTCGCCATTAAATATCTAATTATTAATTATTAAAATTATTAATAATAATAAAAATATATTATAAATTTACTAATAAAACTTTTATAATATGAAAATTAATAGCGCTATAATTTTTTTTATATTTATTTGTCTATATAAGAAAAATTAAGCGTTGTCGGTGGCTCGCAAGTGTGGTGAAATACGCATGCTGACTTATATTCGGTAAGCGACCATTGGCATCACTGTTGCAATCTGTCAAATATTATGGTTTGGCAAATAGGAAATCTTAAATATGTGCATACAATGCAAGCACATACATTTTTATAAAAATAATTAATTAATATAAAATTGAAAATTAAAATGAATAATGAATTAGAAGCAATGTGAAGGAAGCAGGAAATTCTAGAATTTTCCTTTACAACAAAATTAGTAATAGTTTACAATATTTATGCAACTTATGAGTTAAAAAACTTCAAGCGCTTTTTAAGTTTACTTTCTTCGTGTACTCAAATAAATTTTTGTGTATATTTACATACCTATTGGTCGGCAAAAATCCGTAGGTGACAACCGGGTAATGGACATCATCCGTTATGTGACAAGTCGATTCATGAGGATCTTGGATGTAATAAATGAGGAACATGACTCGGCATGTCAAGAACTGTGGTATGCCTAGCTAAGACGAAGAAAGAGTCTCAATGTAATGGTCGTGTTTTTATTTATGTGCATATATGTGTATACAGTATATATATATGTACTATATTTATTTGCACGGTCAGTACATATGAGTCCCTTTGTCATAACTTTGAGGTGTCTGGAAGTAGACATAAAATGCAAATAATAAATTTTACCACAAAAAACCAAGGCTGGAGTCGAATAATGATGAAGGTCGGGTTGGATATCAGCTCAAACGTCGGTGGGAGGCGCAGTTGCTACCATCTGCAAGTGCGGTGATCTTATAAGACGTGTCGCCAGTGACTACACCTCTGCTGGGACGGAGCAGGTTCCAACAGTTGTACTACTACCGTCAAACAACAGCGTAGTGATGCCAAAGTCCCTTTAGACTTGGGTCATAAAGGCGCTATCTCGAAAAACACGTATGTAATGCAACGCTGTGATGCCGTTGGTCCCGTAGACTCGGATCACAAGAGCATTGCTAGCGTTAACACGGTTCAGAAGACAGCTCTTCTTCGCTCTCTGGGTGTAGCTGCTAAGACCGTTCGTAGGCCAAGAGCTAAACCCAAAAAAGAGAGGTTAAGTCCCAAATCCAGATATAGAGTGCGATAAAGCTCTGCGCTAGCCTCGAAGATCGGACTGATCTGTCGAAGGAAGAGAAGGACAGGCTAGTCTAGGCAAAATGGGAGGTAGAGAAAGGTCGAGCCTTCTATGTGTGAACCCTCGAATTTGAAATTTACAAATCTGATTGAGAAGGATATGGCATGCAACGGAAAGCGAAGGTCCGAAAAAAGGCAAAAGCAAAAAGATGAGGCTGCATACCAACAAAAAACTGCTACAAAGACGACTAAAGCCAACATAATCAAAAAGCGGGAAGCGTCCATATCTATGGCAACAACCAAAGAACGAAAACCGATGAGCCCAAAGAACCAGAAGTGTCCACATCCAATGGTGGAGATAGTGACTAGACGACGCTTGATCATAGCACTTATCAATCGCGGCGAACCACAGGAACAGCTGGCAGAAAATAAATAAAAAATTTAAATAAAGCTACTAGATGCTATGTTTGCCAAAATGAGTGCAGAACCGGGGATTGGTGCCATCATTTGATGACGCCGGCTAGTTCAACGGAATAAGCCTATTGGAATACAAAGATAACCCGACCTTGAAATAGTTAAGGAAGGCAGTTAAAACGCTTCAAGGTCTATCGGTAGTTGCATATCTGAAAATAGTGGACCGGAAAACATTCCGTTTTCGCCTAAAGCCAAAATAGTTATACCTCGAGTGGTGAAACCAGAGAATGCTCTCCGTTTGCTTCAACGACAGAACTCTGATGTGTCAACCAGTCATTGGAAGGTGTTAAAGGTCCTCAAGCTAGCCAAAGAAGGCCAGAGACAAAATTACATCCTATTAATCAAGAAAGTGGCCGAGGACATTTTGTATCCACGATACGGAAAGATGTCGTGATGTGTAAGGAACGTTGTACCTTCGTTCCAAAAAGCGACATCCGACCGATAAGAACTCGAACACGCTCGCTACAGAGGAAATCGAAAAGAATCTCGGTCTCGAAGAGATCCTGAGTCTCGTGCAACGTAGTTTTTGGGTGGAATTCGCAAAACTACAATAATAAAGGTGAATAAAGGTATTAATTATTATATTAAAATCTCTCTCTCTATAGATGATCTAACGGTGACTGCGACAGAAACTTACTCTTTATGTCTTGTTACATGCCACACCAGGAAGAAACGCCATCTAAAGAGCTCCAAAGGCTGGTATATTTACCTGACGAAGGAGAACAATGTCTGATTATCGGTACTGACGCCAACGCACATCATTCGCTTTGGGGAAGTACCGACATTTATGACAAAGGTAAGTTTCTTTATAATTATATAACACGGAGTAGGCTTAGTCTTAAAGGCAGAGGTGAGTCTCTTTTTAATTACATAATACGGAGTAGGCTTAGTCTTGCAAATAGAAGGGAGGAACCAACCTACTTTGAACCGAACTCCAAGACGTTTTAGATATAACATTCTTTACGGAAGACACTGACAGAATTGAAGGTTCTTGAAGAACCATCATTTTCGAATCATAAATACATTAGCTTTCAAACAGGTTTCCAAAAATTCGCAAGAACACACTCTCACGTGAATGTAAAAGTTAGGTTTAATCAACTTACCAGGCGCTAACTGAAGCTTGCCACATCTCGTGCCGATCAATGCGTGCCTTGGTGGAATAAGGTTATCTGAGCTCACTTTCCTGGTTATACAATTGTGAGCAATACCGAACTAGTCAGAAATACAGTAGGCTTTACAGGAAGAAATATTGTCACATATGCGAGATTGGAATAGACAATCAACTCATTCGCTTCATAAAAATCTCCTGGGCTCGATGGTATTTATCCAGCTATGATACAAAAGGCCATGGACCTGATAAAACCATGGCTGAAAATATCTATAGGGGATGTTTGAGGTTTAATTACGTGCCTGTGAACTGGAAAGTGGCGAGGGTCGTGTTTATTTCGAAAGCAAGAAAAAGCCGCCACCTTTACTTTAAAGATTACAAGCCAATTAATTTTACTGCTTTCATCCTTAAAATATTCGAAAAAATACTAGCAACACATTTAGGGAATCAATTAAGTTCCCAAGTCTTGTAAAAGGCACAACACGCTTACACAAAGGCAGATCCACAGAGGCTGCTCTCTATACACTTGTCTTTGATATAGAAAAATAGAATACAAAGAATACGCTCTAGGAATTTTTTTTGACATTGCGAGTGCTTTGAATAATGCATCAACGCAATCTATTTTAAATAGCCTAAATAATATTGGAATAGACTCTGTCATATATCAATGGATTGTAAGCCTTTTAAGCTGCAGACAGATAAAGGCAGAATGGAATGACACAATTACATTAAGACTGAAAAGTTTTCGGAAATTCTCATTTAAAATTCGCGCGCTGTATATTTTTCGATATTTTAAGTTTATGTAGTTTGGCAGCACTGTCCTTAATTACTATGCCAAAAATGAGCTCGATCTGTCAGACAGTTCGTTTACGGCAGCTGTTGAAACCAGTTCACCTCAGTAGTGCGTTGCGAAATGTCTTCGACGGTCGTACGACCGTCCTGGAAGGCTTTGTACCACTCATAAACTTGAGTTTTCGATAAAACTGATTCCCCATAAGCCTTTTGTAGCATTCGCAACGATTCTGCACACGAAATTTCGTTCGAAACACAAAATTTGATGCAAACTCTTTGTTCAATATTTTTTTCCATTGTTTTTTTCGCAACGCCCTACTGAGGTGAACTGGTTTCAACAGCTGCCGTAAACGAACTGTCTGACAGATCGCGCTCATTTTTGGCATAGTAATTAAGGACAGTGCTGCCAAACTACATAAACTTAAAATATCGGAAAATATACAGCGCGCGAATTTTAAATGAGAATTTCCGAAAACTTTTCGGTCTTAATGTATAACTAGGGAAACATGTAGAGGAACCCCGCAGAGACGTGTTCTCTCATCCATTCTTTGGTTACTAGTAATCAATAAGAATCTTATTCAATTCGATGGTAAAGCTCTGAAACTGATGTAGACGACATTGCTGTGGTTATTAATGGGAATAATTATTTTTTACCGACTATTTAAAAAAGAAAAAACAATAACATCAGACTACTATTGCATATTATTAAATCGATTGAATAAGGAAATCCATAGAAAACGACCACATTTGTCGA
This sequence comes from Teleopsis dalmanni, assembly GCF_002237135.1. NCBI lineage: Eukaryota > Metazoa > Arthropoda > Insecta > Diptera > Diopsidae > Teleopsis > Teleopsis dalmanni. The sequence continues at coordinate 61,147,492 of NC_051848.1, read as the reverse complement.
AGAAAAAAATGTTATTGTTATTAAACAAAGTTCAAATTAACACGAGTATAAACCGAAAAACTTGTCGATCTTTAAATAGTTGGCATAATTTAAACCTAATTGGTGTTAGTCCCGATTTTTGAAGACTGCCGTAATAATATTATGCGAGGAGACTTTATTTTGAAGTGTAACCGTAATTTCTTCAATATTAGATATGTAAATTCATATAGTAAGTCTGATTCGTTACCCATAATATCGCACATCATTCTGTTAATAAACATCGATTAGATTTATTAAGTACTTCAGCGAATGTATGAACTGAGACAACTTCAATTTTTGCCTCGTCAGACATACTTTTTAGTGTGTATCTCTGTTAGATAATCTTTACCTCTATTTGTTGAACAATGTTAGATATGTCGTCAGATAACTTTTTAGTATCTTTATTAAAGAATTTATACCTCCATTTATTCAGTAATGTTAGATATGTCGTCTATAGTGTCTCTGTTAGACAATTTTTACCTCCATTTATTCAACAATGTACTTACTGTAGTCCGCTTTTTCTCGTAGAGTAAATTTGGTAACTTTCAGCTTATATAAGTTTAACATAATCCTTGATATTCAGTACATGGTAGGCTCCTTCACAATTTGTAAATAATCAACCAATTTACATTACTGCTATTGATGCCGATAGTTTTTAATGTTAATATATAAAAAGTATTAGCTCAAATACGTATATAACGAATAAAATGTAATAAAATAGTAATATGTGTTACGAAACAAAAGCTTTTTATTAAGTTATAAGTACATAGAACGAATGACACGTATTGTTTGAATTTAAGTTAACATTTTATATTAAATTATAAGCACCTATTCATCTAAATATCTAAGCAATTTATTGAGAATTAAAACAAAACCAATTGAGAATTATAATAAAAGTACACTTTTGGCATTTTGGATTGGTAAATCTGAGGTAATTTTTTCAATAGAGATGCTCTTTTAATGCACTTTTATTGCAATTTTCATTTTCGATTGGTTAATCTAGTCCATGCTTAAGGGCTGTGTGCGAGAGAGTGCCTACGCAGGGGCACCCGATGTAACAATATATACATTTTTCTTTCTTTATGCAATTGTCCAGCGGCGACAAACCGTAGATTTGAATACTCGGGAAGCGGGATCTTGCTTCCAAATCAAACACGTAAAATTAAGTCCACAGCAATTACAAGATTTATAAATAGTCTGGAATTTTTTTAGTTGGGTGTTTACGCGCACAATTGATCTTTTAGGTTGGGGTGCATACATGTCCTATTATTTAATAAAAAACGCTTATTATGGCCGGCGGAAGGATATCTGCTAGCCTGACACTGCAACTAAACATATTAAATAAATATATATTTTATGAATATGTAGTATATTTATAAACTAAAATATTCTCTTTTTATAAAACTGTTTAATTGAGTAAAATGGTTTTTATTTTTCGAGAATCAGATTTCTTCAAATCCCTTAAATTATTCCTTTAGGAATGAAAAGCAACACACATTCTAATTTTAAGATTAAACTGATTGATTTTAGAGGCAATAAATATTCTTTCAAATTATTCTTTCAATATTCTTTCTTAACTAAGAAAATTATTCCACAAAATATTTTCGTGGGGACTGTTTGTATATTCAGACATATCAAATTTGAAATGAATGATATATATAATACTAAATATTAAAATGATTAAATAAAAGAACGTCCGGAATAAAACCTAGTGGTTTGACTGAAATCATTGATAGCTTCCTACAAGAAAGGTCCTTCCGTACTACAATTAACAGCACTCCTTCGTCCGCCCCATCAATAGTAGCAGGTGTACCTCAAGGGTCGCCTTTGTCTCCCACATTGTTTAATGTATATACGGCAGACATCCCCACCTTAAGTCCCACGTCAATGGCGCTTTACGCAGACGACACGTGCTTGAACTACTCGGATCGGGATGCCATAAATGTAAGCAACACTTTACAGGGAAATATAGACCTTATGGTGGAATACTTCCAAAAATGGGAGATTAAAATTAATAATGACAAAACCAAGGCTATATTTATAACTCAAAAAAGAAGACAGCATCCTCCAAGAGTGAGTGTTTGCGACACGGAGATACAGTGGGAGGATAACATAAAATATCTGAGGGTCACTTTTGACAAACGGTTTAATTGGCTTAAACATTTGAAATACAAACGGAATAGCTGCTCTAAGATTCTACATTTATTAAAGCCGCTATTTAATAATTATCACTTCAACTTTACAAACAGAAAGTTACTTTATACGCAAGTAATTACACCTGCACTACAACACGGATATGTTACATATAGCAAAACCTCAAATACTACCATAAAGCAATTACAAATAGCACAAAACCTGGCTTTAAGAAGACTGTTTAAGATTCCATGGTATATTAGATCAACAGACATATATAGAGATATTAGGATTGACTCATTGAAAAAATATATCAGAGACAGAGCTCTAAAATTATTCACTAAAGTTGATACGCTAATTAATCCCGCCCTAACAATCCTCAAGTCCACTTCTGGACTCTCAGGAAGATATGCTGATTTAAGGTCTGTCATCAACTAAAAGACAAATAAATGATATGATTTCTTAGCCTAGTTAAAGCCTAGTGTGGGGTAGAGATAAGCCCCCCAGCCATTATAGAGTAAAAGTGCGTAGTAGCACTAACTCAAGAAGAAGAAGAATCAATCAATCAAAACTTTGGAATTGAAAAAAATAAAATATAGGAATTACAATACTTAATGTCAAAATATAAAATAAAATAATATTAAATATTTTTATAATAAATTTTTGTAGTCGGTATGAAAATAAGTTAAGAACTTTAACGGAAAAATTTAACCAAGTTCAGTATTTCGAAATTTCAAATCTTGTTATAATATCCTTAACTTTTTAAAACCTGAGAAGAATGGGATACGATATTGATAGATTTAGTGGGAAAATTTCAGCAGAAATGCTGTGTCCAATATGCCACAAGGTAATTGAGAAGCCAACAACAGAGCCATACTGTGGACAAATATTTTGTCACATGTGTTTAATAACATTTTGGTCAATTTCTGGAAAATGTCCCTGTGGTAAACGTATTTCAATACGCAAAATTTTTGATGCTAATCCAAACTTTTGCATTCGTATCATGAACTTGCATATTAGTTGTGACTATGCCAAGAATGGATGTAATGCTATTATCAAACTACGTCATCTGGAATCGCACACTGCTGAATGCCAATATAGATCCGGTATTGATTGCGTTGCAGGTTGCATTCGTGGAGGAACAGTCTCTGATGTACAAAACCATAATTGTATACAGGATTGTAGTCGTACGTTAAAAAGGATTCAAGATAATATCACAGAGCTTTCAGAGATGTCAAACAATATTCAAGAGAACCTACAGAGAAGCGACGTACTCATAAATCTGATGAATATAGATAATGTGACAATAGAAGAAATTGTACATTCATCTTTTATTTATAAATTCTTTAGATATATTTGTTCAAACATTTGGACTTTGTTTTTGTATTTTTTAACATTACTTTTGGTAACTTTTATATATTTCATGACACGCATATATATCGGCTATTAATTTATGCAGTAATTATTTATTTATAAAAATATAGAAAGAACAAATGCAGATTTGGAAAAAGCCCTTTTTTTTTAAAATTTTAATATGAAGTGTAAATATAGTTTAAGTGGGAACTACCCAGATAAACGGACAGTCATCCTGGGTTGACAATTATCCTACAGCAATTTATTTTTATCATTATTTGGAACGAGATAACTTCTTTTAGCCGGACACATGTCTTTAACAGAAATTGGTTGACGATAACTATACATTCAAGAGAGATAAATATTTGATATACATACATATGTTCATGTGCATGTATATATAAGTAAGGTATTGTTTTAGAAAAAAAAAAATCAAAGTTTTAAAGAATACTTGTAAGAATCCACCAAACAAAAATGACATCTTCATATAATATGGAGGTATAACAATAGACTGCAAATACAACTAAAAATGTTTTAGATCACCGTAGTCGAAATGAGACTCTGAAGGAAAGTACCGGCCATTGAAAAAACCAAAAGGTGTTACAAATTTTGTAGTTATTATCTAATATATAATAGTGTCAAGTGGAGCAAAGGGCCTCTCTTATATAAGTTTAACATAATCCTTGATATTCAGTACATGGTAGGCTACTTCACAATTTGTAAACAATCAACCAATTTACATTACTGCTATTGATGCTGATAGCTTTAATTTTTAATGTTAATATATAAAAAGTATTAGCTCAAATACGTATATAACGAATAATATGTAATAAAATAGTTATATGTGTTACGAAACAAAAGCTTTTTATTAAGTTATAAGTACATAGACCGAATGACACGTAATGTTTGAATTTAAGTTAACATTTTATATTAAATTATAAGCAACTATTCATCTAAATATCTAAACAATTTATTGAGAATTAAAACAAAACCAAATGAGAATTATAATAAAAGCACACTTTTGGCATTTTGGATTGGTGAATCTGGGGTAATTTTTTCAATAGAGATGCTCTTTTAATGCACTTTTAGTGCAATTTTCATTTTTGATTGGTTAATCTGTGGCAAAATATATTACATTCGAAATTTGTTTATGACACTCCAAATATTTTGCCAGAGTAGCAAAATTACCCTGAAATTCGCAACAGTTTTATATGATTTGACAGAAAAATTGTGATTGAATTCGATATATGTATTTGTGAAAAATATAAATGTCTTCTAACACGACCAAGAAATGTAAGATTCCTCTAAAAATGTTCGATTGTGCTATAAAATTTGAGAGATCGAGAGTAAATCTGGATTGAATCCTTATTTATCAGTCGAAAACGCCATTAAAAAGTAGATATAATAGATCCAAATATTATATTATATGTATGTTGTACACTTGTACATAATTTTATTTCAATTCTATAAAACTAGAATCCATCTATTTTTAATATAACTTAAAGGCTTTATATAATTCTGCTGAATATGTGTATAACAAAAGAAAGCAGATAGCAACTATTTTTCACTATATTGGAAAGTAAATAAATGCATAAATAAGTAGTAACATATATGCGAAATAGAAAGATTTCAAACCTCTTCAATTAATTCCTTGAAGAGATGGGAGGATAGATGAATTCGAGTTTTGTTTGAATTTTGTGTTGAAGATGCGTAGTGATTTAAGTAAAGTTACTCTAAACACTGCGATCTAGATTTGTATCTGGATAAGCCTTAACAGTACCACCTATTATAAGCCATTTATACTAACTATAGTAACATTTTTCTGGATTTTACGGAGACCACTAATTGTTTCAACCAACCTGAAACTTTTAACACGAGCAAATTACCAATTTTTAGACCTGCTGCTTTTATATTATCGTAATTGATAAGTATCAGTAAGACGTAAATCCGGCAGCTCCAATAACTTTTCTGGCTATAATAATAACTGTTTTTTATTATGTAGATGCTATATAGTGATTTAATGAATAGTACCACGATATGCTTAAGTCTAGAATTGTATAAGCCTGAACAGTTAAACAAATATGTATGTCAGTTATAAACAATCTATATCAAAAATGGTTGTGACAACAAGGGCTAATGTAATGGAACATGTAAAATGTATAACAGTAGCAGTGCGACTATGTTATTGAGCAACAACCGTCAACTATTGTATTGAGAGTTATTAGAATATAGTATGAGTGGCAAACTACTGTAGCAACCGAATGTAGCTTATTACAGTTAAAGCTATATTGTATTGGTATTGATGTGGCCCGCAGAGATCTGTAAAGTAGATAACATGAAAGGGATCACAAAGACGTATAAATGGGTTAAGATGCAGATAGGTAGTGGTAGTGTGAAAGAAGAGGTAATTGTTTAGGAGTAAAAATTGATTTGGGATAGATGGGACTCAAATTGAAGTCAATTAGAAGTAAGGTGGAGAAACCTAGCCTCTTCAATGCGATGGGTCCAAAGATCGTTTGGAAAACATATGGGCGACATCATAGAGGGTAGATCTGGATTAAGCCACACATTGGGAATTGATGCATTTATGCTATTAGCTCGTAGACTGATATTTATAATTTTTTTATACATTAAAAACAAATTTCAAATAAAGTCAACGACGCTTGTTGTAAAGCTTATAGTATTAAGTTTGTATTTTGTACGTCTTATTATGCTAATAAACAATTATAATATATTAGTTATAGATGCAAATTTATTGGAAAAAAGCAGAGAAGCTGAAGAAGAACAAAAACCTAAAATGAGTGTAATGGAGGAACAACTAATAACAACAGCCTTCTATAGGTAAATACAATACTTAATTTTTAAATATTATTAAACACTTAAGATAATTAAAAATTCTTTTTTTAAATTTAGACTGGGCGTGAATGCGCAACGAAATGCAATAGATTCAAAATTAGCATTACTTATGGGTCAGGGGCAGACGTTCTTGGCACGTCAACGGCAATCAGCACCACGAAAGTCAAAATAGTTATTAGAAAGCATGTATATTTACATTAGTACCAATGTAACGTTTTAGTATTGTATCGTGTTATTTTGTAATCCAATTTAAATTTTAAGGTTTTTAATATTAGTTGAAATGTTTTCAGTGTTTTTTAAATATTTTATTTAATTAATATATTTTATTTAGCTACATTTTATTTATTTATTTTATAGGATTTTGAATTTTATATTATATTTATATCAAAGTATTTTATTATAGATAAGCTAGAAGTTTTTGATTGACATGTTTTTTATTTAAAAAATAAATGTTTTAAAATACAATTAATACAAATATAATAATTAAAATATTAAGTTTTAAATATAATAATTCTTTATATTTGTTTGAATAAATATTTATTTAAAAGAAAAAATGTTTCTGTATGATTTAAAAATTTAAATAAAAATGTTCAACTAATTGAATTCGGCTCACCGAAATTTTTTTAAATAATTTAATTTTTTTTATATAAGTACGCTAAGATAAATTAGTTAGATCCATTCTAAACCTTCTCAAATACAAGATAATCGCTTAATTTTTTTTTGTTTCAAACCCGAAACGGAACGGTGTAAAATGTAATATTTTTATGGTTAAGATAGGTTATGTTTTCGAGGGAACCTATAAAACGTTCGTTACTTCCCACGAAATAGTTCTTCAAACAAATACTGACAGTCAAATTTTAAATAATATAGCGCCCAAAACAAAAAAAACTAATAGATCGATAGCGATCAATAATAGATCAATAATAGATCTAGCGTCGTCGCTAGTTTGATTTATTAACTAAATTTTGTAAGTATCAGGTAGTACTTCACTTATCACATTAAATTGGAACAAAACAGGAACAAAAATGTATAGAAGTCGTTGACAGTTGAAAAAAAGCAATATCTGTACTAAATGCTAAGTAATAATCTATGACACAAAAAATTATTTAAAAAGTTAGTTTTTAAATGAATACTCAATTAAGGATGTAACTATGATGCGGTATAATGGATGGAGACAAAGAATAATTTGCCTAAAATTCACCTTAAAAGAATTGCAAAGAACAAAGAAGACTTACAAAGAAGACAACTCTAATACTCTATAAAATCCAATTGTTATACTTTCGCTTTTGGTCCATAGCATTTAGAGGGAACATGATGAAATATTATTTCGGTCACAGTTTCATGAAATGTCACTTCGGTCACGATGTTAAATTGCAGCCCCGCTATTGTCTACATTCACTACGCCCATGATAAAGATGCAGAAATAAGTTGTAATAGATAAATGTAACATTGTTAGGAAGTGATCAGTAATAAATAGCGCCATATTTGTTTATTTTATATTTCTAATACTTATATTTTATACTGAAAGTATCTATAGTGTCTATAGAACTTAGAGTTAGATAATAATAGTTTTCTGGATTCCTTAGAGTTAGATAATAATAGTTTTCTGGATTCCTAATAGAACAGATGTTTGTGATTATATTTCCGACACTACATACATTAGGCCTAGTAAAACAGTGATTGCAGTGTCAGAGGAGAAATAATTGATTGAAGAGTAAGTTTTAAGAACTTCAAAGGAATTTGATCAACACCAATCGGGTTCGATTTAATTTTCATCAAATTATTGAATCCTACTCTAAGTTATATAATCCCTCAGATTCGGCGCGATCAAGAATAGAAAACACAGGATTGGCGCTCAAACTATTACCAACAGACGAAACAAAATAATCGTTTAAGTTATTGGGATTTAAAGAACATACAGCTGTGAAACTTTTTATAATTCCCAGTAATTTAATATTATTCTAGAGAGATTTTTGGTATATGAAGTTTTGCTTATTTGATTAATATCTGTACTCACCGCTAATATGAACCAGATATATTGTTTACATTACGAACTAAACAATTGAACAATGTCTGTTTGTCTAAAAGTCAATAATTCAGCTGCTACATTTTAGTAAAAAAGGACAATCTATTCTTTTCTCTCGTTCAAAATGGACAATTTTGTTAATATGAAGGCAAGATTTGCATTAAGTACATCAGAAATAGGACCAAAAATAAGGACAAAAATTGTTGCTCATATCATAAACAAACAAATTTATAAAGCATAACCTAAACATCCAATCACTTCCATAATGTGTGATACATGAATTACGTCTCTATTTAATATTTATGCACAACACCATCTGTGCTGTACTCCGATGTAAAGACATCCTCGAAAAATTAATAACCTCATGATAAGCCTATATACAGATTCGTACAGCCGAATTTTGCATGAGGGACAACCAAGCGAACGAATGAAGCTTATCTTTGAAGTGAGTGGAGTATGTTGCCTTGAACTGAACTCTTGATAACCAGAGCCATATTACGGAAAATCTTCGCGATTTCTTAAATAACCTTGACTACGCTTACGATATTTGCATCATAGCACACAATTACGGTGGCACAACTACAGATGCAAACTGATATTAATATTAAAAATAGTATTTAAAGTAAGAGTTAACACCAATGCTTCGAAAACTAAGCCGGTCTGCTCGAATACAAGTAAGACCTATCTAAGTTCTAAGTTTTTGCTATTGGGATTTATTATTTCGACTTCTTTAACTTGAAGTCTCCAAAAGCCAAACTGTATCTATTTTTAAATATGTCATTTAACAAATTTTTCTTTCAATCATACCTACCGCAGTTGTGGAGAAGACGATAAAATTGCCTTCCATCTGCTTTGTTTCTGTCCAGCGCGGTGCCGTCTTAACTCTTTAAGAACTTTCTTTTTTTAGGATCTTGTCGAACTGCAAGACCTCCCCTTGAATAGCATCATAAACTTTGACAAAGGTTCTAAGTTATCCTAACCTTTGAGTTTTTAATTATACCATAACACAATGGGCTTACAGACCTAAATCGATCCCATGGGATCGCCGGTATAACCCTAATAACCTTGCCTTATGATTCAAAAACTATTCATTTACAATAAAAAAATATTTTAATATTTCGCTATATAAAAGCTTATAGCAAAAAATGTAAAAGGATTGTTCGAATGAAATAAATCAACAAAATTTCACAACATACATATATAGTTTATTATGATATCATTTTATAATTTATATTAAAAAACTTTAGAAATTTTAATTTTAAGATTAAGTTTTCATTTCTAGAACAGGAGCGCATACACATAGCCATATCTTCGCCATCGATTTATGAAGTTTATAGGGAAGGGTTTCACTTTTTTTTTAAAATATAACTACAGACTTAATATTAGGAGAGCGGGACTTCTTTCCGGATTTTTTGTGTGTTTTTATTGCCATTTTTAATGAAATGGGATTTTAATGAAATCCTTGTCCTTTTGAAATCCTACCAGATAATACCACGAACAAATTAAATTAGCTGCTCGAACAAAACAATCCAGAATTCATCTGTTGAAAAGATATAACGTTTTACTTAGATAACGGCGAACTTATATACTTTTGGTAACTTACTCAAAAATTGTACAGTTTGAATTGTATTACCACATTTTCTATATTCTCCAAGTGTAACACCTTCAGATTATCATTTATTTCGATCTCTAAAACACTTATTAGAAGGAAAAATCTTTACTCCAAATGAGTGTGTCAAAATGACTTGTACATATTTGTTGGCATCAACATTCATTCTATATGAGTATAAAAGTGAAGTATCATACTATTACAAGATAGATAGTAAGAAAGAAATACATATTTCAACAAATTTCTTAATAGGCCAGTAGCTCTAAGTGGATCCCTTTGGATCACTGATACAACCTAATCTATATTTCAACAAAAAATATATCAAATTTCTTTTTGAAAAAATCAATAGATATAAAATCTTTTACCTTTCTGCAATACCTAAATCGTTCAGGTTTATACCAATATTACAACTTAGTCTCTGTGTCTCAGACTAAATTGTATTATTGCCAATACTTAGAATTTATTGAACAAATTTGATCAGTTGATACAGATTTTGTAAAATCTTTTGGATGCTTTTGGATAATATACCGAAAATGTAGGACTATGCAAACTAAAGTACAAGTTTGAAAAAATTTGTTATAATAAATAGTTAGGTTAACCATTGCACTAACTTTTAACTTTAAAATTTTTTTATGAACCTAATATGTGGGCTGGCTTAGATAAATTTAGCTTGCTAGGTACTAAGTCTATTTTTTCTCCTTTCTCCTCTGATTACTGGAATGAAGTTTTTACAATACTGTGGAAATCTTCTTCATTCATTCGTAAGAGGTGGTTTAGTGGGTTCAAATCTCACACGGTGGCTTTCGATGCTTCCTCCTACTGTCAAAAAAAAAAAATGGATCTAAAACATTAGTCTTATTTAACTATTTAAAATTATTCATATGTCTAATAATTCGAAAATCTGCATTTTTCAAACAATTTCATTAGTTCAATTGTATTTATATAAATATTAGCATTGTTAGAACTAGTTTTTAGGGAAAACTACAGAATATGGTTGAAATATTGGACAAATTAGTAAATTTAAAAAAAAAATTGTATAATGAAATAAAACTAACTGTAAACAACTATGTAATATAAAAACTGTTTTGCGACATCTATATTTACTGTTCAAATTAACGTACAACTGATTAGTCTTACAATTGATTGGTTCCTTTCAGAGAATTGCACAGAGTCATAATTTTAATAAAACTTTTTGTGAAGAGGTTTTTCGAACAGTATTGAACTACAACAACAAAAATTTTGTTTTTTATATTATTTTAATTAATTGAATTTTTGACTGACCTTACAGCTGTTTCGAGCATTGCCAAATACCCATCATCAGTGATCTTGGAAATAATTCTTGTATTAAATTATTCGTAAATAATTATTTTTGAGACTGCAAGTACCAGAAATCAAACTCGTATCCTGCCAAATTTGAAGCACAGAGTCAGCGCCCCTTATCCAATTGACCCAAAGCCATACTTAATGTCTTGTGATTTTCAAGTTCTACGAAAAATATATAAATAAAATATATAAATCTCGTCTTTGGACATTTTTGGCTGAAAACTAGTGTAATCAGAGTACACTCATAAAAAACCAAACAAATGCGTATAAATGTTTTTCTCAAAAGCCACTTATACGCACTTATACTCGCCACAGAAATGATTCATAAGTATTTTCGTTAACGAATGCAGGCTCTAATAAACCAACATCACAAAACTGCGGACACTCTTCTAAGTACAGTAGCACACATAATAGAATATATATCACATATTCGAGTGATATGAGTCGAAGGTAATGACCGCCGATTCCATTCATTGTGGCATTCGTAAAAATGTATGTGTGTTTCATTCTTTCTGTGTTTTGGTGTTATGATTTAGTGTACGTTGTTGTTGTTAGCATTAGAAATGCATGTATTTTGTTTGTGTTCTTGAATATCATGTATGCATTAAGTTAGTAGTTGCTTCAGTATGAAATTATTTTCACAGTAAACAATAGAAGGAAAATTTTTACCGACTGTGACGTAATACTCATGAATGATTCATAACTCACTTGCATCATTTTTGTGTGGATTGTAAGTGTTAATGAGTATCATTTGAGAACAGTATAAATCATCATAAATACTTAAGTTTTTATGTATGAGTCAAGTGAAGTTAGATGCACAAAAAAAAAATCAGAGTGAATACAAATTAAACACAGCCAATGACTCGAGTGTTACGCACTCATAGCAGTTCTCCGGTCGTGGCTATAAGTCAGACAAAAAAATAAAAATATTAGTTATTTACTTTGTCACTCACTCTTGGCTGTCACACTAGGCTTTATCGTCGTCAATTATATTGTCGATGGTATAATTGTAGACACTAAAGGAATATCCTCTTAGCTTTTATACTAGGCTCTCTCTTTCTAGCTAGCATGTTTCATTAACTCTAGTAAGCCCTAGTAAGATGCGAAATATACATATATTTCAAACCATGTTATATATTATATTATATATACAGTAAATAAATTTCAAGAGGACACCGCTCATGTGAGAACAATGATACCAAAAACCAATCAAGTTTTTATTATTTGCAACAACTCGAACTCGCAAAAGTTAGATAACGATGAACCTCCACTTCAGAGAGTTTCCACTCTATATATGTATGTATGTATTTATATATATATTTATTTGTATTAATAATAATCTGTTTAGAAATACATACATGCTACGAAATTCGCTAATTTTATTTAGAAATCACTTTTTTAATAAATCTGTGATACCCTTATATTTTATTATATAGAAATGATGTGATATATATTTATATTCGTATTATCTTTGTTTAAATTTAATATCTTTATATAATTTAGATGAGTCAGCTAGGCTCCAATTATTAACCCTTAGAAACTACTATTAGTCACACTATTTTACTAACCAGACCATAAAAGCTTGTAGTCCTTGAACCAGCCTCATTAACGACAGACGGAGTTAATTGCTTAAATTAAACAATTTTTTAAAGGGTGTGGCATTTAAGAACGTATTTATTTTGGAAAGAAAGTGATTATCGTCTAAGTCCTATCTAGTTTCCTACTTCCTACACTTCACGTATTCGAAAAAAACAAACACAACTGATTAGAAATTTTGATTCAAAAATTCTTCTAAAAATTTTTATCGCACTTATCGGAAGGAAGTCGTTTTAATAAATAAAATACGTACATATTTATATTGTATATATAATAAAGAATGTTTGCATATAAATATACATATATTGTAACTACGTAATAATAAAATGAAATTTGATTAAGTATATCGAATATTAATGGGTTATTATATTTATAGTGCTTTTTATTCTTATTTTTAGTTATTTTTCTTTTTAAATTAATCACAAAAAAAGAAAAGAATAATTCAAGTTCCATCTCAGTGGCAGATTAAAAGACATTTTCATAAGTAAACGTACAAGTTCCCATGTAGGCATATTGTGTTGTCATTGATAAGAACTTAAGTTTCTCAACTAATTACTCTTAAACAGTATTTTGCGCCCCTATATACGCTTACTTACAATTTCTCTTGTAAATTTGTATTTCCTTATTTGTAAAGAATGGATGCGTCATGGAAAAATTGGAACTCAATGACAGATTTATGACTATCTTTATAAATCTTCATATCCACACATACATTCATATATAGTATATTTCATTAAACCATCCAGAGGGACGCACAGACAGACGGTTTATAATGCATCATTCATTGTAAAAATAGATTAACCGAATTTTGTGTACTTCACTAATCATCAGAAAAGTTCTTTAGATATAAAAATACCGATGTTAATAAGGGGCCTCCTCAAGGCCCTATGCTCCACGAGGAGGAATATACTGATAAGTTAGATGTAATTTGATTTTTATATATATTTCTGTATCTAACACATATCAGTATAACTAATGCAAAATTGGTTTTTTTGTTGAATGTGCTGAAGGGATTCATGTAATATGAGGTATAGTGACCAAATTTCTATTGTCTTAAAGCGAAATAATTTCAAATATACCATACATTTCCCTTTCATACGCTTTTCACAACGATATTTTGTTTTTGAAGAGAACTATAAAAATAAATTGGATCAAGTCTATAATGAAAAGTAGCATTGGAACATACATATATTTGAAACGAAGGAATACATATCAAAAAACGAAAGTATTCCGTTTTAAATCGGATTGCATTGTCACTATAGTTTGAAGGCTAAAAAATATTCTGGACGTGTAAAGCCTTCTGGTTACAGCAGTAACTGTCTTTTGTATAGTAAAACCCAATCATTATACATTATACTAAGAGTCGATATTCTAATAACTTTTAATTAGTTGTACTAAAGAAAATTATATGTTTCGCCGGAAACGGAACAGGGATTCTGAAGAAACAGATATGTAAAAAAAAGCACTTTGAAATAATTAATGAATAATTAATGAACTGCTCAATATCTATTATTGTATCTTTTCGAGTCTAATTTCATGAAATTTAATTTTATTTATTTTATTTAATTTTATTTAATTCAAAACTGTCTGATACACATACCAACTATCTAAGCCTTTGGCGTTTGTGTAACATAGTTATTGGAGGCTCTGCTTAACGTCATGGATCCAATTTTCTAAAATTTTACTTTGGAGATATTTTAGAGGTTGACCACCAATCATTTCTCACTTAGAGGTGTTTAGTTTTAAGGTGCTTTCACCTTGTATTATTATATGTTAACACCAAACATAAAAAAGGATGGATAAACGACTGCGGAAAACTGTCTGCGAAGATATCGAAGAAATTATATATAACAAAAAAAATTATAATAAAATATGTTATAAATAAATATACTTTGAAATACAAAAGCAGCTAATACACTGCCAATAAAAATGTCTATGAACCGTAAAAATATGTAAATCGGACCAAAATTTTTAAAAATAATATTTGAATATTTCTAAAGTCAGCAAAAATCTAGTGTTACCCACTAGAAGCTTTGAAGATTATAAATTCTAAATTAGAAACTAATTGATATAAGAACTTGCTCTAATGTTCACACTGAAATTATCACAACTCATTATAATATTTTTGAATAAATTATGTGTAAAAATTTACAGTTTTTGCTATATAGCAATGAGTTTAGCATGAAACTATGTACAATTCCTAACTGAATATTAAATTTCTTGCCTGAGCCGATGATATATTTGATCATCCGTAGAACTATCCACTTCGCTTGGGATTGAATATATTTGTGAACAGGTTTGAGTTTTAAGAAGAACTTGAAGGATGCAGTTGGACACGTTCGTATCTCTCCAGTAATGCTTACACACGTCAGTCTTTGTATTCTGATGAATGTGTTTATCACTGTTTGTTGTTTTTTGCAATTTACCGGACTACTACTATATAAATAATAATAGTTCTAACAATTGTATTAATCCACCACAGTAGACTAAAGTGTCAAAGCTCACATACGATACATCTGCATGTCATGCAAACTTTGATAACTTTCTTTAGTTACTTCTTCAGTATGAGGAGTCTATAGTCATGTTTGGTCTAACATTATTCAGATGAATTTTACTTCTATCTATCTTGCTAACATCGACGCATTAAATCTTCAAATCATTCCATATATAAATTATTATAACTATGTTATCGGCTTTAAGATGATAATTTTATCATTAAATTTGAATTGGAAAAGTGACAAAATATCTTTACGAAGAAATTATATTTTATATTAACAATAAAGCTAAATTCGTATTTCAATCATCTCTCATTATGATTTCCCTTTAATATGCTATTAAACAAACGTCTGGAAAGAAGTGCTTATAACAAGTGTAAAGGTGTTATCTATAGCACAATTTTCATAAATAATCTCTTAGTTTTATAGACAAAAATTCATTACCTTCTGTGGTGAGTCAGAAAACAATGTGCGTTAAGAGATTCTTTTCTATTTCTACTTCTCCCGACTTCTAGTTAATCAATGTATGGGATGTAATCATTTAAAAGAGAGAAATTATCTTTATCTTTGTTCTACAATCCTTATGGTAAAGTATAAACCGAATTTAGTAGTTTATGAATTTAAATTTACTTTTAAATTTGTTTTTTTAAATAGTTTCCTTTGAGTTCTATAAATTTCCAAATTTTTATACTTTTTGAATATATCTTAAAGTCGTTATTAATTTTGGAGAATGTACTCCCACTTCAAAATATTATTATTATATAATATTATTCCTATAAAGAAAATCGAGTTAACAAAATACTTTTAGAATTTAAAAATAATTTTGAAGCTGTTCAAGTATTTAATTCAACAAGCAGTTGTAAAATCTCTTGTTAATTGCTACCTTTCCAATCCCTTATAGAGAAAAACATAGAATATTCACCCATATGCAGTTCTATGCAACTGCTTAGCAATGGCAAGACGTAGACTTTACTAAACTGGAAGCGGGATTTTAGTTTCAAATCAAGAAGGTAAAACTAAGCCTACATCAGTTACCAGAGAAATAGTCGAGAATTGTTTTAATTGGCCTTTTAGGCGCATAATATATCTTTTAGGTCGGTGTGCATTCATAGTCTATTATTTAATAATATATTTATATTAATATCTTATGATTATCATTAAATTACTCAGATTCTCTATTCTGGCTTGAGTCGAATTAAAATAGGTATAGAATCTTTAACTAAAGTGTTCTTTAAAAATATATACTTTTTCCCAGATAACTCAAAATATCTTTCGAATCGGGAACTATCACCTTGCAATCTAAATAAAAATTGAAGTAATAGTAAAACATATATCCACTTTTAAATATGTCTTTGGTTACATAATATATTGTTACACATCTATTACGAGTATTGCAGTCAAAGAACACCTTATCAATATATTGATAATATATTGAACATATAACTTCAGTTATATGGGTCCACTAAAATTGTTGTTTAATTTTAAATCTGTGGTCAAAAACCAGTTTGCTACATCGACACTAAAAATAATTATGTTAGAGGTATCTGCGACATAGGGATCTATTGTGCTTCCCTCATGGATTCAGGGTATTTTTATATGTCCAACTTTCTCTATAAATTATAATATTTAACCTAAATCTTATGTCTTTATCTATAAAATGATAACAAAGATATTTATTTCACAAAACAAAAGTCAAGAGTGTTGAGGAAACTCTTAACTTTTGTTTTGTGATCTCATTGAGTTTTTTTAAGATTATGTCATAATTTGCACCAGATGCTATTTTCGCTATAATTGATAGAGCTGCCAGTTCAGACAGTGTCTCCTGGCTCAAAGTACTTCTCAAGTAGGTCTTAATTAATTTTAACTTTGAGAAACTTGTTTCACCAGACGCTGTACTGACTGGAACTGTAAGCATGATTCTGGTTACTATATAAACGGATATACTTCCTTTAAATTATTTTCTTTAATTGTTCAACGGTATTTCAAATTCAGTATTATAATCGCCTTTTACCCGGGTACGAAATAAGCATATACTGTCAATAGCAATCTTCGAGTTTACTTCAGTCGATTGAAGTAGTTTATTTATATTACTCACTCGTAGTAAAAGTTCGTACCACACGTGTATTGCAACAATAAACTCAAAAATTAACATTTCATTCAGGAGTCCTTCACAATCGCTTAGAGGTTCAGTATCATCAGTTTTATTTCTTAGGTCATTCACGCATTCAACAACATTACCAAATTGCAAAAATATCGCTTTTATTGCTTCGATTCTTATTTCCCAATTTGTTTTAGAATTTTCAATTTGTCAATTTGTTGATTGAAGAAGGTTTTCGATGTTGTAGAAGAATTAGCTGCGTCAAATTCCAACTATCGCATCCACATAGTGACAATGCTCTTGGTTTACTATTCAGGATTCTAATTTCAACGCCTTTATTAATGCTGACCATATTGGCACTATTATCATAACCCTATGAAGAACACTCGCTATGCTCTTGATTTTGTTCATGTCTTTGCAATATGCGACTCAAATCTTTCCACTCACAGCATCCTTCTTTCACTCACAGCATCCTTATTTTTATGAGTGCACTCTGATTGTTAAAATAAGGACTCGTTGCAGTTCTTTGGTTTCAACTTATTCTAATTGGACCCTCTTGTAAAATATGCTAAACCATTTGATCTGTTACTTTTGTTATTAATTATCATTCTCATGTGTTTACGTATGGCAATCTATATATGTTGTCTGATATGACAATAAGCCAGTTTAGGATTCAAATTATCTATTTTCGTTTTGACTATTATGTTGTTGATCTCTTGGATTGTGATGTCCATTAAGACAATGAAAAGTAAAAGGCTTAATGAGTCCCCTATCTAACTCTTCTAAGGAACTGAATAGTTTCAAGCACCCATCTATCCTAATTACTACTTATAATAGCTTGTGTGTATTCGAAGTGATATTATTTTGTTGTAATGCATGCCATAATTATTTGCTCTGTATCTTATCGAATAAAAAATTTAGACATTTGATAGGCAAATATGTGATTCACTCTCTAGATATGAATTTGTCGTTAGTATTTTTGGGAGAAAAGATTTATTCCTATATTTCTATTTGGAACCATTTAGTTAAGAGGCTATGAAACCCATTTCTTAATTGGTAAATCTGCCATATATTATATTTTTAGACATTTTTATTCATTATTTGTTCATATAAGACAATCATGACAAATAGTTTAAAATGTTTAAAACATATTTCTAATGAAATATGTTACACTGGTATTATTATTCACAGTTAGGACATCTAACTGTAGGATATCTACAGTTAGGACATTTAGATCCTTGTGTATTACTTCGTTGATCACACATCAGTTTTTGTGTCTAAATGATATCTGTGCAGAAACCTGTATGTTCATTTTTGCTTAATAAAGATTCATTTCATTCTCTGTGGTATGGGATGAGTTATGACCAACTATTTGAAATATTTTCTTTGGATGCAACGCTTATTGTTTTTTTTACTTAAAATTTAAATGCAAATGTTTCCGAATGCTTTAAAGTTCAGTTTTAGGCAAATTATATTGCAATATAATCATGAATTCGAAACTTATACTAGCTTAAATTAGTTACATTTTAGTTGAATTAATTGAGTCAACATGTAGAACAGAGTTTAAATTATTCGGCCCTATTCACTTCTGCATTCCCCATTTGCTCTGGTGTAACCACGGCGCAAATGGAATGTTTACGCGTTCTTGAGAGGATATCACCACTTATCCTCCTTGGATATCACCACTTATGTCGATTACTTTATTCTACCGTTAAAGAGGAAAGACTTAATGAACATATGCTGTCCTTGGCGAGCAGAAATCTAACTTATCGACACAATCTTTCCCCGATATTCTGCACACCTTCCCATTAAGTTTTTCGAAGCTCTTTTCCACAGGCCTCCCAATATCTTACTATCTACTTCGACGAGATGGTTTTCTCCTATCACTCAGTTTTGTCGTACACTACAATCATTCTTAACAGGTAGTTTTAGCGGTTTCAAGCCAAATTATTGATTTGGAGTTAAAGGAGAATATAATAATTTATATTGCCGATTCTTGCACAAAATGATGTGCTTCTTTATAACAAAACTCTTAATTTATCAATTGCTTTGGTCTATTCTGATTGTAGATAGATCCATAGAAAAATGCACCACTATTAGTGAGCTTTTCTGTGACATTCAATACAGACAGCTTATTTTTCTGACATGAAATAGTTAGCAACACTAGTACTTACTTTTAAATTGATTTGTAAAGACCATTTAAACAAAAAATCGAAAAAGTGATTATATATTTAAATTTTAGGAGAGCATTCCTCCACTTTTTACTCTAGAACATTGTTTTCTAATATGGAGTATATATCCCACAATAGCGCTTAGGATTGTTTAAAAGGGAAATTGAAAAATTCACTTTCACTAAAACTTATCTGTGGTAGTTTCACGCAAATCTGTTAGATATGCTCTCTTTTGAAAGACATACCGCAGATTACAATAGATACATTGTATGGTTACTTGGTTGATGTAGTTTTGGAAGAGATTAATATAATTTATATATAAAATAGCTCAAATATATATGTTATTTATCCTAACTGCAAAAAATAATGAAGTATCTTCCTCTGCTGTGACCAGTCGTCGTTTCACTGTTAGACGCTGGCGCCGAAAAGACACTTAGGTGCCTTGAAATTGGTTGAAAATTACTGCTCAGAAAGTTTCATCCCCATAAAAAAAGCAAAGCTTATGAAAAGTATAAAAATTATTTTATGCTATGTTGTGATTTAACTTTTTCTTTTATTATTTTCAAAAAAGTGTTACAGTGTATTGTTACACTTAGAAAGATAATTTGGTTGATTTAACCAGATTTTAATAAAAACTCAGGCCAAAATATTCTTACTTAACGGATCATACTGGGTCAATCATACCATATGTTGGTTTTAATATCTTGCTAAACACATTAACTAAAATTTTTCTAACAAAATCAAAAAGATCAATTTAACTAGCATTAGTGGTTAAAGCATATTTTTCTGAGTGTAGTGCTATAAATTTTCTATATCTACACACTATGAAGAGGCTAGTATAAAATGCTAAATGCTAAATATATGTTTCGTTAAGTGTGAACACCATTCTTAAAGCCAATGGCCTTCCCATATTTAACAAAGTTCTTATTCGCATATTTAATAATACTTAAAAATTAATTATTTTAACTATTAATTTCATAATACGTGACGTACGTTTTCAATTATCTCTCAATGTGTGTGAGTTTAATTACTCGAAAGAAAGTCAATAAATATTTTTATTTTACTCTAATAGACTTAGTGGATAAACGATTATATAAACTATTAACACGATGTGCCACGAAATTTTGATAAATACGGGTGAACAGATTTGCCCTCTTAAATCAAGTTCATTATCACACTTCGAATGCGCTTATCTACAAAAGCGAGTACCCGCAGCTTCCTTCATGCTAATTAATTGTAAATGCTTAATTATGAGTTTAGGAAAGTTATTTGTACATTTCTTTATTATAATTTTATCGAATTTGTGTTCGAAATGTAAATATTATGTATAAGTAAATATAATTACATTGATAAAAATATGTTTTAGAAGGAATGACGTAGATCCAACCAAGTCCATATATCCATACATACGTCATATGCCATACATAATATCTTGTAATAAAAATACAATGCAATTGTTTTCGAAATAAATCTATTTAGGGACCATATTTTTTAATCAAATCTTTGTACTACACTGGTCTGAAATTATTTATTTTTCCTGCTAACACAGCAGAGGTCTTGTTGTATTGTAAATACATTTGAAAGATTATTTATTAATTTGATGAAATCGTTCTTATGAAGACAATGAAACAAAAAATGTTATAACAGAAAACGATCCATTTCAAATGTGTACAGAGATATGGGGTACGAAAGCAAATTCCGAGAGCCCGAAAAAAGTTAAGTCAAAAAGCTTTTACTGTTTTTAAAATAATATGTTATTGTCAGGCGTAAATGTGACACATTATTATGGACAAGATCTCTCTGAAACTATCACTTTATGCATTAAAATATATATTTTTCTTTAACTCTAATACCTTCATTCTGATGCTTTTTGAACATTTCTACATCTTTATACAAATATATATATATGGTTTTATATAAAACAATTTGTTAAAGTCTTAAAACAAATTCTCTAATTCCGCTATTCGACCCATATCTTTTCCTCTTAAATATTATTTTAACATTTACAAATATGGCGTAGTTGGAAAGTTTTTTTTTTTATTGGATCTTCTAAAAATCAACTTAGAACTAACAACAAATTGTTGCTGCTAATTTCGGTATTAGACGAGAAAAAAGAGATAATTTATTGTTCTTAACCCAAGCTTCGTCCAATTTCGTTTCCATGTCGCGCATTATTCTTGAATAGCCGGGTTTATATAGTTTCACAGGGTTCCAGTGCCGGAGGATTTTTGATTGAGCTCTTTGAAGTTTTTCAATGTTTGATGAAGAAGCAGAGCTCCAGAGTTCAGTTCCTTAGGTCCATATGAATTTTATCATTGTATAGTAAAGTTGCAATTTGTGGGTGAGATTAAGTTTAGAATTTTTGTTTATCAGCAAGTTTCGTTCTTGTTGCTTGAGTTTTAATTGGGTAACTTTGGTTTCTATATGCTTTCTCCAAGTAAGCTTTCGTTCGAGGTGCATTCCTAAGTATTTTGTATTTCCCATTAATAAGAAGGGCAGAACAGGTATCCCGTCGTAGAATGAAGGTTATGTGTGCACTTTTCGATTCGCTAACGTTTATTCTCCAGAGATCGAGCCATTTTTGTAGTTTGTTGAGGTGATCTTAAACAGATTTTTTGGCTATGAATGGATCGTCGCTATGACTGAGTATGGCAGTGTTGTCCGTAAATGTTGATGTTTTTGTACAGTCACTGGTTCGCATATCTGCTGTGAAAATCAGGTAGAGCAAGGGGCCCAGTACACTACCTTGGGGTACACCGGCCATAATGGGGAATGCATTGGAGACAAAAGAATTTTGTTTTATAACAAATCTTCTTTTTGAGAGGTAATTTTTAATAAGTGAGGATATATTGCATGGTAAATGTTTTTCAAGTTTCCAAAACAATCCTGCCAAACTTTGTCGAAGGTTTGAGTTATGTCTAGAAAGACGCCTGAACAAGAGTACCTGACGTTGCTAAGAGTGAATCTAGAAGACATACTGCAGGAAAATATACTACAATCTGAATTGGAATTTGTATAATTTCAGTATCTTTATTCCCGACGTATGATAAGTTGCATTATATTTAGTAATACTGTAAAGTATTTATTATTGACATAATCTTTATTTTCAAGTTAATGATTGAATGAATTGTACACATCGCCTAGAAAATAGATGTTATGATGTTTTCGGCTGACTATAACTTTTTACGCTCTTGTTGTTGTTGTTGTATTTAAACACTGACCTGAAAGCAAATACATACATGATGGTTGCTAAAACACTGCACAATGTAGCGGAATAGGGAAACTAATATGAAGAAATGCGTCCTTTTGGTCGATTTTCATCGGTTGCTGTCCTCTTAGCTATTTGCTGACTACAAAGTGTAGTGAAGAATATCATAGAAATATCTTCATGAAGATATACCACATGAAGAAATTCGGTTGCGTTGTTAAACTCTTTAATTGATTTTTAACAATTATGTAATTTTGTTATGTGCTATGAAAACTAAGTTTCAGATATTGTTATATATCATATAAAAAGTTCTCATGCGTCTTTGATTTCTTTAGTTGGCTTTCAACAAACGCTGTTCACTAATCTGACTAATTGTTTACGAGTATATAGTGTGGAACCACGGTTATATATATCCTCTGAACAAATACTTCTTATTGTGCTTCTATGATCTATATAGCATTAAGAATCATCAAATAGTCTACATGAAACTTATAAAGCCATTCTATTCACTTTGCGTCAATCATGTTTTTTCCGTCAGAAAATGGTGTTTAAAGAAAACTACCTCACAAACAGATCTTAAACTTTTTTTTTCGGAATAATTTTGACATATCTATATACAATGAATATTTGTACTTCGGTAAGATGAAATGGAATTTTTCAAGAACTCTTCTACCCATTCGTTTATTAAGATTAGTTTTATGCTATTCAGTTGCTGTAGTAACGAGATATGCTAATGCTATCGTCTAAGTAGACAATACGATGTCTAAAACGCATCCTTATATTAACACTTGTTGAAGAGAGTGTCAAAACAAAACACAACTCAAGCGTACTATATTGCCTAGTATTTGTAAAACTTTGATCACCTTCTCTTGTCTTTCGTGCTCTTAAGAGTTTATATACTTGCAAAAATTAAAACTTCATATTTAAGCTAATTGTAGATGCACGATGCAATTTAAATATATCATTTTCCAAAGAACATTAGTATGAAAATCCAAATAAGTTTTCAATATAGTTCTTATATTCCCTTGTATCCAGAATCCCTTATTTTTATATCATGGAAACGTTGATTAACTTTGCAAAACAGTGTTTATAGTGCTTTACTTTACTTTTACTTAAAATTTCTCTGGAATCAGGCAAATGTAATATAATTTGAAGTTATTTAGGTTTATGAGATATAGTAAATAAACTCATTAATTCATGACGTATGCTCAAAATATAACTCTCCACCTCAGAATATGCAACATCGGTTAAATTGTCAGAGTATGCGGAGAAATATAGTTTAATGTTTAATGGTTTCATTCCGTTGTGGAGACCAGGTTGTTGAAAGTATTCTTAAATTTTAATTTACACATCTCTCTCCATTAATTCATAAAATCAAAGTCTTTATTCTTACAATTACTACTAATATTGTACCTGCATACATTTTTTTGTCTTTTTTTCATTTGATATGTCTTTATTCCATCATAATCACCAAACTGAAGATTGTCCCAATTACCTCCGTACTAACTCATTGATCTTTCACAGGCGAGTACTCTTTACTTCTTTTAAGTTGATTGAATTTTTCTTCTAGAACCGAACAACAATAAGGAGTGAAATTAATAAATACTGGCTATAAAATTTTATAACTGATCTATTGCATGACTTTGGTATTATTTCTTAAATAACTTTTTTCATTTCAAATATATGTACTTATTTTAGTAGATAGGCTAGATCAAAAACTTATTAAATTCCCGACTTAAAAATCATGTCAGCTTTCTTGGCTGTTTGCATATAGTCATTAATCACCTCATTTTAAAATTCTTTATATACAGTTCATAGTAACTATAAAACTTAAGTGTTAGAAGCTATTGACTTTTCAGCAGATCTATATTATTTCTATTCTCGTTATGGGTGAATGCTGATCAGTTTATTGACAATGAGCACATGAGCACCCAAAAAATTCATTATGAAAAACTAGGTTTTTTTTCAAAAAAAGGAGAAGATAGTTTTCTAAAATTTTTTACAAAACACAGAGTAGTGAACTCGATTAGAGTTTGGTAGATGTTGTTGTTGCAAGCAGATTAGTAATTTGTCGGTACCTATATCGGCTGGCAGGAAACATTGAAATGAACAAAGTTATTTAATTATACATGTTGCTATACATATACCAATTTAGAAAAACCAAACTTATTCATAAAAAAAGTTTTTGAATACGAACAATCTACTATACTTTAAGCAAAACACAACTTATTATATTTTAGTTGACTCATGTCAACTGAAGAAGACATCACTGTAGTTATTAATTCTAAAATTCCTTAAGTGTTCATAGGTGACTTGCAAACATAATAGAAATTTAAGTAACTACTAATAAAAGTATTTTATTTTTACAGAGACTACGTTTTCCTGGATAAGTTATAGTTAAGTAAAGTATGTAATATAACTATTTAATATTTGGCGATAAAGTTGGTGAATATTCTTTGGACATGACGTTATAATTTTTTGCCTTTGGCCAATCGCTTTGGTTATATCTTATACTACTTAATATTTTTATCACAGGTTTCATCAAAAAGGGTGTAATCAGCAATAAACCATAGGATAGGCATTTCTTTACCGGAATATATCTGTATAGCGTTCGATATGACAATTATTCAATGAATTGCATACGGTGAAACCGGACATAGAAAAGATTTATATATATAAATGTACTTTTTCGTGAATATACCAAACATAACGTTATATGATTCTAAAATTTTTTATAAATTTAAGGTTGTATTGGAGTTGCCTTTAATCCTTTGACTTGTATATTGACATACCTAGAAGTAACGATGTACTGGAAAGAATTTTTTGGCAGTGTGTTTGCAGTGTACTCGTATTTTCTCTAGATTATATTGCCAAAGAGGGCGATTGTTTCTACACGACCCTTTGCTGATTTTTGGGCCACATCACCCATTGTGGACACGCAGCTCTACGCCGAATGAAGTGAAATAAAATTATTCTTCCCGTTTACGTTTGAGTTTGACCACAGTCACCACTACACTGCCAACCTTAATTGGTCAGGACATCCGAAGCTGCGGGCACTGATGCCCGTAGTACCATACCTTTGACCGAGTGTAGTAAGTAAATTGCACTCACTATTATTCACACTCCAAACAGCGTCGGACTGGCGTCGGGATTTTAATTGCCTCTTACGACAGGCATGCCTCACCTCGGGAACTTGACCCTTCACCGCAGGACGAGGTGTTACCATAACAATAAGATGCAAGACATTTTCAACGTTTTCATACAAGGCAGATCTGTCGTAGGTAAGAATTGGCACTTTACACTATAACTACTGCTCTGAATTAATACAGCAAATGTCAGATCCATGATTGTTGGAACAGTAATCTGGGAGAATTACACAAAGCAGAAGACAGTGATTAACATATTCAACAGAATACAAAGAATGGCGTATATAAGTATTACTGAAGCCATTTCCTCAATATGAAATATTGGATGAATAGCAATAAACAAGAGATTTAACAACTATTAGTTACATTTTATGCAGCCTATAAGAAGATTCTGTAGTATAAATTTTTATGGTGGACATATTGATCTGAACGACTGTAGAACATTTTTTTATGGAAATACCTAAATTAGGTCTGTAGAACAATATATACTTTGATTATACCGAATTAAATATGTACATTGGGGAAGTTAAATAAAATATCTATTTGTATGATTACATCCTGTACACTGATAAACTAAAACTCTAGAGAAGTAGAAGTAGAAAAGAATTCCTTGAGTCACCACAGAATGTAAAAATTTCTTGTCTATAAAACTGAGTTTATTTATAAAAATTGTTTATTATTATTATTATTATTCTTAGTATAATTATTATTCTTTTTTCTCTCTTTTTGTTTTTATTTATATGTTTAATTATTAGAATATAAAGTATAATATTTTACACATTTTCATTTTATTTTTACATCTTCATTTTTATTTTCATTATTTTCTTCTTTATATTAATTTAATTTAATTTTACTTATATTTATATAGTTAATTTAATTTAATATCAATTAATATTAATAGTAGTTAAATTAAGTAAATCTTATAGCACACCTGCTATTTGCATATATAACCACGTATGCAAATGAGCAATCAAAATCTAGTAAGAAGACATACGATAAGCATTCCAAGAAAACGTAATGCTTATTTGGTAATAGACGCATCGAATACGTTGCCTCTGAAAACTACACAAACTGACAAAAGCTTGTCAAACATTGCACCTTCAGCAACTTCGCTTGCATTTTCCGACTTAGCGAGTCCAAAAAATAAAATAAAGGTCCAAACAGGCATGGAACGCTATGTAAATATGGAACGCAAACTTAGTCCTCAAAAAAGCAATTCAAAAGGTGCTAAAATAACTAAAACCATCAAAGATAGTGCAACTACAAACATTCTTTCTGGCAATAGATTTGCTGAATTAGCTGAAACTACAGATGAAGCTAATCAGCCTATTAACAAAAATTTTAAACCGCCTCCAATCTACTTGCGTGAACGCAGCTCAAATAAGCTAGTTACAATCCTTGCAAGTCTGATTGGAAATAATACTTTTCATATTGTTCCTATAACTAGGGGCAATATACACGAAACCAAAATCCAAATCGACACTGAAAACAATTTTAGAGTCATAACCAAATATTTCGAAGACAGCAAAAAAAATTACTACACATACCAACTAAGGAGTAGTAAGGGCCTTGTTGTCGTAATTAAAGGTATCGAATCATATGTAGAACCCATTGAGATAACAAATGCCCTAAGCGAAAAAGGCTTTAGCGCTAGAGCAGTAATAAATATTGTTAACAAAGATAAAACAACCTATGTTTAAAGTTGAACTTCACCCGGAAGCTTCTAAGCTTAAAAAAATGGGAGCCATCCCATCTACAACCTACAGTATTTACTTCACCGCAGAATTAGCGTTGAGGAGTCACACAAAAGAAATGGTCCGGTGCAATGCACAAACTGCCAGAGTATGGCCATACTAAGTCATATTGCACTCTTCGTACAGTGTGTGTAGCTTGTGGCGAGCTTCACCATAGTTCCGAATGCGATAAAAAAGCATTAAAGGATACCAACTCCAAAAAATGTAGCAACTGCAGTGGAAATCACACTGCAAACTACAGAGGCTGTCCTATTTATAAAGAACTAAAGCACAGGTTAGCTCTGCAGAAAGAAGCGTTGCGTAATCCTACAAGAAGCAACACCATTAAATTAGTTGAAATACCTCAACCTTTAACTTTTAAGCCTGTTACACCAGGTGTTTCATACGCTAATGTCGTTAAATCTGACAAGCAACAAGCCCCTCCAGTTCAAAGTAATAGTTTGGAAATAATGATCTCCACTCTCACTCAGAGCTTAACTCAGTTCATGTCAATCATGCAAACTACTCTTTACGAGATAGTTAAAATGCAAAGCCAATTAATGCAAATGTTTTTGTCTAAATTATGAGTACTTTAAAAATTTGTACATGGAATGCAAACGGCTTAAGCCAACATAAACTTGAACTCACAAATTTCATGTCCCGAGAAAGTATGGATGTAATGCTTTGCTCAGAAACACATCTAACTAACAAAAATTTCTTTTCTATTCCTGGTTATTTATTCTATAAAACCAATCACCCAGATGGCAAAGCACATGGTGGTACAGGTATTTTGATACGAAGGCGTCTAAAACACAATTTTCTAGATATGCTCATAATTATATGCAAGCCACATCAATATGCCTTAAGCACACAGGAAAAAATTTAACTTTATCGGCAGTTTAATGCCCTCCTCGCTTCAACATTCCTGAGACCCAATTTACGGATTACTTTTTAACTCTAGGTGAAAGATTTCTTGCGGTGGGAGACTACAACGCCAAGCACACGTATTGGGGTTCACGACTCTGTAATCCAAAAGGAAAACAGCTCTACAATTCAATTGTAAATAGAAAAAATGCACTAGACGTAATCTCTCCTGGGCAGCCAACATATTGGCCTGCTGATAACAATAAAATACCAGACCTAATAGACTTCGCCGTATCCAAAGGCATAAGCAAAAAATTTATCTCAACATACACGCTGCGATTTGTCTTCTGACCATTCTCCAGTTACATTTTGCTTACTTGATGGTCCTCAGTTTATGGACTGTTCCTATAGCCTTACAAGTCCTAGAACAAACTGGCTCAAATATAAAAAGTATATTAACTCACACATACACACAAATTACAAGATAAAGTGTAAGTCTCATATTGAGGACGCAACCTCGGTTTTAAACTCAATTCTGATTTCAGCAGCAGAAAACTCCACCCCTAAAGGCAATAAAATTTACAGATTCAATAGAGTTCTTACAAATAGTGACATAGAGAATTTAGTTTTACAAAAACGTAGATTAAGGCCTGAATGGCAAAAATCTAGGTCCCCTTTAGCGCAAAACTTATTTAAGGAAGCCCAAAGGAGACTTAGATCTGCATTAAGCAAGGAAGTCAAAGTCAGACAATATAATTATATTCAAAACCTATGTCCAAATGGCAAAAATCATTCATCTTTGTGGAATGCTAGCAAAGGTATAAATCCTCCCATAGACTCCGATTCTCCAATAAGAAACTCTCTTGGAAACTGGGCGCGAAGTGATGAAGAAAAATCTAACGTTTTTGCTGATTACCTAAAAGAGGTGTTCCAACCAAATCCTGCAACAGGACAATATGATTTTCCCACTCAAGATCCACCAGCACCATCTATTGACATGAATATCACGGCCAATGAACTTGTCCAAATAATCACAAATAAGTTAGATTACAAAAAAACACCGGGATATGATAATATCTCACCCATCATGATAAAAAACTTACCCCTTTTGGCCATAAATTTTATCACAAGACTTTTTAATTAGTGGAAAACATCTATGATTATTATGATTCATAAATCAGGTAAAGACCCCACGCTTGCCTCTTCATACAGGCCAATAAGCTTACTGCCATGCCTTTCTAAACTCTTTGAAAGAGCACTGCTTTTAAAGCTAAAACCGTTCCTTGACGTTTAAAACTTAATACCGTCCCACCAGTTTGGTTTTACGGAAAAACATGGAACTATTGAGCAAGTGAATCGTATAACGAATGAAATAAGACACGCATTTGAGCTCAGAGAATATTGTTCCGCGGTATTCCTCGATGTTAAACAAGCATTTGATAAAGTATGGCATAATGGACTCATATATAAGATACGCTGTTCATTACCTGCAAATGTCCACTCAGTTTTAGAATCGTATCTGCATAATAGAAGCTTTAAAGTGAAATGCAAATCTTATACTTCTAATAATTTCCCAATAGAAGCTGGCGTTCCACAAGGAAGTGTTCTTGGCCCTATATTGTATGTACTATACACATCTGATATCCCGATAAGTAGTTCAGTTATCACCACAACGTTTGCCGATGATACGGCAATTTTATGCCGAAACAGAAACGCTGTGCTAGCTTCAAACCAACTTCAATCTCACTTATATCGGGTGGAGAAATGGTTGTCAAAATGGCGAATTAAAATTAACGAAGTAAAATGTAGACACGTCATTTTTACCTTAAATCGGAGTACATCTCCAACAATTTTACTAAACAACATTCCCATACCACAAGCAGATAATATAACGTACTTAGGTATCCAACTAGACAGACGACTAACTTGACGCAAACATATTGAAGCCAAAAAAACTCAGATGAAGCTTCAAGCCTCTAAGTTGCATTGGCTCATTAATAGCAGATCTTCCCTGTGCCTAGAGTATAAAGTACTCTTGTATAACAGCATCATAAAACCAATATGGACTTATGGTATCCAGCCATTTGGCAATGCTAGTGCTTCAAATATTGAAATTATACAAAGAGCTCAGTCAAAAATACTAAGAACTATCACTGGTGCCCCATGGTATATTAGGAATGAAAGTATACACCGAGATCTACAAATTCCCCTAGTTAAAGCTGAATTTGACAATATAAGAAAAAAATACAATAAAAGGCTGACAGAGCATGTTAATCTCTTAGCAAGAAATCTCGCACCTCTATCCATTACTTCCCGCCTAAAAAGAGCTGACCGTCCAGCCGTTAATTAATATTCACCAGCTTGAAGTAAAAACCGCACCTTTCTTTTTAGTAATCTGTTAAAGTTGAACCGCTTTCTTAAGAAACCACCTAACATTCACTCCAATGAAATTTAACCCATTAATATAAGTGAGGTTCGTGTATACAAAGTATAATTAAAATAAAAATTTGTAACATTATGTAATTAGTTATAAGATTTTACAACTTATTGTTAGTCTCATTTTAAGAGAAGATGCAATAAATAAAATGTTTTAAAAAAAAAAAAAAAAAAAAAAAAAAAAAAAAAAAAAAAAAAAAAAAAAAAAAAAAAAAAAAATTTATAAAAATTGTGCTATAGATAACACCATTACACTTGTTATAAGCACTTCTTTCCAGACGTTTGTTTAATAGCATATTAAAGGGAAATCATAATGAGAGATGGTTGAAATACGAATTTAGCTTTATTGTTAATATAAAATATAATTTCTTCGTAATGATATTTTGTCACTTTTCCAATTCAAATTTAATGATAAAATTATCATCTTAAAGCCGATAACATAGTTATAATAATTTATATATGGAATGATTTGAAGATTTAATGCGTTGATGTTAGCAAGATAGATAGAAGTAAAATTCATCTGAATAATGTTAGACCAAACATGCTTGTAGACTCCTCATACTGAAGAAATTGCTAAAGAAAGCTATTAAAGTTTTCATGACATTTAGATCTATCACATGTGAGCTTTGACACTTTAGTCTACTGTGGTGGATTAATACAATTGTCAGAACTATTATTATTTATATAGTAGTAGTCTGATAAATTGCAAAAAGCAACAAACAGTGATACACATTTATCAGAATACAAAGACTAACGTGTGTAAGTATTACTCGAGACATACGAACGTGTCCAACTACATCCTTAAAGTTTCTCTTAGAACTCAAATCTGTTCACAAATATATTCAATCTCAAGCGTTGTGGGCCCATCTACGGAAGATCAAATATAAAATCGGTTCGGCAGTGCTATTTTTAATACTTGCAGACTCCATGCACCCGAAGTTAAGTTCCATAAAACGTTTTAAAATTGATCTCAGTAATAAAAAAGTTCCCATGGTATATGTAAACCAGAACGTGCTCCTCTATGTAACAACACAACTATCTTTTAAGCACAAATTTATGTAATAGATAGGTATGGATACTTTAACTTTGAATTTGAACCACACAATAACCAATCTAACTCATAATCACGTAGCAATAAAAGCTCTCAATACTCATTAGGTCACATGAAGACAGATGATAGACTTTATTAAGAAACTGATTATCCTTGACCAAAACAATTAGGCATGAATCCTATGGTTTTAGGATCACGCTAAATTTTCTGGGAACGAAATTGCAAATAAATTTCCAAGGAAAAAGTAGAATTGGTGCAAGAAACCATTCTGTGGCTTGAGACCCACTTGGTAGGAACTTGAGAAGCGAACAAATCTATACTGTGATCTTCTATCTAAAACAATTTAAGAATTGTTTGGAATTAAGTCAAAATATTTAAGAAAACTTGTAGATGTTATAGGGATAAAAATTAAACGTGCAGCGAATTTTTCCGACACTGATGCATAAGCGAACGATGTACCATATCTAGCTGAGCATTCCAAATCAGTGAAGGAATAAAATTCTCTGATTTGGATTTAAAACTCTAACTTATAGAGAAAGTAGTAGATCTTTAAGTCCCAAAGTAAAATCGGTCTACATAATAATAGAATTAGTTATGATACTTAAATAAAAATGCAGATCTATTAAAACCTTTCTGCTACATTCGACAGAATAGTTAGTTTTCTTTTTGTTGGATCTAGGGTTATGATAATCTATGACAGAAGTAATCAGAAAAATATCTAATACAAATACATGGTTTGGACACATCAGCGTATTCAGTCAATTTTACTGTAACGTCTGTTCATCGTTTAAATAAATGCATTAAACACCTTTATTTATAGTGTTTCTGATAGTTTAAAGAATTACTCCAAGTCAAGGCAAAAGTTGTAGGTTCGAAAGCTAACTGTTATATGACTTTAAGTTATTTAGTGAACCAAATGGAACAGTTGTTGAACATTCTACTAGCTTCCACTTCATTTTTATTAATAGCAGAATAACATACTACGTATTAAATATTTAAATACTACGTATTTAAATATTAGATGGATATAAAGTTCAACTACAAATTTTAAAGTACATAACAATTTTAACGGATGCATATAACTGAAGTGGTATAAGGACAATAATGTGATCGAAGTGTTCAAACTATCTATGACTCGTACTCATCTATAATACTCGTACTAAATGCGTAACAATATGTTATGTAACCAAAGACATGTTCAAAAGTGGATATAGGTTATACTATTACTACAATTTTTATTTAGATTGCATGGTGATAGTTCCCGATTCGAAAGATATTTTGAGTTATCTAGAAGAGAGTTTAAAGTACTAGATACAGTTTTAAAGAACACTTTAGTTAAAGATTCTATACTTGTTTTGATTGAACACAAGCTAGAATAGAGAATCTGAGTAATTTTATGACAATCATAATATAAGTATATTATTAAATAATAGACTATAAATGTACCCCGACCTAAAAGATCTATTATGCGTAATTATGATAATTGATGTGGGCTTAATTTAACCTAATTGATTTGGAATCAAAATCCCGCTTCTAGTGTAGACAAGTCTACCTCTGGCCACTGTTAAGCAGTTGCATAGAACTGTATATGGGTGCATGTTCTATGTTGCTTCATATAAGGGATTGGAAAGGTAGAAATTAATAAGAGTTTTTATAAAAATTCAACTTCTTTATCATAAACTATAAAATTCATTTTTTTACTTCACCATACAAATTGTAAAACAAAGATAAAAATTATTGCTGTTTTTGTATGATTACATTGATAAAGTAGATAAAGTAGAAGTCTGGAGAGTAAGTAGAAAAGAATCTTTTAACGCATATTGTTTTTTGACTCTGCACAGAATGTTATGAATTGTTGTCTATAAAACTGGGAGATTTATAAAAATTGTGCTATACAAATAAAAGGGAAATCATGATGAGGTTCGCAACAACAATTTGCCCTACCCATACAACACAATAGATTTGGTTAGTGTAATCTTAACATAAATTTTTACATTTCTTAGTAGTCAACACTATTACCATACTAAGTCAGGCTATAGAAAGTAATCCAAATTCATTAAGTGTGTTGGTATCATATATCGGCCAACTGCGAAAGGAAAACCAAAGCTAGTGATGTCAAAAACTCGTATGTTTTTTGCGAAGGAAACCACCCATCTAAGTACAAGGGCTGCTAAGTGTATAAAAAACTAAAAGCATATACTATTCCGCCACTAACTAATCAGTACCCAGAACAACACGAAAATTAGCAAACGTACGCTCATGTTCCAGCCAATCAAATAAATCAAATCCACAAAAAATAGTCAACACAGCGATGCATTGGTGAGTGCGATGAAGGAAATGATGAGACTAATGAGGAAAGTATTGAATCAAAGTACTACCATGACAAATCTTCTAGTAAGTCTAGTGTCTAAACAAACTTTTAACCCATAAAATTCGTCCTATGGACTGCCAATGCGTTGTCACAACATTCTTCTGAACTGCGATTATATATATCAAAAAATATTGTATATGTATTCTATTAGTTTCAGAAACTCATTTCACAAAAAAAAAGTTTTTTTAAAATTTCAATCTTTAGTTTCTATTAGTCACCACATCCTGTCGGAGAAGTTCAGCAATATTAATTAAAAAAACATTTAAACATTATGAATGTATTCATTATAGTACTAATGAAACTCAAGCCACAAATGTTATGATCGAGGATAATCATAACAATAACATAATGTACAGAAAGAAACCCACACAACATTTTTTTCAACATCAGGAAATCGATTTATAACTGGTGGTGATTACAATGCACCACGACAACAAAGGGACGTGAATTATACAAGGCAGTGGGACATTTGAAACTTAAGGTCTTTTCTACGGCAGAGCCCACATACAGCAAAAATCCCTGATATTATTGATTTTTGCGTTACCAAAGGTTTCCTTTATAAAAATGTTAGAGTTAGAATTATCATCGGAGCATTCATCAGTGATTTCATTATAAATAAAGATCTTAGAAACAAAATCCAGAAATGTCAGTTATACAATAAACGTACAAATTATACTTTATTTAAAACAATATTGTCATCGTCCCTAAATATCAAAATGTCTCTAAAAAGCGAAGAAAAAATAATTGAAGCGACTGAATACTTAACTAAATCTATTCAGGAAGCGAGCAGCATGGGAAGCTAGTCCTCTACCAAAATGTTATATGAATGATCTAGTAATTTGTGCTGGGGAGATAACAAAAAAAACTAAAAGATAAACCTGAGGCTAGAAAAATATGGAATCAAATATGGAAAGTTGTGAATGAAGAAAAAATGCCTTCAGAATGGAGCATAGGTATTCTCTGCCCTATATATAAAAACGGCGATAAAACCGTGTGCGCTAATTACAATGCATTACTTTCCATTGATTTTCATTGACTTTTAACAAGTATTCGATAGGGTTAATCGAAAGAGAAATAAAAAGAATCTCATGCTGCAAGGTATACCGGAAAAATTTTAAGATTAATCCTAGTGACATTAAAAAAAAAAGTGTGGAGACGATACTAAATAACAAATCAGATGCAATCAGAATAAATACAGGAGTAGGGCAAGGGAGTCCCTGTCGGCAATTGTTTTTAAGTATTTCAAAAAATTAAATCAGACGCCAAAATACACGAATATATAGTCAAATAAAGTAACGCCCAACGTTATTAAAATCGGCTTATATGAATTGGAAGGCCTGTACAACTTTAGATATTTACGAGAACATAGCGATTTTAAATATCCACGATAGAATGCAAGTGAAAAACAGATCCTTTCACAGTGTGAGAAAGCTCATAACATCTATAAATATATCAAGAAAAAGCAAACATTTTTTATATAAAACAGTTATTCGGTCTGTATTCACTAATGGGAGCGAAACCTGGAGATTAATTAATGCCGAAGCAAACAAACTGGCGGTATTTAAAAAAAGAGAATCACATTAAACGAAGAGAAAAGGATTATGAGTATTTGGACCAGTGCAAGAAAACGAAGAATACCGTATAAGATATTATGATGAACTCGATCAACTGATAGAAGGTGACACAATAATCAAGCACATAAAAGAGCAACGCTTGAAGTGGGTAGGACACGTTGTGCCGATGCCAGTAGAAAGAGCAGCAGCCACAATCATCAAGAGTGAAGTTAGAACCGCAAGAAAAAAAAACGACAAAAAAGAGATGGGTAACAGTGTTGGACAAGATCTGAAAGATATGAATGTCATCAACTGGAAGATAAAAGTTTAAAATAGAGAAGAATGGAAGAATATCATAAAACAGTTTAGGTCCTTCATGGACTTAATAGATTTGAATGATGATGATGAAACCCTGCACCGAATTTTCCGCTGTTCGTTCAAACTTAAAATAGTTCGATCACATTAATTTAATGTATAATAATAATACATATTTCATTTCTGGTGCTTCTTCTATAGTGTTCCTCAAATAAATGCTTGTCTAATAATATCGCTCCGATAATATTAATTATTTTCCATACCTTAATCAGCTTAATATTTTCAATTAATTTAACAAGTTATAAAATAGTTTGTTATTATTTTTATTATTATTTTTGTTTAATACATTATGGATTTTAAGAACTCGTACTTTTGCACTTTGTTTACAAATCATAATCCGCTCTTCAACAACAACAAAAATATAATATATCTCTATTGCAATTGGTCTTTTTTTAATTATTCATTTCACTTATCCTTAAACTCTAACTCAGAATGACGCAAAATCATCCATTTTCTGACTTCGTACCTGGCATATCTGATAATC
Organism: Teleopsis dalmanni; assembly: GCF_002237135.1. NCBI lineage: Eukaryota > Metazoa > Arthropoda > Insecta > Diptera > Diopsidae > Teleopsis > Teleopsis dalmanni. Next base: position 61,110,593 of record NC_051848.1, on the reverse strand, counting down.
ACGCATATTCTAACGAAATGCAAATGCTGTAACAAAAAATACTTTGCTGAGTTATTAGTTTATTTTATGACACTTTTTACATGAAGGATAATCCGGAACCCAACCCTCATTAGCCTTCAGTAAAAATGTGGTGCCTAAAACGGTATTGAAATTGGAAAAAAACTTATCTTTGACCATTTTGAAGTTTCAATACCCTACACACAGTGATGTTAAAAAGCAGATTGACATTTTCGATATGACATTTTCCTAAATAAAAGGACAGTAGAAGCATTTAGTATAAGGCTCTACAACGCAGTTAAGAGTCAAGAATCTAGTAGTTGTAGGGGTATTCAGGATCTCAAGTAATGGGGTCGGTAATAGATTCACATATTACCACTGTAAAGTAAATTTAGAGACATTTGTCTGTAGTAAAATGTTTGTTTATCTATTTTTAGTAAGTTTGCTAGAAATGTGAAATTCTTATTAATTCAATTAAAAATTTTTTTGTATTTATATCTGTTACTACTAGAGCCCCAGTCGTATATAAAAAATAACTGTTTCCAGAGTTCGAACCGTTACAAAATAAAAAAAAAAAAAATATGTTAAAGGTCATAAATATTTTAGAAAAGTGTGAATTATTATCCCTAAAATTTTTTAAAACTTAAAATAATGTTTAAAGCTACCTATTTAGCCAGTAAAGCCCAGTATGTAAAGCCAGTACTACATATCTCCGTTTACAACTATAGGAACTGAAAGATTAAAACGCCGACCTATGCTTTAAATAATGATAAAAAAAAAGTAATCTTAGGAAAAGGTAGAAATATTTTTTTATAGAAAAAGTGTTTGCCGTTTTTAGAAAATTTTTAAACAAAAATTTTCTGTTAGAAAAATCAATTATAATTAAGTTTATATGGTCCATCATTAATTATAACCTTTTGTTAGTTTTCAAATAACTTTATTATTTCTGTAGTATAGAACTTCTGCGATTTATCGGCTTAAAACTTGGCCAAGTGATTATAAACGGTTCTTCAGTCGGCCAATTGTTTAACACTAAAAGAGTTTTGCAAAGACCTAAATAAATATTGTAGTAGTCAGATGGTACACAATCCTGCTATGCGGTAAATGCATTAAAACTTTTCAATCAAATTCCGTCCATATGTTCCAAATCATCAAAGATTTGTATGGCCAGGCATTATTAAGATTGAACACAACTCTTATTCTGTTGACCGATTTTGATTGTTTTCCGTTGATTGCTTTTTTCATGTGCTCAAGTTGTCAGAGCACATGTAGAGGTCCGAGTGAACCGTTGCACTAGGCTAAGCAACTCGTAATATCCAATTCTGTTCCGATTCCACCATACACTCGACATAATATTGCAGGCTTTAATCCACTTTCAATCTCTCGTAATGATTCACATGCAAAAATGGTTAGACATCCTTGCTTTGCAGCAATGTTTCAATGATGTTAAACTGTAGGTTAACCAACCATTCCGCTGTTTCTTAAATGATAAAACTATATATATATAAACAGAAAAGAAAAAAACAAAAAAGAAATTAGTTAATAATTAAATATATCAATTATATATCAATTATAATTAAAAATATGTGAATATTTTGAAAATAAAAATAAATTTGATGAAAAAATAAAAGAATAAAAATATTTTACAAAAAGAGGGTTTACAAATATATACAGAAATGGGTTAATAAATAACCAAAACACATTAATAAATAAATAATTTATAAGTAAATTAATTAAAAATATAATTAAAAAACTCCATAAAAAACAATATAAATATATATGTGTTTGATTGTTAAACAAATAAAATATGTTACACATTTTCTATTTTTATTATTGTTTATTATTATAGTTGAATACATTCATTATTATTAATTAATAATCAAATAAACAGAAAATATAATTGTATTTTATAAAGAAAAATAAATAAACAAGTAAATAATTGATTATATATAAAAAATATTAAAAAAATGAAGTATATAGATGGATATATGTATATAATAATGGAAATAATATATAACATTTATTTATTTATAAAAAATATATTAAAAAAAAATAGAATAATTAATAAAAAATAATACAAAGAAACATATATTTAATTGTGTAATTTTTAAAAAAATTAGTAAATATACAAATAAAAATTAAAAATTATAAAAAAATAAATAAGCAAGTATATAATTAATTATAAAAACAAAATAGTTGAATAAACAAATGAAGATATATAAAACATATAAAATTTATTTCTTTATAAATAATTAAATTAAAATAATCAATAAAAATTCTATAAATAAATATGTCTTTAATTGTATAATATATATATAAAAATATATATAAAAATTATAAAAAAATAAACTGAAGACATAAAATTATGTCATAAAGAAAAATAAATAAACAAGCATATAAATATTTCTCTTAAGAAATAAGTAAATTAATTAACTAAATTGATGTCTATGTATTTAACGCATATATATATTTTTTTGTTATAAATAAACAAATTAAAAAAGTAATTAAATTACTGAAGAAAAATTATGTAAATAAGTATGTCTTTAATTATATATAAATAAATAATTAAATGAAAAAATAAAGAGATAATATAAAATTATTTATTACATTAAATAAAAATATATATAATTATATATATATTATATAATACTATATTACATATTTTTTATTACATTTTATATATTATATATTATATAATAATAATATATAATATATAATAATATATAATATATAACATGTAAAAAAATGAACAATTACACAATTATTTGTATAAAAAAACCGATTAACAAGTTATGTAAATAGATAAATAAATATATAATATACAGGTTTATTTATTTATAAATAATGAAATTAAAAAAATCATTAATAATTATATATATATATATGTTTTTAATATATTTATATATATATATATATCCTCCTACGATTGTGCTACGTACCGTACGAAAGTCAAGACACGCTGTGTATATGTTAAGCCTTTTCCGAGTTAGTGCATCTGAGCACTTTTACTCTATGATAGCTGGGGGAATTTTGCAGAGTCCCGCCCATCTCACTGACTAATTTGAGTATTCCTTATAATCTTCGTGATTATTCAATAATTGATCTAAGATCTGGGTACCGCCCCGTGCGGTTAGTGATTACCCTGTGATTAGATAGTGCCAAGTACGATATGCAATCTTAAAATGAAAGGCGATGTGATACACTTAGTAGCCCAATTTTTAAAGAACACAGATTGCTGTACTTCGGTAATCCTGCGCTCGATGTTAATGAAACCATACTGATACTGAATGGCCCCAACTGGAGATTGTTAGCGGCTTTTATTAAAAATGCATTAATATATTGGCATAATATTATTAACGAAGATTTTTAAAATAATTTATATGAAATCTATTATTTTTGGTATAGTAATTAAATTTAATATTTATATTGTATTAAGTTTATAAGTAATAATATTTATTTAATATTTATAAAAACTAATTACTAGATTAATCTAAACTTATATATATAATATAAGTTTTATATATATAATATAATTGTTATTAATTTCTATGTAATACAACAAATTTAAAATGAAGTAAAAATAAAGCTAATAATACTACTAATACTACAATATGTTTTTAATTTGAAATAAACTTATTAATAAACACAAACCATAAGACTATGTTATAAAGAAAAATAAATAAAATTGTTAAATAAATTAACTAAATAGATGAATTAATATGTGATATATATGAACAAATAGATAATACATATTTAATCAAATGTTGATTAAAATACATACATAGTTAAATATATAAAAATATATTTGTTTTCAAATTTTTATGTATGTATAAAGAAACTATTAACAATTAAGTATATAATATGAAATTGTATTATACAAGAAATAAACAAATTAAGTCTAACACTATGCACAATAATTAATAAGTAAATGAATCAATTTAATTACAATTTCATTTATTTTAATTGTTAAATATATTAACAAAATAGATGAATTAATATGTAATATATGTGAATAAATAGAAAATACATTTGAATAAATAATTTTAAAAAGTTGATTAAAATATACAGTTAAAAATATATATGTCTTTAAATATTTTATGTATATATAAACAAATTATTAACAATTGTGTTATACAAAAAATAAACAAATTATATCTAAAACTATGCATTATAATTAATAAGTAAATGAATAAATTTAATTGCAATTTCATTTATTTTATTTAATTGTAATAATATATGACAAATTGATGAAGTACTCGCTTCAAAATATTACCGGTTATAATATATATATATATATATATATTTATAATAAATAAGTATTTATTTGTTTAACAAATACTACGTTTTGTAGTTACAATGGCAACCCCTTTTCAAGATATTTGTATCTTTGTCGCAAGCACCGGTGTGGTTGGCGTCGATGGTCGTTTCAGATTCTTCGTTTACATTTTCAATTCTTCGTTTACGCTCAATATAATCAGACATTTTAATTCCAAGTTCGGTCTCGAATGAAGTGAAGTTGTGCATGAATTGGTGAAAATCGAAAAAGTGGATTATTTAAAATTTTTTATATATAAATATATTGTATGAAAAGTGATATTTTGATAAATATTTTACGAATTAAAAACGATAGTTAATCTTTTTTTGAATATACAACAAATAATAAAGCTAAGCAGGTAAATGAAAATAACGTTAAAATTATTTGAAATTTGCCATATTCGAAATGCACAAATTTGCATATATTTTTAAAATGAAGTTAAAAAAGAAGTATGCACATATGTACAAAGAGGTACAATGAGGAGCAAAAGCAAAATTCTGTATAACGAAATGTGTGTTGGTTTTTTTAGTTGTTGTTCTACTGTGCCCGTTTCAAATTTAATTTTAAAAATTTAAAAAATAATTGAATTTGTTGTAAAGGAACCTGATTGGCTCTGAATGTTGTGTTTGTTATTGTATGCTTGTACTCTGCTATTTTAAGCGGAAATGAATGTTAAAATGTTACAAAAGAAAATATATATGAAATGAAATAAAAAAGGACTGTTGGCATAAAAAGGTTGAGGTAGGAAGAGACAAAGAAACTGTGTAAAATAAGTGAAATAGTAAGAATATCCAATAAAAGGAAGACGAAATCAGAGAAGTGTAAAAAGCCCATAGCGTCGTTCTTAGTTGCGGTTTTTAATTTTTTTTTATGTATTTTTTTACGAATTTTATATGTTTAAAAGTTTTGACTTAACTCACTCAGTTGGGGTGTGTTTTATGCAAGTGCGACTGTGCGTATAACTGTTGTTTTAAAAATATTCTTTAAACAAAAAAAAAAAAAAGAAAACAAATTCCAATCCTGACTCCTGGTGCTTAGATTTAAAGTACGATTGAGTTCAGTTTGGGTGTGCCTGTTCGCAGTCGCAGCGTCGTTACTGCTGCCGGTAACTGAAAGACCGACAACTAATCAAGGCTGTGGTTCGTAGCTATTCGTTTTTCTTCCCTCCCCCATGCTGTTTTTGATTACTCTTTTCGTTTATCCTTTGACTTGATTATTCGCTACTCGTGTTTGTATGATTACATTCTTCCTCTCTTGATATTTTCTACTTGTCTGATTTTACTCGCTACAATTTTGAAATATTTTGGCATCGAGTATATTTACTCGTTATTCCTTGTTTCCCTAAAGTAGCTCCTGTTTTATATGTATATTTTTTTTTTTTACATGTTACTTTCATTTCAGTGTGTTTGATTTTTAGTGTTGTTGCTTAAAAAAAAATACATTTTGTGTGTGATAAATTTCACTTTTCTTCCTTTCTAAAGAACCGTATTTTTTTTCCTGGCTTTTGTTTTAAATGTTAATTTGCGAATCATGCAACTTGATTTGTAGGCTAAGATTTATGTTGTTGTTTTTGCAATATAAAATAAAAATATTAAAAACATTTCTTGCAGCCAACATAACTTCTGCTCTCATTCGTAAAGTTATATTTTGTGTCAATATTTATTTATTTAACAAATGTAGCCTTTATTGCCCTTGTGTTTTATAGCTGCAATTAAAACCGTACGTTACTCGGTTTTGTCGAAGTACTATGCACATATGTTAAGCTAGCCACATACACGCACACATGTATATACGCACATACGCTATAAGACACACGTACACATGCGTAAACGCTAATGAACCTGAGGAAACATTGAATTCTCTTTGGAGGATTCCATACATTTTTATCAATATTTTATTTACAATATGTATATTGATAGTATGCAGTGCAAACGAAACAAAATAATATGAAACAAAACAAAATAGTAAAGCATTTGTAATATAAAAATATAAATAAATGTATAAAGGAAAATTTTAAAATTTTGCTGCGCAGTTAAAATTAGCCACCGCCTTTTGCGCCTACGTTTTTTTTTTCTTCGCTTACTTGCTGTCTGTCTGTCTGTCCGATCCTTTGTATTTCTTATACGTTGTTGTCAGCTTGTTATATTGTTACACTCTCTAGGGTTGAGGAGTATTGGGTGCGGCAGGCAATTGCTTTATTAAATTGTTTAAAACAGATATCAATTCTGCATATTTGTTGCACTTATCACTTCTGTTTGAACGTATGTTGGTTTGTGCTTCTTATTTCTACTCACTTACATACATACATACATACAAATATTCTACTTCGTTTTAAAATACATTTCTTCTTAAATGATATGTGGCATATGTTGACTGCTGACTGGTGATTGTTGACTGTTGATCATTAAGAATTAAATAGTATATTGTTGAGTAGTGTAAACTCAGCACGCATCGAATTACATGCAGTCAGAGTAAGTCGGTTTTAGATTTGTGATCTGATCATATATTACTAATTCTATCAATATGCCAAGCCAGCTTTTGTAAAGCCAACAACGATGGAAATGAGTCCCGTCAATTTAATTACTTTGCACTGTGCTGCGCTATATGCCCTTTGCGGTTTGCATTGATAATCAACCACACTTCATGGAAACGACTAGGTGTTATCTACAGGTCTCCATAAATAATTGTATATAACTCTTAAGTATTATTTAACAATATATATGTATATACATATATATTTTATCATAATAATTATAAAACATATTACACATGTACATATATAACCGAACGTATATGTTATAAATTATGTATGTATGAAAAACTAATAAATATATAAATAAAAATATAAATAGTAATATATAAAATTATAAATAATACTAATAACATAACAATAATACTATAATATTAATACTAATTGTAATATAATGATGATAATATAATAATTATTAATAGCAATAATAATAATATTAATAATGGTATAATCTAATAAGAATGATATAATATAATAGTAATAATATAATATAATAATAATAATATAACATAATAATATATTAATAATATAATGTAATAATAATGATAACATTATAATAAAAATAATATACATCTGTAATATATATAATATGATAAATGTATATGAAATATAACGTTCTTCAAGTTCAAGTTCAATTGACCTGGCCTGTATGCATGCATGTCATATACATATGTTGCATATAAAAAATAATAAATACGCTAAGGGACTTATATATGTGTTTGTCTTTCGATAGTAAGTTCTCTTCTTTCGATATCAAGTACAGATATTTCGATACCAAGTACAGTTATTTCGATACCAAGCACTTTTCTTTCTATACAAAATACTTTTCTTGCAATACAAAGTACTGATTTCCAATACCAAGTAGGGATTTTGATAACAAGTAGTGTTTTTTTTCGATAGTAAGTAGTGTTTTTTTCGATAGTAAGTAGTGTTTTTTTTTCGACAACAAGTACTGTTTTTTCGATACCAAATAAGCAACAAAAAAAAATTGTATCAGTACTAAATTACTCTGTATGGAAAGAAAGATATTATGAAGAGTATAAATTTATATTAAGACATTCCAGTCGCTAATCAATCATGCTATCTTCACTAATCTCATCAAGGCACATTCTATACAAAAAAGGGTATTACTTGTGCTGCTGGGTATTTGCTCAATAGTCTCTGAAAATAAACTAATATAAAGAATAAAATATTTATCAAGTAAACTCTTAATAATTGATGAGCATTTTAATTGCTTATATGCATCATATTAAAAATTTAGCATAAATATGTGTTGTTTTTCTTTATTTATTGTATATACATTAAAAAGATTGTATTGTATTAAACTTATGTGAATATTCATGTTATCACAAGGGTCATAGGGGGGGTATACAAAGCCATCACTCCAATCTAACTTAACATTAATAAATCTGTTTATCTTTTTCTTATGTATTGTATTTATTTGCAATAGATACTTACGGACTAGAATTTCTGTCCGTTCAAGATGTCTTTGTACCTTCAGAAGAACATCATACCTTGTAAATAAAAATGAAAACTTGAAACTATCAACATTAGATGGTTGAGAGAGATGTTCCTTTATTATATTTCACTGTATAATACTATGCTCGATCAAAAGTGTAAAATAATTAATTCCAAACTTTTTGTTTATCTTTAAAAACTTTATGCGTTAGAACTACTAACCCATTACTTTTACTACTACTTTTAAGAGTAGTAAATTTAGAGAGAGAAAAAAGTGTTTACATTATCTAGCACCCATTAAAAACAAGTTTCACGTTATCGAGAAAGTACTGTATATTTATATTATTAGAAATATATACTATAATTGCGTTCTATTTATTGAATATTAAACATACATATATAGTTGTTGAGCTTCTATTATATTAAAAACTTAATTTTAAGCGCATTTAAAAAAAAAATCGAAACATATCATTTCAATTAATTTTAATATTTCCGCAGTCAATAAAAACATTTGGCACATTCCTCGTCTTACGATGAATAATCAGCCGCCACACAATTTGAAAGATTTTTTCAAATTTAATTTTCGCACAATAATAAAATTCATTTCCAATTTGATTTCATTCATTTCATGAAATTTCACAAATAATTTTATTTCGTTTTTCTGTAGCGGCAGAACATGAAGTGAAATCATTTGTTCGAGTATTTGAACATTTCTGAAATTCCTTTGTACTATCGAACGTACACATAAAAATGCCTTCACATGTACTCGTTTGAGCCATATGTGTCCTATGTAAATTCTTTGTTCAATCATTATGTGGATAATAAAGACCGCATCCATCCACAAAACAGCACATTCCATGGTCATGGTGGGTACACTATCAAGTGCATGGTTTTACCCATGTCTATGACAGCAGCGCTGATATGCTTAAATTGTGCTTTTCTTTAAATAATAAAAGATTTTTTACGAGCACATTTCTTTCCTATCAATAAGAATAAATACCTTATATATGAGATTTATATACACAATCCTGTATATATACACATATGTAGATACGTAGAGATATGTCCATGTATTATAGATAAGCAAATTCAAATTTATATGCAATCTGTGGTTTTTAAAACAGCTTTACTTTACTTAATAATTTATAAGTCTCTGTTTACAAAAATTAAATATAGTTTGCAATATTTTGTTTCTTTTTGTATATTTATACTATTTGTCATACATTTACAAAGAAAAACAAAGAAACGTAATGATAGATACTTCGAAAAGAAGTATCAGAACATTTTATAGATAAATAACATAAAAATTATTGTTGTTTTCAGTGCAAGTTTTGTTTACCGAAAATTTTGCACTTAGCAATATTTTCACACCCATTCCCAAGAAAACATTCATCATTTACGAGAGAAATTGTTTTCTATTTAGGAGATAACGATTTTGAATACGAAAATCGTCTTAGTATAGGTATATAGTTCTATTATTATTTGTTATTCATATTGTGTTCTATCAGATTTTAATGTGTAATCAGATATTTTATTATTTAAAAATAACATAGACATTGTAGAAATAATATATAAACAATTTTATATATATATATATTTTTAATCATTATTAAAAGCCATACCTATTGAAACACAGTCAAAAAAATATTTGTAACTGTTTCATATTTTTTTTTTTTTGCTGATATTGCGGAAAATTTTGACCTTATTTTTAAAATGCTGCTTTTTGGGATAATGTTATAACATAAAATCTGGGAGCGAAATCCCAGTTCCCTCATTTAAAGATTTTGTTAAAAAGACTGTAAAAAAAACTGTAAACTGAACTGCGTTCAAAAGCATATCACAAAAAAGCAAACACTCTTAAGTTCAACAGGCAATACTGACAATCTACTAATGTCAATTTTTACAGATCATTATTCGATATGACTTAATTATGTACCCTTAGCAAAGACTCCTGTAAAAGTTATCAATATAAAGGCATGGGTGAAACGACTAAACACTTGTGTTCAGTGACTTTATTCTTCCACTCTTTATAAATTTCTGCAATGAACAATTGACAGATCTAAATATAATAATCTACATAACAAAGTTTTTTAAATTCTTAATGTAAACCAGTTGGTTTTATAAAGGGTACTAAGAATCCCCCTTGTGGTATTACACAAGGCCTATGTGAATTATGTGAGTCCTAATGTCGTTTGTGCTAAAATTGCCAATATAGTAATAATATTTCAATATAAAATATGCTTATAAAGATCTTAAGTTACTTACTAAATAAAAATACAGAAATTATATACCATTTTATCAGCTACTAAAACTTTTTCTGATCACTGAAGCATACTTGTCTTAAAAGAAAATATAATTATAGAACTATAAGATTCATCACTTGTGTTGTGTTAATAAAAAATATAGATTCCAATAAATTTTTGAAACTCTTTTCATCAATAGCCATATTTATAAATAGACCTTTGCTTAAATAGAAACTACTATAAATTTCTTTTTTGGGAAAACTAAATAATTTTAGTAAAAGTACAGCGAGTGTCCTTTCTATCCCAGTGGGGATCTCAATATACGTCTTTGGCTTTAATTTTATATACACAAAATACTTTCATTTTTTAAAAAGTAATTCAAAGTAATTTCATTTTTTGAGAGGGTAAAGTCGCACAGGGCTAATTAAGATAAATATTGCGAGTAGATCAGTTCCTATTCGATTCTTTGAACTGATTAACAATATGTAAATTTTTTATTATTGCTGTACTTCTGTAAATAAAACTTCATTTACCATAGAGTAGAAGGTATTCTTGTATAAAATATCAAAGTAGAAATAAATAATTTTTTCTCATAATCACTAGATATTTTGCGAATTGAAACCAAATTATAATTATAGAGTCGATATTGTCATTTTTCGACTTCCTGCATTAATAGTGAAATGTGTTTTCTGTTTTTGAATAAAAAAGCAACAAATTAAAGTTTTTGAATAAAAAAGCAACAAATTAAAAATTTCATTTATATGTAGACTTCATGTTCTGAAATACAATGATTTTTTTTTTAATTTATTCATTTTTTTGTAGAATGTAAAAAATTTTCTGACTTCTGTTGCCATTTGCATGTTACTCCATTAATTCATTATAATAGCGCTGCGATTTTCTTTTGTCGTACTTCGTTAGATCACCTCTTGCTCTAGCAACTAACTTAAAACGGCTGTAAAAAATTTTTATTATCGCTTTAAACCTAAAAAACCATGTGAGCCCATATACTCTATACGCTTGACTCCTTAATATAGAATAATGTATTTTTTTTCATTTGCATACGAATTTGCAAAGTGAGGTTAAGATTTCAGCACCTCTTAAACTATGGAAGTGGTTGTTGCATCTGGTAGTTTAGATGTCTGTCTACCTCTAGCACTACTAGTTACTGTTCTCCGTAGATAATTTACCATCCCAGTAGTTTAATTATGTTGTGCCACGTGTTATTCATGGATATGAATTTTGAATTTTATGTGAAAGAAATCTAAAATTTAAAATTTCAGTTAGATATCTAGGCAGCTAGTTTTTTTTGTCTTGCTTTATAAGTAATGACGACAAATCTAATCTGTAAATAATACAAAAATAAATACAAATTTTTATACGAAATTGTGTACGGGATTTGAACAGGAACCTTCGACCTTTTCGCTCGATTAAATCATGAACCGAATTATGGCTTTGCAAAACAGCGATTCTGCCTGAAACCACAGATGTATAGGCTATATGAAATAGGTTTGAAACCAAATCAATGGCTCAAACTATCTAATCATAAAACTGAACCACTTTAGTCGTATTTTAAAGATCAACTTTTTTACAATTTTATTTTATGATTTTAATTTGTTAACATCATTTTTGTTTTATTTATTGTTTAAAGTATTAATAAATAATTTTTAAAAATCCTAGTCATCTCTATTCTCTTTCAGAAAGTATTTAAAATATATAAAATCTCTGACGCTCATAGTACTGCTATAAGTTTCAGGGATTACAATATATTTTTAAGAGTTGAGTTGATTTAGTTAATTCAGTATTTAGTTAGTTCTAGTTATCTGCTATTATTTGTTTAACCGATATATTTATTTTACCTAACTGAACTTGTGTATATATGTATATGCATATATTATCTCTTTTATAAATTAAAATAACTAAAGATTTATTACGAATCCACATCTCAATTCGACAGCTAAACTACAAACAGGTTAAATGAGAAATTTTAAATATCCTACTTAACGTAGTCATATGTGTTTTGCTCTTAATGGAGTTTTAATTTTATAGAAACAAAAAAATACGATGGTATCTCATAGAACAGATATGACTTCAGAGGAGTTTTTTTTCTTTCAAACTGAACTAATCATTCTACGAAAAATACCTTGAAAGCGATTTAATCACTGCAAATCTACAGATCCGCTTGGACGGTATATTATACACAGTAAATATTTATTAAATTTTATTATATATATTTTAAGATAAAATATAAACTACTAATCAGTAGTTAATCAGAATAACAATACAAATTGATTTTATAATGCCAAGTTTGTTTATATGCAAAGATTAGTTATGCCGTTTTTAAACTTAATTCATTAAAAGTTTTTCAATAATCCAAACTCATGTAACTACGAAAACAAATTAAACAATAAATTAAAATATATTTAATAGACTAAAAACTGATACATAACTTTTACAATATTTGATCTTCTCAGTTCTAAAATAGTGACTAAGAATTTTTCCAAGAAGACTATTACACAGTTTTTTTTCGTATCTTAATTATCATATAAGAATTATTTTCTAAACTAAATATCATTAAAGTAAGAAACACCCTCTATATGTATTTCTATATATATTATTATAAAGACTCTTAATCGAATACATTTTACTAGATTTGATTTGTATTAATTGCGTTCTGTCAAAACTTTTGAAGTCAAATTTTCTTCGCCTTAAACAAAAACAAATTTTCTTGGTTTTTTTTTATACAATTTTATTGCATTAACAATTTAATGATTTCGCACTTTTAACTCAAATTTTAACGAAGTAATTAAAAACAACACTTTTTTAATTATTTTCTTTTTTAAAGTATTTTTATGTTTTAAAACAAATCTTTCCAGAATGTTTCATTGAAAAATTCTATGCTAATTTTGTACGATTTAAATACCCTCCAATGTATGTTCTTGCTGTGAATATGTATGTATGTAGACATATTGTTCCTATAACAATATAACATTAGTTATAAATATTTTGGTTTATGTGTTTATGCTATGTACATACATACATATTTCTAATTATTAAAACAACAGATAAGTATTTATATCTATTGTTTACATATAAAATAAACGAAAAAAAAAAAATAAATAAATAAATTTTAAGAAAAATAATCTTCCTTCTTCATCCATCGAAGAAATTGATTTCTTATCTACATTTTGTTGTATTTTTTTTTTATGTAAATAATTTTGGTGAACATATTGAAAAAAGTCGAAGACTGTCGTTCGTAATAGGTCAAAAGTGATAGTGAAAATTTATATATATAGGTCATATAACAAAGAATTTCAAGTTACTTTTCTGCTTAAAGATAGTTGATAATTCAAATCTTCAAATGCGTCTAATTGTCTAACAATTTGACTTTGTTTAAAAGACAACTTAAGAAAAAGATTTTTAAACATAAAAAACCAATTATCTTTTCACTGTGACTATCGTAATTTTCTCAAGTCATTGCAATATTTTACTGTTTTTTATTATACGCATATAAAGTATCTCATTTCATATACGAACAAAATCTCATATTTTCCTTAAAATTTTAAAGATATCACCTTAATGTACTTAAGAGCAAAGACTCTTCTTTAGCTTTTTTTTTTTTAATTTTTTTGCATATAATAAAACATACTTCTATCTATTATAGATAGAAGTAAATTGGTGAATCCCATTATCTATAGTTAGACACAAAAATTAAAGATACTATTTTGTGAAATGTTCAAAAATACGGTTAATGTTATATGTTTTTAGATAAAATAAGCTCTAAGTATACCATATAGCGCATCTAAATAATATGAGTGCATCGGAGCTGTGTATGTAAATACTTTGTAACTCTAAAGTTTTCTATGCATTACTGAAACCATTCAGGTCAAAAAAGCATCACTTAAAAGTAAAAATTATAAATATATATATATATATAAATATTTTTTTTGCATAGTAATATAATAATGCAACAATAATTAATTACAAATTTACCACGACAAATAGGATTTTTTTTTCAAAGTTATTGTATTCACACAACGAAGAGATAACAAATCCTTATAAGTTTAAGTTTATAATACTGTTATATAATAAAATTATATCTACATAGTTTAATTTTAGTTATTTAACAATTAGTTGACTATTAGTTAGTTGACTATAAATACACGTCGTTAGCTATAACAGTTAAAGACATAGTTTCTAGAACTATGATTCTATAAAGAGTTATACAAGGTTTATATATGGGCGGTAGTAAGGTTTAAATATTTGGAACTAGAATGCTTCACATAGTTAAAGACATGTTTTTTCAAATTGTGGTTCTGTTTCTAATGGGTTCCAATTGCCTAATTGTCATTCTGCGTCTCTTTCTGGTTAGCAAAATTATTCCCATCAACCCACGTTCCCATAGAGGCGCAAATTAAAGACGACATAATAAATCATGTTGTAGTACTTTTGAGGGAGGCCAAGGTTCATACTAGACTCTAGTGCCAAATAAGAAAAAGAAATATTTTTGAGGCTGTTGTAGTTCTTTAACATCCGCTCTGTAGGCAAGTTAATTAGTTGTGAATGGAATTCCTTAGGTTCACAGACTCTTAAACTGCTTCTTAGATATTGATTAATAAGGCTATTAACATAGATGACACAAGTTAGAGACATGATCAATTTGTAATTCTATTTGCGAATTGATTGATTACCATTGTGAACCTATTCTTTTCCCTTATCATCCTGTTTATTTATCTGATTAGAAAACGTTTTTTTGCATTTCTTTCTTTTAGTCTTTCTTTTAGGTGTTGTTAAGCAATTTTCAATTTTACTAGAACTGTTATGAGTGTACAGTTTTTAATCTATTGATTCGCTATAATATTTACATTCCTATATATTTGATGTATAAAATTACTTACTCAAACTTTTGATATGAATAATACTAGAGGATTTTATTATCATTATTTATAAAATTATTGATATAGTACTTTACTATTTCAAAGAACATCAAACTTCCTGAAAATTATGAGTAAGCTATCTCAATTTTATTTATTATTCTCATGAAAATTGGATTTAATTTTAAAACAGACCGTTATTATATCAATTATATAATATTTATATATGGTATAATATAAATTGTAAAAATTTCTATACATTGTTGTGAAAAATTCTTTAAATTAGTAATCAATTTAACTGTAACTTGAATTTATATATTTAGTGATATTTTAAAAGGTATTTTTAAAGTTTTGAGCAGTGCAACGAAATAAAACAATCATTTAAGAGATAGTGTCCATTTTCAATCTTAAACAAAATATGAAGTGTTGGTTAAAATTTACCTGAAAATCCTCCGTCTCGGTTAAAATTAAAAATTAACTTCTCTCATACTACTTTTTGGACAAAATAATCACCTTCTCATAGTTTAAAACTTTTTGAAATAAAATACTGTAGTACACGAGACAACATTGTTGTTATTGCAAATTTTTTGTTTTGTTTTTATATATATAGTTGTTATTGTTTTTTGTACTCTTATATTTTTCACCCAAACTTAATATTACTGAGTGATAAACATTTGGATAATAATATAAAAATTCATTGGTAATTTTAATTTTCAAGTCAATGCTTATAAAAATTGACAAATATATATATCATTAAGCTTATAAATGTCTTTTAAATAAAATAAAAGGTAAATTAAAATAAAATAAAATATAAAATAAAAAATAAACTTATGGTATATTCATTCGGCAAATTCTGCCTGCATTCTATTATAATTCTATTATAATAATTGTGATTTATAATGTTCATTTTGGGTGAGAAATATAAAAAAAAATATTTCATAATTGTAATTATAATAATTATTATTGTTCAAAAAACCTTTCTTTTAAAGAATAATTTTATTATTTCTTGTAACAATACTAGGTTTCATGCAAATAAAAAGTTTATTGGTATTCTGATTCGTCTATTAAAAAAATTCAATTTTATTTCATTTAATGTAAATGAATGTAGTGGAAATGTTTACAATTAAATGCATTAATATATTAAAATTGGGTTTTTCGTAATTTCATTAATGTTTTCGCTTTAGAAAATATTATTAAAATTTGATTACCTCTTTCAAAATGGAGACCATTTGCATAAGCTCAAGTAGTGTAGCACAACAAATCTACCAAGATTGCACTTCTCTTCTCTTTTGTAAGTCTGTACCCTGTTGGTTTTTATTACAGCTTTCGGAATGGATTTCATTACTATTAGGACACAAAATGAACTCGAATACTTTAAACTACAATTCAACGAAATGTAGTTTGGATCGTTTTTTTTTTTTTTTAAACTAACATTAAACGAAATTGTCTTAATCACAGTGTAAACGGTTTTTTTGAAACTTTGAAAATAGAGTCAATTTTGAGTGCTAGTTCAAATACCATAATACCAAATTTATCCTTTTTTGTTGTCTTGTTCATCTGGCTGAAATAGTTAAAGCTATTAATTTCATATATAAAAATCGTTAATATTTTATTATGTACAGTAAATGCATTGAATAGGAGAACAACACATTAACCTAATAAAATAACAATAAAACTTACTATTTTAATTTAATCAAAACTAAACAATACCTATATACGTATATAGATTCACAAACAGTACTGCTGACTAACTGAGCAAATTATTTGTAAATATTTCAGTATTTACTACAGTATATCTAGTAAATTTTTTTAATTACATTGCCCCACAAATCCAAATCTGTGGACATACCATATTTTGAAATTTATACTAAACCTAAAGTATATATTGCGGTTTTTAGCAAAAACCTACATATATGAAATAAAAAGAACACAATTACTACGTTTCATTAATCAAATTTTTCTATGTTGATAGGTAAATATACTCATAGATATATATATATATATATATATATATATATATATATAAAAGAACATTTTTATGTTCGCTCAAAATTTTTATTTTTTAATAGCTTCATTTTCATTGCTTTCTTGCATCTTCACACCCATAATTCGAGTATTGCCTTTAACTATTTTTATTCCATAAATAAAATGCATAGTTTACTTTGAACAACTTACTGATTTTCTTCTTTTTTTTTTTTGTGATTTCTTCAAATCCATTAACCACCAAATCAAATCTTATCACAGCAGATCTTATAGAATGATTTAGTATAGCAATGAAAGTTGAAAGCACTTTAGGGTTAAGACACTCAAACAAACAAACAAGGCAGGCAGACAATTTCTTAAAAACAAAGAAAATCCGAAGTCATCAAATGCGAGTACATTTTCAAGCTACAAACTGATTACTTAATTTATTATTATTATTAATTTTATTATGTATTATAAAATTTATATATAAATTTATTAGCTTAACGCTTCATAATTTTTTCTTTATCACATTTTCTTTTGAAGATTTTAAAGATTTTTATCTTAAAATAACATCAATTCGTCAAACTTTTTAACTGTCTGCCTGTGCTTTATTGTTGCTGTGAGTTATTATGTTAATAATGTAAATAATAGAGATGAACATAAATATATTAAGAAACTATTTAATAACGTGTCAAAAAATAAAATAAAAATAATAATATATTCGTTTACATGTATGTCAATTTAACTACATATTTAATTATGTATTATAAACTGCGCTATAGTACTTCAACAACTTCAAAACTTTCATTTGTACTAAAATTGTGTCGTTTTACCATACATACAGACATTAAATAAAATATATGCAATTATTTTTTTTTTTTTTTGTTTTATTAATAACAATAATTTATATTAAAAACAAAAGTTTTATATTACATTTAAGTCTAAAAACATTTTTGTTTATCTTAACTGTCTGTGTTTTAAATATAAGACTGTGGCTCAGTGATTAATCAGATACTTTTATAAAACAGCACTATGCTTCAAGTTTTATTTAAATTAAAAATTTATTTATTTTATATGGTTTGTATATATTTCATCAGAAAAGAAATCTGTATCAGTTGCAAACGATATTTTTCTTCTTCTCGCAAGCAAGTAATCTTGCTGTTATATTCCATAATTTTCTTAGTTTTGTCTATAATAGTAAATAAAGTCTATATACGATATATACGTATGATGTTCGATGATAGAGTTATTATACATTTCAAGCAATTTATGTAGATTGTATTAACGTCAGATACATGTTTATATCTTCTTCTCTCTTAGCATAAGAGTGTTTTACCGATCTGTTGCAACGACTCTACAATCACATAATACTATTTTCTTAAGGTAGGTATTTTGTTAAGGCTTTCGATTTTTGTCGATCTGTTGCAACGACTCTACAATCACATAATTCTATTTTATTAAGGTAACCCCCAACGTGTAAGGTGATACAAATATGTAGACATAGGTTAGAAAGTGATTTGTTATTGTTATAGTCCATAAGGATACACACAGACAGACGCATGCACGGGTTGGAATGTGAATAAACAATAGTTGAAGTTTGGGGATGGATAAGATTTAAATTGATGTCAACTAACATCAAGGCGGAACAACCTATCTACTTCTTTAGGACGGCCATTAAAGATTGATTGCGCTCAAAATGTACGATGTCATTAGGTGAGAGAAGATGTGAGAGTGGATAGAAGGATTGTTTAGGAGCAAGAATAGATTGAACGTGAATGGGATTTTAATTGATGACAACCTGAGTCAAGGCGGAAAAACTTAGTCACTTGAGAGACATGGGGAACAGATGGTATAATTTATTCACTGTTGTAGCCCGCATGGATCTGTTTGTGTAGTCCCTTTTGAGAATGTTAAACGTCACATCGTCCGATGTGTAGACCCGGTCGCTGTGAAACTATCTATCTGTCGATTCTTCTTTTTACTGTTAACATGCCTTTATAAAGCACTAATATTACTACCACTTGTTATTTTACCCCTTGTTTGAAGCGCATTTTTGTTTTGTAGTATTTTTAGCTATTTAAAATGCTGCAACTATCATATTCGGCCTCTCTATAGTACTATTCAACTCATCATTTTACAGAATTTAGTAACACGTATTGCTCAATTACACGCACTTATGCTCCGAAGCTTTTTCTCTCACATGCCGAAAATTAATGTATAATTTTTACATGAACACATAAATTTTACAAAACTACCAGTTTCGTTGCAACGTTAATTTTTACGTCTATAGTTGAAGATCCAAAATATGTATTTCCATATAGATGTTCGAGGACTCTAACTAGAGATTTAATCGTGTAAATATAACACTATATTAAATCAGATTATTTGTCGGTAAACATCATATCGTCACAGAGTTGTCACCAGTTCAAACCTTATAATAATTTAATGTTAGTTGCAGCTCCGCTCCATTGGGCTTTTATGTACATAATTATTTAAATTGTATTTCTAAGTTTGTATTTTAATTACAAATAATATGCTCTATGAAAAATTTAACAACAACATTTACTCTCTATATCTCTAGTTGCAAATAACATATCTTTGAAATAGAATGAAGTGTAATGTATGGATTTGTGTGTGTTGCAATGTGCACTTTCATGTGTATATTGTGTATATGTTTTTACAATAATACCTATGTTTGCATGTACAATAAAAACTTCCCGAGTGTCATAATAAGCATTCTTTTAATGGCAGGTGTGCGCTAGTCCTATTTTTGCATTTACTATTTATTTTTACGTTTTATTATTTATTTTTGCGTTTTATTATTTTTAATATATTAATACTGAGTATATGTATTATTAAAAATAAAATTAATTTTTTTTACTTTTAAAATGTAATTTTGTGACTAAATAATCACAGTATTCATATATACTTATCACCACACTTTACAATATCTTGTTGCTCTGGTTAGTACCATCGCCATCAGAAGACGATGTATAAATTTCTTGTACATATCAGCCGGTTTTTTGACTGCAATAAGTATAAGTTTGAATCATTATTAAATACTAGTTTTGTGTGGAGCACTTCTTAATATTCTGTAAAATCTTACATTTACACTTTACAGCAATGTATATTTTAATAATTTGTAATATATTTATTTAAAAATTTTTTTGATTTATAGAATTTAAACTTTATTGATAAAATATCAATGTATTTTTTTTTCTTCGCAATTGGGCAGTACTTTTCATTCCATAACATGTTCTTTCAATATCACTATATTCTATGTCACTATGTAGATTACTTAATTACTTAATTGTTTATTTTATTTTCAATATTTCGACTTTAAACTAAAGTCATGTTCAGACTATCAATAATTTATCTAAATTTCAATCATAGAACAAATATTCCTATGTTCCTTTAAAATTATATATTCTCTTATTCGAATGTTTCTATTCAATTTTTGTTTAAAAACAGCAAAAAAGTCGTGTGAATACCATCCTAAAATAGATTCCGCGATCACGATTAACTTTTGCCATCCATTATTCACTTTTTAATATTTTTTGCTTCCTGGTTAGTATCTATGGCAATTATGGTACACAACATTATTATTGGATTTTGTCATAACCTTTTAATATTAAATTGTCTATAAGCACTAAAAGAGTTATATTATAAGTAATATAATATGTATATACATATGTGTGTCTATGCATTATACTTTATGTGTGCAGTGTTTTTTAATTGTTTCGACATATGTACAGTAATTGCAATTGCAATTGTTTTGCCGCCTGCCCAAAATGCAATTTAATTTCATAAATTAACATATTTTCATTTTTGATTTTTTATGCGATATTTTTAGTAAACGCAACTTTCTACCCTTAAATAAAAAATAATTTAATTATTGTTTATGTTTTAATTAGTGTTATTAAATCGAAAATATACAATGCAATGAGTGCTGCATGTATGAGCAGGTTACCATTTGGAATTTATTGCACCATACGCACGACATAATGTCACCATTGCGAAAATAACTTAAATTTAGCTTTATTAATAAATATGTTGGTACAATGCGATATTTGCACTTTACAAACTGCTGGTATGTGTGTGTGTATATATGTGTGTGTGTATATATGTGTGTGTGTAAATATACAAATTTAGTGTGCCCGCTTTGCTTTAAATTGACACATGCAGCAGTAGTGTTATCGCGCGGCAACAGAATGTCGCTGACCCGCCCATCCACTACACACTACTCTACTCTATGTTGCAATTGTGCACATATTGTTTAAAAAAATCAAAATACAAAAAACAAAAAAATACACAATATGTATATGTTCCTACTACCATCAAAAAAAAAAGACGAAAAAAGATATGAAAAAAATTTTTATGAAATTGATTCATACATTACCAACACCAATAGCAAATACATTACTGCTGCAATAACATAAGAACCGTAACAACAACAACAGCAACAATTAAATTATTGCCATTGGCATTGCCACTTTGTTGCTATGTTGTTGTTATTGTTGTTGCCTGTGTAGTGTATTGATTTGCTTTAGTGTGTATTATTTTTTATTATGTCGTCGCATCAACATTTTGCATGCATGCATGCTATATGCCTTACCCATGTCATACCCATTGTTTATACAATGCCGCGTAATCGTTGGTCAAAAAAGTGCAATCAGCAGCTTGCCCTTGTCCTCTTGCTTGCTTGCTTGCTAGCTTGCTTATACCCGCTTAGCATAAACCGCCCGCATATTAGTTATCAACTGTTGTTACAATTATTACAATACGAAGACGACGTACGTCCACATTGCCGACTATTCGCCTGCCGTTCGTTACTTTTGCTACAGCGATTAGTAATATTGTACAATTTCTTTGCCGGTATGCAGGTTGCTGCTCTTGTTATTGTTGTATCACAGTGTAGTCGTCGTTATTGTGGCAACTCATGCCGTTGTTACCTCGTCATAATTTTCGTAGCATGCTTTGTAGTTGTTGCTGACTGCCATCATCTCCCTTCAACAACTTTGCCATTACTCGTACAATCTCTGTTGCACGATTAAGTAAATCGGCAGCACCCTCGGGTTTAGCCTGCACATTCGGCTAGATAAGCTACCACTTACCATATTGAAGCGTAAAGCAATTCATGTCAGTTGCTTTTGCGCTTTCAAATCTAACGGTTCGTTTTGAAATTAAAACGGTAGTAGTGTGCGTTTGAAATTAAAAAAAAATAAAAATTTTAAACAAAATTTCTAACTTCAATCTAAAATATTTTTGTTTCTAGTATTAAAAAAGTTGCAATCATAATCATTCGTTCTTTAGTAAAATTGAATTCTCATTGTTTAGTTCATTTGGCTGTGTTGTGCTGTGCTAAAACTTTAAAAAGTGTTGAATTTAAAGCCGAAATTTTTATTGTTAAATATTTTATTTTAGAAGTTAAAGTAATTTCCAAGGAAATTGTATTGTGCAGTTCTTCAATAGCTGACTTCTTACCAAATCCAGCGAAATACTTATTTAACATGTAAGTGTGCAGATACAAACATTCTTTTATTGTTATACCGGAAGCAATACTATTGCTTATGAATTATTAAAAAGATGTCACTCATTGCTATGCTAATAGTTCTACAAAATATCACTTTTTTTCTGTAATAAATATTATAGGAATATTGGTTCAATATGGTAGAATACAAAATTCCACACTTTTTTAGAACCGGAACACTTTGAGAAAAAAAAATTGAGTACACGTTTGCACTATTGTAACAGTACGTTCAGGTCGCAGAGGTATGAATGTACTCAAACTTTAGTTTTGACTTGAAAGACATTGAAATTTTCAAAAACAGGAAATATTTTTTTTTTTTTTGAAAAATTTTAAAATGACACTTTTTTTTTACGTCAAAATTATAATTTGAAAAATTTTTATTTTAAATATTTGTTGATAGGATGTGTTTCAAAATACAAATTCAATATATATTTTAAAGAATTCTTACAAAAACTCAAGTATCAAAGCAATTTCAAAACGCTTTTTGCATATTCAGTGAGAGAATAAAAAACTCAAAAGAAAAAAATTATATAAAAGTAGAATTTATAAAGGTATGTTATTTATAATTTCTTTTTTTCTTTTTATAAATCTGATTTGGGGGGTTTAATTTGGTGACGATCGGGTGTTTCCGAAACATTCACCCAGCCGCTCCTCTTTGATAGCAATGGTGTTGTAATATTATTAGTGAAAACTCTACTATTGCACACCAACCTCTGTTGTGTACGATGGATGTTGGATGGATTGAAAGATAGGTTAAACAATATTTCTAAAACTTAGTCTCTTTTTTTTTATCATTATTTAAAAAAATTTATAACCTTTGACCCGGCAAAAATTGGTTCACAAAGAAAATGAACGATTGTTCAAAAGAGTTTTCATTGTACCACAGTTTTTTAAGGAAATTTAAATATAAGTGCTTCTATAAGTTTTAAAAAATAATGAAGACAGTGTATTTAGTACCATACCATAAAAAATTTGGCACTACAAGAAAAAACTTCCAAAAAAAAATATTTTTAATAAAAACTTAAAAAAGAACCCTTTTTTAGAATTTGAAACCTTAACAATATTCAAATAAAAAGTAAAAAATATTAAATTTTAGTTAAAAAAAGCAAAATTTTTAAGAAAAATGTGTATAAATTAATCGAATACAAATCCTAGTAAAAATCGAATTCAAATCTTCATAAAAATTGATTAAAGTTTGCAACATAAAAAAAATAAATAAATAAATATCTTCGTTAGGAAGTGAACTTACTACTTCCAATCTTTCATTCTTTAATAAAATCAGCTAAAGTAGTTTTAAAATGACTAAAGTGCTATTATGTTTAAAAATTTCTAAACAGGACCTCTGAACTTCCATATTATTTGGTTCAATTCTTAACTCTGTTGTTTAAGCAGATAATACCCCAGGGTAAGCTTTATTCTGCCTTGCCTCATAAAAAAAGAAAAGAACAAAATGTAATGGTTATTTTTGATTTAAAAATGTTTATATATGATTTTAGTTTTTCTAGTACAACAACAATTTTATATTTCACGATTCGTCATTTTTGGATTCGTTTAGTTTTATGGGTTTTACAAAGCTATGCTTTCGAGAACGTGAACGATAATAGTAGTACTTCTTTATTAGAATTTGCAATTTCAAATCAATTTATTTTAAAAGAGTATACAAATTTAAAAAAGATGATGTAGCATTAACTGCGTGTCATCCCATATATTTTAATTCGTAAAATTGAAATTTAAAAATTTTATAGTTTTGAAAGGCTTTTGTATGTGAGCACTTCATATATAAATTTTTTTTATTTTAAACAGAAACAGTTAAATTTGACAAAATGTTTGTAATGTAGTGGAGAGTATATCGAGAATAATATAAACTATATGATATGATATGTTCTTTAATTGTATATCCATTCGTGTGTTCTTCAATAATCGTCATTCCGTTTGTGTCAGGGTTTCTTTCGAAGTTGTGTGGAATTAATTAGGGGATATTCATAACCATCATCATAAAAACATAATTTTTTCCATTAAATTTAAGTGAATATTAAAAATTGTGATGTGTACTAATATCTATTGCTTTATGTTCATTTATGAAGTAATTAATCTTAGGACACTTTTACTCAAAGAATTATGTGTGAGATAAAGTAGAACTAAACACTTTTTTCAAACCATTAAAACACAACTACAATTTCGAAAATAAAGAAATAAATGTACGAATTGTTATTCACTTTGAAATCGTAAGAAAACAAATTTTTTCTTATATTGATATATATTCAAATTTCAAAAATTGTTTGTCTGTATAATTTAGTACTTTTTTTTTCGCAGCTCATCGTTAAAGTCCACTTAAACTTTAAGAAAAAAAGAAACTAATCGAAAATACACGGAATCTATTGAGCGCTGGATGCTCTATTTGTAGAGCATCGCAAGATTTTTATGATGAACTATTTGTGTTTACTATGATTTGCAATTGAAATTATTCTTCTTTTTTTTCATTTGAATCCACTTGAGAATATTTAATTTTTTTGAATTATTTTACACATTTTAATTTGTAAGAGATTCTTTTTTAAACAATAATACGAAGGGTATTCGACAAGATTTGAAGTGTTCAATGAAGAAAGGAATATTTTTAAAATTTTATATTTATATAATTCAACAATATTCATTTGCGGCAGATATCACTTCATTATTTAATTAGAATTGTTCTGAAATCCAAAATTTCATCATAAAAATAAAAAAACGTAGTTACCAGACGTAATCGATGAATTTTAGCAACGACGACCACCAAAATGTCAGCTGATAACAAAATTTTTTTCCTTTCCTTGCAAATGAGGAAATAACAATAACAATAACTTGTATAAATATTGTTGCACATAGAATGTACTAGTCATTCTGCTACATCTATTTGTGAGATTTTCAATCAGTAACACAAACCCTTGTCGTCGTAACAAATATTAGTTGATTATTTTTTGGGATCGTGTTGTGGTGGTAGATTAGTTTTTTCAAGTTTTGCATCCGCTCAAAAAATTCACATTATTTTTAGTTCAAATTGGAGGAACAGGGAATCCTAAATCTTCATGCTCTTAAATTCTTTTTTCTTGAATCATTCCAATACCATTTGAATATAAATTTATTTATATTATAATATACTCCA
The DNA here is from genome assembly GCF_002237135.1 of Teleopsis dalmanni. Taxonomy (NCBI): domain Eukaryota; kingdom Metazoa; phylum Arthropoda; class Insecta; order Diptera; family Diopsidae; genus Teleopsis; species Teleopsis dalmanni. The sequence continues at coordinate 61,084,545 of NC_051848.1, read as the reverse complement.
TTTCATCATGATACTATATTAATGTGGTTCTGCAAAATGTCCATTAATTTCAACAAGCTATCTCTGATTCAATTTTAATACAATAATATTTGATGTACTTTTTTGAAGTCTACCCTCATTGATAACAGGTTTTGACCATTTCGGAACAATAATCATTATTTAAAACTATCCATAAAATGCCCCCAATTTCAACAATCTTTCTGATTCTTTATTATCTGAACTCGTGCGGAGTGAACTTAAACTTCATCTATACGTAATTCGGTTTTAATTAACGACATATTTTTTTTTTTTTTTTTTTTTTTAATTTTAAATACAAAAATCTAATCACAACAAAGTGCTTAGCTCTGCTTATTTTCAAAAATATTTACAATGGCCCAATAAAACATTTTACGTCTATTTTTTGAAGAATTGAAAATATGGATTCACCGTGTGACAACTGCTATATGAATTTGTGAAAAACTTTTCTAAGACTCTACGTAAAATGTAGTCTGCTGCTTTTGTTTTCTATTTAAAAAAGTATTTAATTTAAAATTCTAAGATTTGCGTTGAATTATTATTTTATACTTGCAGACAAAGTCGTCGTCGTCTCAATCCAATATACAATTTTTTTTCGTTTGCAAGATTGAATTGTACATAAAGACGACTTTAAATAAATTGTAAATTACAATTTACACATTTCTATAAATATATATGTAAATATAAGTATACATGAATACATATATACTAGACATTACAAATATTTTGCGTTTTACTTTTTATAATTAAACATTAAAAATTCTGTAGAGATGTGAACGTGTTTTTAATATTTAATATTAAAATATATAAATTTATTTATAAATATAGATTTTTAATACAACTTATTTACACGATGCACATATCTTTATAAGAAAAAAAAACATAATATTAAAATTTATTTATTGCATATGTAATAAATATTTTGCGCGCTCACTCACATTCCTTTCCTTAGTTAATGCTGTTGGCTTGACTTCCCCTGCCCCACTTCTGTTCATCATAATTGTTGTGTAAACAGGGTGTTGCTACTGTGTAGCATTAGGCAAATGTGTTTATTAACACAAATTATTAAATGCTCGTACATAAATATACATACATATGTATGTATTATTAAAAGAAGAAACAAATTAATTAATTGATTTACTTATGGTCGGGACAAGATATGTATGTCTTTGGGAAAATAATGCTAATCGCTTTATTCAACAATACCGAGTCAATTAATTTAAAACCAGCATAATGCCATATATTCATTGCACTGCCCCTTGCTTCCATAGCAGTTATGCATATACACATAGTTAGACGATAAAAATAAGTATCGAGTATCTATTTATGAATAAATATAATTGATTGAATTAATTAATTTAATATCTATAATTTTCTTCAATAATTGATTGCACTAATAAGGCATTTATAACATGTTATTAATAAATTCAGTAATTTGTTAAAAATCTTCATAAATTGATAACGTGATTTAGTTTGAAATTATAAGGGTTAAAGATCAATAATATATGAACAGAATTATCGATTTGTAAATCTAAAGGTTATTGATTTCATTGAATTAATAAATAAAATCACTTATCAGATAATAGTGAATAATATTTTACATTGCACAGAAGTCTAATTTACAGCAACCCTTTACGTGTACCTAAGCGACCCTGACCAAACGTAATTTACATCTACATAATAATAAGTACAGAATATTTTCATTTGACGATCTTTTTTATAATGTAATTAAGGACCCTGGTTAATTGGTTTTGGTAATGACAGAGCTCTCTCATCTATATAAGCAGCGCATGGCAGCTATTTTGTTACCATATGTTCAGAGATTAAATTTAGAATTTAGTTAGATTTTTTAATATAACTTACATGGATCAAAAGAGGGTCATTAATTTATAAAGGTTTATATTTTAATTGTTTACCAGCTTAGTTAGTTTTATATTATAAACAGATCACACTTAATAAAACGGTGACGTTTAGTTTTGTGTAGTTCATTTTGGAAGTGTTGAACGACACTTGTTAGACAAACTCGATAAGTGGCTTCGGGACCCATTCCCAATTCATTCTTTCGCATTAAAATTCCCACTTCGGTTAACAACAAATTAGTTAGTTATTTTTATTGTATCTGGGTAAGATATACCAACATTTATGTAATTAGTGGGGTTTGTTTTTATGTTTTCTAAGCAAAAACTTTCGGTGAGTAGCCTTCACTGTCTCCAAGTATTGTCAATTATTAATACACTGAGGACATGGGTTTGTAACCATTAAAATGATTATGAGGTCATGACGGTGACAAAGCTTCAATTAGTAGATAACTGAAGATTTAGACACGAAAATAAAGTAATTGTATTAAAGAAATACCAATATTTATTCCTAAATTATGGGCATCTATCTTAATACCATAAGCATCTATTACATTATTTCTCTATTGTTGATTTACTGCATACACGTAGTGATGATATATGATATAAGTGTACATATATTTTTAATTTATATTGGTTGAAATGAAAATAAATAATTTTTTTTTAAATTTTGTGTTACTATATATTATGTATTACTATATTTATCAAAACTTAATTTCTATAAGTAAATTTTTATTAAAATTCTAATCATATTCTATTGTTTCTCTTACAGAACTCCTCAAGTACTGGTGAGTATAAATTATTTATTAAAGATATTACTACATATATGTAGATAAATGTTATTAATATCAGTTTTATATTTTAATACTGTTTAATATATTCTTTTATTTTATTTTTTTTTAATGGTTAAGCACTATCTTTTATCGATTAACCAACTTCGATCCAAACACTTCTATTGTTTTCGTTATTCATGTTTATAATTATTGTCCTTGAATAAATTCTCTGCTAATGCGAGCTTTCTTAATAGATTTTATATGGTATCATGGTATATCTAATTACACTTTCTCAATAATTTTTTTCTAAACCAACTGGTTGCGTTACAAACCCTATGAAATTTATTAAGCTTTATTCTTTTAATCTTTATTTAATTTAAGCCAGAATGTAAATAATAAATGTTTAATCATTTCATTCACTCATCCTTTCTAACAAGTTATTACGTGGGACATTCAATCTATTCGCTTGCTTAGCTATCAAACAATAAACGTAAGCAGATAGACAACAATAGTTAAAAATTGTTTGTTCTTCCGTAAAAGAAAGCTACTAGATGATAGCATTCTTCATAATTCTAGTCATACTATAGCTTTACTATACATACTATAGTTTTTTGTTTGTTAAGACAGTTATAGAAAAATCCAAATATTCTTATCTATAGTGTAATACCTATGTTATCTGAAAGAGTAGTGCAGTATCTGACCAGTGCATCAACTTTATAATTTCCCACGATATTAGTGTGACCCAAAACTGAGGTTAGTGTTTTTTGTTTCGCTTATCTCATTAAGAGATAAGCAGTGGTACAGCCATACTGATTTTAGTCTCTTTTCTACGTTTGTCAGTGATTTGTTGACAATTTGGCTATCAATTAAAATATAGACATTTCTTTACTATGTCATATGACACCATACCATCATCCCCATTGTTATCGTTACCTTGAGCTTGGAAAATACAAAAATAATTCAATCATATAAACCTAATTGACATATTAAAATGATTCAAGAATGTATCACATTCTAATATGCTATACTATACTTTTGTAAAAAAAATTGTTATGAAAAAATAATTATTCAATATTATATATAAAATTTTTTAAATATGAATAGTGGAGCTTTACTTTTTTGATCTTCAAAAATGTTAAAAAGAATAATTTGGTTGTTCTAGTTGATTTTACTATTATATCACTACCTAACTTTACTTTTTCGATCTTCAAAAATATTAAAAAAAAATTATATTGTGTATGCCAATGACTGTTAAGAATAATTTGATTGTTCCTAGCATATCACTATCTTAAAACTTCCTGATCAAAGTAATATTTTGATGAACTGAATATTATAAATCAGTTCAGAAGGTTATTATATATCCTTTTGGTAATATCTTAATTTAAACATTAATTTTTTTTGGCATTCGTTTAATCCAATATTTGACTTTATTTCTTAGTGAAATGTTCGGACCCTATTTGAACTGTAAATCTACTAACTAGCATTAAAAAAATATTTTTTATCAATGTTTATTTTAATATCTCATTTTAAAAAATTTTTATTTTTTTTTTATTTTTACCAGATAGTAGTTAACTGTTATTTTTAAATATATATACGGGTACAGTGAACTTAATATTATTAAAATAATTTTTTGGATTTGGCAGTTTAAATTTCTAAATAATGTTGAACATTTCTGCAATTTTTTTTGCATTGTTAGTGTTGTAAGCTTAATTAACTTTACTTCTTAATTAATATGAATTCAATTAAGTAAGGCATATCATATGTATAGTGACTATTTCAATGTACGACTTAATTACTTTAGTAAATTATGTTAACCATTATTTTTAAGCATATGTGTTCGCGGCTCTATTAAAAATGTGGATCTGTACGTATAATTTAGGAAAAAAATTCTTTGAACACATAACAAGCAAGTAGAGTTTTAAGTAATAAAGTAATGTTAATGGCCCCATTAAATAGAGTTTACTACTTTAGCAACAAATTGAGGTGAAGTTGCAAACTATATAAATTTAAAAAAGAGTATATTTAGGTGTATCCATACTAAAAATTAAATATTTCACTTGCAGTAAATATGGACATTTCATTTTTTCAACAAAACAAAAAAAAACATCTGAAGAAACTTATTTCTGCAACAAAAACATGAGCCCTATAAATTAACCAGAGTTGTAAAAATATATGTTAAATTTTTACTATATGTGTAAAAAGAAGTAATTTTTCTTTTCACATATAAAGAATAAAAAAAAATATGTTATATTTCAAAGGAAAATACATATTCTTCACAGATTCACATTAAGTGGTGAAGTAGTTATAAAGGCAGATAGATGAACACTGTAATATACTATATACTTATGAAGCTTTTTTTTTTATTAAAATATTGTTCATTTTGGTTTTAACTATTAAAATCGATAAATATGATGAATACATACTATATTTAATTGCCACTCATACATAATATAGAAAACTTAAGTTCATTTACGTATTTATATATCCTCTTCTATTGCTTTTTTAAAGAAAGAGAATTATTTTTTTTTTAAACATAAATAAAACGTTAAATAACTAATAAAACCTCAAAAACGTTATCTCCGAAAGTATTTGATTTTTTTAACACTTCGAGCATTTGCTCAGGCAGGAAAGGAACGAAACTATTTCCTCCTACACAGCTCAAAGCCATAGGTGTTAATGTACTCGCACTTATATTTATGGGCAAATATGATTTATTTTCCGGTTTTGAAAATGAGAATTACTTTATGTTAGTGCATTGCGCTTTCACGTAGAAGTGCTTGGCTTTTACGCAAAAAATTTTACCCATTAATAGAAAACCAAAAAAAAAAAAGAAGCTAAAATAAAAAATATGAAAATAATATAAGAAATAAAGTGATATTTTTTGATATTACACTTTATAAAATATCATATAATAATTGGAAAATTATTATACTAACTACTTACTTTACCATCTTTAAAAAACAATATATATATATTATTATAATATATATAGGTCGCGATGTACCATTATCACTTCAAATAACATTCGTACTTTTCTATTTTGCACATTTAAAGCATAATGTATCCAAAAGTTATATAAGATAATATATCTATAATCAATGCAATCAAGTTGTCATCCATTTTTCTTTTATCTGTTAAATTTCATTAATATTGGTGTTTTTGTCTTGATCTGTAGGTTGGTATATGTTGTACCAAGACGTCTAACCTAAATAATTTGCTTAGAAAGTATTGATTTCAAATTATTCGCAATTTTTAGTATAGGCATGGATGTTTTAAATGATTTTCTGAATAATTTTAATGTTAAAGATATGTGAAGAGACGCTTAGATGCGTTACTCTAGATTTAGATAAACTAGTACAGTGTCAATACTTGTGTTTCGATGTTTCTTTGGATGCCATTTTGATCCAAACTGGGCACGCTCAGTATGATTCCGTGTCACTATATAGTCTACTAATATATGGAAGTCAATATTATCTTAAACACCCCTATTTTGTTTTTATATATTCAATTTGAAGTTCTAGATTTGGATTATGTAGGCTATGTCGTCAACCTTGTTTTGACTGTTATCAGATATGACTAATTTTCTTTTCCGATGTGTTGTGTTCTATTTAAATTTTAAAGACGTAAAAAATATGTCGTTTGCTGTTAAATATTCTATTATTTTCATGCAATAAGAGATTTTTTAGTCAAAATAGATCTGAAGTAAGTTTTATTACGAGTTTCTTAACTCGATTTGCTCCTGTTAAGTTTTAAAAAATGGAATTGAGCAGCCGCATGTAATATGCGCGGTAAAATACCTGCGTATCTTTTCTGCTCGGGCGCTGCGATTAGTAAAAAACATAGGTGTTTATGTGGCAGAAAGAGAGTATGAAATTACCATTTTTTCCCATTCTGCCACTGTCAACATACGTCATGCCTTTATCATCTCAATGGTCAAGGCCTGCCTTCCTCAAATGTCACTTCAACTATGTCTCTAAGATAAGCCTTATAGAAGTTCTTTTTTTTTGCTTCAGTTACAAATTGGTGTCTCGATAAAAATAAAAAAATAAAATAAAATAATAAGCGCTAATCGTGCGCTTGCCTTAAACTGTAGTATCAGAATGGATACAGCTTTCTATTTAATGAAAAAATGAATCAATTTAATTACAAAAATATTTTATATAAAAAAAAAAAAATTTTTAAAAAATTAATTTAATTAAATTAAAAAATAAACTTAAAAAAATATAAATTAAAAACAAAATTATTCTAAAAAAAAATAAATATGAAAAAAAAAATTTTAAAAAATATGTATTTAAACAAAATGAAGCGTGCTACCTTGCCTGCCTGCCTTTCTTCACCTTTATAAATATATCTATTTAACTAAAATTCTGTTTTCTATATTTATATTTAATTTAGAAAATTGAGCAAAATTTTTAATCATTTCTAAAAAAAATTGTTGTCTTATTAATTGCTTTTTTTTATTATTTATACAACAAATATTCTCGCTCATAATATGTTATCAATTTTGTTATATAAAGACATATGTATGTATATATGTATGTATGGGTGTATGTACGAATTATCTACCAATCGTTCAATGTACTTTATTTAGCAATTTTGCACTCTTCATGGGTATGCAATATGTCTTTCTGCTTTCTACTCAAATTAATTAAATTTTGAAAAGTATCAAATTAATTTCTTAATATATTAATCAATACATATACATACATACATATGTATGTTTAATTTTATAATTGTTTCTATATAAAAAGGGTGTAGTTCTCTTCTTACAACAACAAGAAATTTTATTGGCTTCATATTGCAAATATAAAATTTCAAATTCCTATATGAGAATTGAACTGAACTATTGTATTTGTAAGCGTAAAGCCACTTTATATAAATATTTATAAAATAAATTTTATTGTTATGTCCTAAATTGTTTAAAAACATTGTATACTCATATTTATGTATATACACGATGGATAATATCTATATAATGTATTATATACTTATATTTATATATAAATGTATATTAAAGCAGTGAGCCACACAGTCAGTTATTTTACTGTTGTCAAGAGTGCTTTGGTATAAAATGTTATGCTACACACTTTTGCAATAACAGCAAAAAGAAAATTATTTAAAGGAACATATTGTGTGAGAAATAGTATTTTTTAAGTAGGGTGAATGCCGACGCGTCGACGCCGCGACTACTACTCTATGCACTCTGTAGTGTTGTTGCTGTATAAATAATGTATGATGATGTGTATATGTTTGTTTGCACTTTAAACAAAAATGATTCATACATAATTGTTTGGTAAATGATTGTCTTCTGTATGTGTATGCAGGGGGGGCACATTGGGTGTGCCACGAGTGTTGTGAAAAAAAGTAAAAGTAAATGCCGGTCGGTAGTTTTCTTATATTACTGTTTTACTGTTTTCTTCTGCGCTACCAATATATTGTCAATCAATTTATTATCATCATTTTCTGTGTTTTGTATGAGAACTTGTGCACTTATTGTTGCTACAAGCTTAATAATATACAGGCGAGTGCAAACGCACTTATACAGAAATTTATTAAGAAAAAAAAATTTTATTTTCTGTTTCTGTTTTTGTTTTGTTATTTTATTAATTTCAATTTTTCGTCTTTTCACAAATTAAGAATGTCATATCCTGTCGTTTTTTTAATACTTGACATTTTTTTTTAATTTTTATTGTATTCTATCTAAGCATTGTTCCGTAATAAAACGTGTTGTTGATCTCTTCGCAGCTTCAAACAAACCGTAGTAAATGCATACCACCACCACCAACAACAACAACAATAATATCAACGGAATTTTTCATTGTAACAACAATTGTTGTATGGTGGCAGCGGTGGCGTCGTTGGCATCATTACAGTTTTATTGTGTTGCGCTCTGCGCTATGCTATGTGTTTTTTTTATAGTGGACACACATAATAAATTTAATTTACACGACTTTTTGTACACACAGAAAGTGTCAAAATTGATGCACAATAGCAGAAAAAATATAAAAAAAAGTATTATAAAAACCGAAATAAATGAATGAAATAAAATGATTATAATAAAAGTGCATTCATTGCATTTTTTTTTTTTTTTTGTAGAATAAATTTTTTCATCATACTATATTAGTCTGTCTTTTTTTTTTTGTTTTATTAACATTTTGATTTAATTATTTTTTTATTTTTTGTGTGATATTAAACTAGCTGTGCAGCGATGCGGTGTTTTAGCGTAGAGGAATTAAATCAAAAAGTACCTAGCACAACAAAAAAAAGTTGTGCTTTGCTATTAACGGTATTGTTCTTTTTTATTTTGTTATGTTATTTTCCTTATACGTTTGTAGAAGCTTTTAACTAGAACATTAATTTTTTTAATATTGTGCACGGGTAACTACGTGTACGTGTATGTTGAGTCATTATATTGTTTTGTTGATATTGTTTTTTTTATTTTTATTCTATTTTCATTCTATTTTTATTTTATGCGTTTAATGCAAGTCTTATGTCGTGAATTCTTTTTTACTACTTAAATGTATGTACATATGTAAATGTACTGATCTAGGTAAAATTGAGGGGGATGGATGGATAGGGAGAGATGACATTTTATCTATTGTGTTATTGTGCTTTAATTATAACTGTTGACCGTTGAGAAAAATTAAACTATTTCATTTGTAGCATTTGAATTATATATTAGAAATGTGTGTGTGTGCATGTAGAGCTTGATATTTCTATAGGACAGGAGGAGGAGAGGGACTGGTATATCAAATTTGAACTGTTGATACCGTTAACTTTTTGCAAATATGTGAAAGTGAAAGTTAATAACGTAAAATTTTTTACAAAATCAAACATAATAATAATTGCAAAAAAAAAACTAAGTTTGTTCCTTTAAATCCAAATAAAATCTGTTCTCTCAAAAATATGAAATAATTCAACCCAAAATTATTGCTGAAATATAAAAAATATATTAACATATTTCATTTTTATATGAACAAAATTAATTCACATGTTAATTTTTTTTTGCCGAGAGTGACGCGTCTTTATGACGAAAAGAAACTATTTAAAAGTTAGACGGATTCGCATAACAAAGAAATGACAAGGACAAAAATTTATTTTAATTTTATTGAAGTTTGGCTGACCATACAACGCTGTTTCGAGTATTGCCAAGCTTTTCCTAAACCGCGAAAGCGGGTTTGTAGAATAACATAGCTAAGCTTCTTTGTAAAAAGCACCAGAATGGTCGCTTTACATATAGTAAGTAAAACAATATGCATTACAAAATGTCTCTACAAAAAGAGTAGCTTTGAAAAAAATAAAAAGAATAGGCGAACCCAAAAGTTAACTTTCAATTCGTTGAACTTGTGTTTCCAAATTAAAGCTGTAGTTTATAAGCTCGTTCTAATTTAAAGCACGGCAAGTGCTTTGGTTGATGTCACTAATTAAATAAAAATAAGTGACAATAAAACTTGGAACTTGAGCATTGAAAGTTTGTGCAGCCTTGGCTTCTTGTGGATAAACACGATTAGTCATCGCTTCTAATTTGACAGGGACGAGTTCTAAGCCTGGCACTTGCAGTCCAAACAAAATTATATACGGACTATAAACTAATTAAATAAAAATTCGATTATTCCAAAGACCACTGATGAAGAGTACTTGGCAATACTCGAAACAGCGTTGTATGGTCAGCCAAACTTCAATAAAATTAAAATAAATTTTGTGTTTGTCCTTTATTTCTTTCTTTGCTATTCAAAAACCCCTCTAAATTTTAATAAAGCTTCTTTGTCACTATACAAAGAAAGTCTAGCTTTACAGCAACACATACTTTATTCAATAATTATTTAAGTAATTTGTAATTTCTTATTACTTTTTTTGTTGATTTGAAAAAAATTATGAAATAGAATTACTAGACAAATATAAAAAAGACCTTATCATTTAAGAAAACAAATATAAACTAACTACTCGCTACTTTAAATAAAATTTCTTTGTTAACAAACTCTCTTTGTGTTTTATTAGTACGTACAGCTGTCACTCCTTTACAATCTTTAGTTTTACTTTTATTTTATAATTTTGCAATGATCCCATTCTGTTTTATTTTTTTTTGTTTTTCCTGTTTGTTTTTGGTTTATTTGTAAAGTCAAGTGCGCAAATTCCAAGCTTAACTATAAAGGCACACACACACTCATGTGCATAACCAACCAACCAACATTATAAATACAAACCTTAAACTGGCTTACTCTTTATAAAAAAAAGAAAAGAAAAATAAAAATAAAGACAAAATAAATTTCACACACGCGGTTTTTGATTGTTGCAGCTGCAAGTAATGTGAACGTTTTTGTTGTTGTTATCTGTGCGCTGGCTTCGTATTTTGTTGTTACTGCATTTCTTCTTCATGTGTTGAAAGGGCGCGTTTTTTTTTTTCATTTTCTTGTCTATAGTTTTTCGTTTATATGTGATTGCCATGGTAACGAGCAATGAACTAAGCTGCACAACTACAACAAGTTTGAACTGTTAGTTTAGTGTTCTGTGAAATAGAAATATTTAAATTTATTATTTGGGAGTTTTTTTTTACTAACCACTTTTAAACATAAAATTTAATGATTTTTGTGTATTGCAAATATTGACATTTGTAGATAAATTTAATATTTAATGTGACATTTCATGTAATATTTTTTGCCACTTTTTCCATTTTATTTGCTATTTTTATTGTTTTAATTCTAAAAAAAATATTAATGTGTAAATTGCGATTTTAAAAATAGTTTATATATTATGTGCATTACAAAAAATATTTAAAATTTTTTTTTTGCAAATTGTTGCTTTCTTTTAAAATTTAAAATTATAAAATTATTTAATTATTATTTAATTTCAATCTATATTCAAAATAGATATTCCAAAAAAATTAAAAATATTTTTAAATAGAACTCATATGGCGTTTTCGATTGGGATACCTTTTTTAATCGAGATTCACTTTTAGTGCAATTTTTATTTTCAATTGGTAAATCCTTTTAGATTACCAAGGAGCAAGATTACCCTGAAATTAACAACTGTCATATGATTTAACAAATAAAAAATACAATATGATATTTAACTGCACATGCATTATTGTTATCTAACGACGAATCTTGAGATGAAGATATATTTTTCAAACTGATACCATTAGCATAAACGGATTAAAATAGAACTGAAGGTTTTATCGTGAATGAAATAGTTATTTGTTTTTTATTAAACCGTTATAATTTTATTTTTTAAGTAAATTGAGAATATTTATTGCTTATTGTATATAAAAATTAAAAAGTTATTAGTAATATTAAATGATAAAATTTAATTTTTATTAAATTTAATAAATATTTAATTTAACCAATCATTTTTAATCAGTAAAAATAATTCTTGATTTTTAATATTTGATTTCAAATTCAATTTGTTTAATTTTTTCTTGTTTTTATTTTTCTTTTTAGTTTTAAAATATAAAATACATTAAAAATACAATTTTTAATGTATCTTAAAAGAGTACATAAATATACTTTCACTCCAATTGAAAATAGTAGTAAATTTATATGAAAAGACGTGCACACTGGTTTTTATGTTTTGTATCTGTAGTTATGCTTGTGTCTTCGCTACAAATTGTCGCTTTTAATTTATTTTGTTGTTTGCGGTTAGTTTGCTACACGCTTTAATATTCTCCCTCTCACATGCTATGTTACATTCTCTTTTTATATTCGCCGTTTTTATGCTCTCTTCAACACATGTAGTAAAATGAGTAATGTTTTTATGCTTATATTTTTTTTTTCACGTTTGTTTGCCGGCACTTAACACATATTCAAGCGCACGTTTTTCGTTGTTATCCTTGCGATGCGTCACCAACGATATTTACTCACATAAATATCCTTTTATGGTTTTTATTATTACGAATTCATATGTATGTATTGTATTTAGTCACTTTTCGTTTAGTGTAACTGTCACACAATGAATAGTTGCTCGCCTGAGTAAATATTTCGCTTAAACCTAACCTGCATAGTTACAGGCAAGCTAATTGGTTGACAAGATTTTTTGTATTGTAATAGGTTTGTATTAAAACTGTAGGTGAGAAGTATTTCTATGTATGTATATGTGTTTATTTATATTGTAATTTGATTTGAACAAAAAAGTCAAAGTCCGTCCAAACGGTTGGTTCGCACTTGCTGCTGTACATGCAAGGATCTGTTATATTTTGGGGACTGTTGTGAAATAGAGAAACTCCTATTAGTTAACAGTTGATAATTCAAATTTTAAGAATTAAAAAAAAATAATTTAATGAACAACTTTTCTCAATGAATATTACGTGATTGTTTAAACGGAAAAATAATAAAGGAATAAAGGACATAGGTAATGCAGCTAATTCCTATTATTTTCTTAATCGTATGTGATTTAAGTTGAGACTATACTTTTTAATAAATTTATTCTTTCTAAAGAATTAACGCTAAAAAGATTTTATTATTATTATATATATTATTTCTTAATTATTGCTGCTAATATCAGTATTTTCAGTCAGTATTTAATTCAATCACAAAAAGGGTTTCGGTATAACAAGTTTATTTTAAAAAATCCTTAACATACTTAACTATTCGAGTGATGGAGAATGTCCTTTACATTTAGCACTTAAAATCAAGACATGACGATATGCTAAGTATTTGCTTGTCACGCATATATATGTTTATTCTTAATGTAGGTCTGTTCTTTATATGCATTCGTACAAGATAACCCATCTCCAATCAATCTTTTCGGTCTATTCACCTGACCCTTTTCCACTAAACATAGCACTCTATTCGGTACAACTATATTAAAGAGTTATATATTATATATATATATTATGTATATATTACAATAATGTAATAATATATTATATATATATATATTATATGTTATATATTTTTTTACACTTTTTCGTTTATCATGTATATAATTTTCGAATAATTTAAATTAGTTTTGAATCAGTTTCTTGTAGTAATTTTTTTTCCTTTTTTAAAAACCTAAGACCAGTGTAGCTATAAATTAATTTAAAAATTTATTGCAAAAAATGTCTGTTAGTAATTTAAATAAACTTTTCTTCAAAAGTTAAAATCTGTTCTGAAGACATATAATCAATATTAAGTTGGGTGATTTTGTGATCTAGTGATCTATTGTGTCCAAGACATATGGTAATGGTAATGGTTTATAGGTTAAGCTAAGGCCTTTCTGCACTATGACTAGCTTGATCTATTGTGCATCCCTTTGTATTTACACATTTAATATCTCGAGAAATCGAACCAGCTTCTTCGGAGGGAGTTCTTGAAACTTTTTTTCTTCTAGTTGGTATGCACCTAAAATTTTGTTTCTTCTGTGGCCTAGTGCATTATAGTTGGTAATCAGATGTTCCATAGGTCCAAGACATATAATGACGGAACATTTTTGTACCCAAGTCTATTTTATTCTAGAGATTTGAATATATGGTATATCTTATTATAATTATTTTATTTGATATCTCTGAAGAATAAGCGATAAGAGCTTAAAAAACAAAAAAATAGGATGTTGTATGGACAGATTAAGATGATATATACTCTGCCACATCAAGACACAAATAGATATTTGTTACTTTAGAATGAACTATACTTTAAAAGTTATTCTGGTTTTTTAAATTAAACAAAAAGTCATAATTTTATATTCATATTCTAACTCCCACTTGTATATTTTTATAAATATTAAATAATTAATTCATAGAACAGCCCCACTTTTTTGAAACAATAAATAAAAAAAGTGACATCTATTATATTAAAAACGGAAAAGGAAACTGCCGATATCTGTGGTAGTTCGACATATTTTCTACAGAGTCATACTCTAATATAAAGTCATGACTTTTTTAATCAGCTTTTTTTATCGTCGGTGTGATTTTGATGTTAGTTAATTAGTCACTGTAAAGTCATAGATTAATGCAGTCGAATTCCTCACAACGTTTATACATGACGCTGCATTTTATTTAACACTATTTGCCCGATCATTTCCAACTAATGAAGTCATACATCCTCTGGTATATCAGGGATTTACGTAGATCTCAGTCAACAGACTGTGAAAGACTTTTGATTAAAATCGCATTCCAGTAATCATAGTTTATCTTGCATGACTCAGTATACAGTAATCTTAAGTCGGAAATTGATAAGAAATTTATTAAATTTAAGTAATGAAATAAGGAGATGTAATATATCGTATCTACCTTTTAGAATTATAATTTAGAATAGTACTGGCTAATATGAAAAGTATGACAACTTCTTAGTAAAGCACTCTTGAACAATCAAATTTGATATCTCAAAAAACTTTTAGAATTGCATTTTGCTTATTATAATAATAATACATATTAACTAATGTAATTACTATGTTTTTTAAAATAAGGGATTATTATATTGTATATAATTTTATATCAAAAAAAAATTTTTCAAAATAATTTTTTGTCAATTAAATAGTTCAATAATGTAGTTCATTCAAAATTTCTAGACATTTCAACAAAAACATAGATATAAATTCATTTATTAATGTACAAATGTTCAGTTTATAAATTTTACAAAAAAAGTGCTTTGTGAAAACTATCTGTGTAAAGCATATTTTAGTTTCTATTATTAATTTAACGCTAACATTTTTTAAATTTTTTTTTAATTTTTATTAGTTTTTTATTAATTTTTATTAGTTTTTTATTAATTTTTTATTAATTTTTTATTTTTTTTTTGATATTTTTTGATTTTTTTGAATATTTTTTTAATATTTTTAAATATTTTATTAATTTTTTGCTAATATTTTATTAATAGTTATAATCGAATATATACAATTAGGTTATTAAGACTTTTAACATTTTTTTTTTGTCAAACATTCCTACCAACGTTATAAACTTGTAATTTAATTGACACATACTGTTTTTATATTTTATCTATAAGCAGTTAACTAACTTTTTTTTTTTTTATTAAATACAAATTCATTATACAATTCTAAATAAAAAAAAATGAAAAAAATTGTATATTCTACAAAAATAGTCGCAAGCTAGCCATTATAATTCCCCTTGCATAGTGGATATGTTAACTTGGTGTGGCATCTAACTTTGAACGGTACTGTACTATACCAAATTAATAATGTTTATTATGTATATGTGTATGTGCGTTGTGTTGTGTTGTGTGTGGTGAAGTATGTGCATGCAATGAGAACAAAGGAAGTTGTCATATTGTACAGTACAATATTTAAATAAAATTTAGATGCTAAGAAGTACGTGACACTTCATGTGTCTTTCATTCATTCATTACTTTTCAATAGTAATAAATATAAATTAGTACTTGTTTAATATTAATTTGTTATACACACGCATGCATATATCAATCACTTACTTACAGAATGATCATACATTTTAATAAGGTTTTTCATTCATTTTTTTTTTTAATATTTTGTTTTTAATTGCATTATTTTGGCCTTCCGTTTTGTTTGTTGCTTGCTTAAGTATTTTTTTTTATATTTTTTTTCTTAAGAATTTTTGTCATTTTATTTTAATAATAAAAACAAAAAAAAAATATACTATGTCAATAAATATTTAATAACTATAAATATAAACTGACTTAATAATTAAATTGCTTTTCTTAATAAAACATTTTTGTGTTTTTGTTTTTGATAACATTGCAATTGCATATGTGCGGGTATTTTCTTTATCATTCATAAATATGATAGACTAAACAAAGGAAAGAGCCAACAACAAAATAATATTACTTATTTTTATATGAACAATTCTGTTGTATCGCATTTTCTTTATGATTCATTACAGACTTATACGGAAATTCATTAAATATTTCAATGCGTCATTTTAAATTTAATAATAAATACACGCATATATCGAAAAAATCTACATAAATAATTTGCATTTGAGTAACAAAATCAAATAAAATAAAATAAATACATAAATATCTTAAAAATGCCAAGCAAAAATATCGAACGCATAACAATTCGCGCTAAATTATTTTTTCCAATAAATTACATAAAATAAATTATACTAATTGAATTTTAATAAATTACACACTAAACATAATCTGTTAGTAAACATATAATCAAAAACATGGAAATATTTCTATGTTTTTGCATACAAAGTAAACGTCGTTAACAGTACTTTTTTCTGCTAAAATAATTTTACTTACAGCTTTAGTTCAATTTTTTTTTAGTCTAGTATTTTTTTTTTGTACTAAAAACTTATATTTCAAAATAGAAAATTTAATATAAAAAATTTTAAAATTTAATTTTTAAAGTTAATTTAATGAAAGAAAACTATTGTAACTTATAGAAGGATTTTTAAATAATAGTAAAGTACAACAACAAAAGTAATTAAATTTCTGGCGAATTATATAGCTGTTTTTGAATATTAACAAATATTCATATTCAATACTTTTTCGAAATATTCGTTGGTAATTACTTTTTATTTATGATAACAAAAAAAAATTGTTATATTGAATTTAATTTCAAATTTAATTTTATGATGACAAAAACTATTTTCTTAATAAAAACTATATTTTTAATAAAAAGTGTAGTATATATAGTACGAAGTTAAATAATAAAAATAACTATAATTAAATAATTTAATTATTCTAAAGCTGATTTATGATTTCTTTTTTAATATAACACAGAAAGTAAATTATTTGTTAATAAACTTTTACAGCAAATTAACAAAAAAACTCTCAAGTTTGAATAATACAAATCAAGTATGGCCTTGGATCTGTTGGCTTATTAACTCTGATCTGCAGATTTAGCAACCTCAAATAATTATTTACGAATAATTAAATATAAGAAATACAGTCAAACTTTAATAACTCGAATTTTCTAAAATTCAAACTAAATAAAGTGCAACAGGGTTTAGAAAGCAAATTACATAGAATTTTCTTTGGAAAATTGTACTTCGAGTTATGTAAGTTGACTGTAATTCTATAAAGACTACTGATAGTACTTAAGTATTTGTTAAAACTCAAAACTGGTTTATGGTCAGCCAAAAATTCAATTATATAAAAATTATAAATTTTTTAATCTTTATAAAAGGTGTATTCTGCTGTCTCGAAGTGCGGGAAAAAACAACAAGTCTCTTGCTAAACTCTCTTGCTGACATATTGACATCACTGTTGATATCTGTCAGATATTATAATTTCACAATTAATAAGTATTATCCAAGTACGTAAAATTCAAAATCAATTAAATTTTGTATAAATTTAAATATTTATTATAAAATTTAAAATTACAATCAATGGAGAAGAATTATAACAAAATTAATTATGTACGCCTACAAATCAAACTTTATTAAAAGTATTCTTAAACAATTTTTGTATGCCTCCAAATTGGTCATTGAAAATAACAATCAAATGCTTGGCGATATATTTTGTTGGGGTCCCGATATAATCACTTATCTACAATCTAATTTAATCACTGATTTTCACTATTTTTGATAAACGGAGGTCATTATTTAATATTAGGTGATGGGTTTAAATCCAAAATTGGATTTAAGTATGATGGTAAAAACACAAGTTTTACCAAATTTATTAATTTAAACTAAGAATTTATGAATTAGAATGCTTTCGATAATAACCTAAAGTGTAACACTCATATAATCGACCTTACATTATTTTTATTAACTAGAAGTGTAAAGTTAATATTAAAAATATTTTCAAAATTCTAATTTAGATTTTTCGCATATATTATTTATAATTGTTTTCTAAAGTTTATGAACCCAAACCAAAAACGAAAAAAAATTCATTTATAAAAAAATATTCAAAAACTTGATCATTTTATTACTTACAACCAACCTATATGTTATAATGAACAGTAGTTTTAAGTTTTTTTGTTGTCCATAGAAATAAATTAATTATATTAAATTTCAAAGAGAATATTGACCCTCTTTCTACAATATATGCAAATTATTTTACCTAACATGCAGTTTATATTTCAAACAAGAATTATGCCATTTCGTGCTATAATTGCTTTTAGTGCTTGAGTGCAGTGCAGTGCAGTATACAATGCGACAACATACTAATTCCAATAAATTGCATGCAACATAAAGCTGTCAGAGAGATATTTGTCATATCTGTAAACATATATGTGTTGTATCTACACGATAACGTTTTAAATTATTTTCTTTTTTTTTTTTTTATTTTTGTTGTTGTTTTTTTTTGTACAACGATTTCATGAATTAACGTAATTGTTTTACGTTCTAGTCGTTCTGATCGTTCTAGTGTAGTGCACTTAGCCAAACTTCATACCAATTATTAGCTAAAACTGTGTTGGAAATGAGTTATATTTCATATTGTGTATCATAAATAACCTTTGCACTTGAAGACTTTATTTGGTAATTAAATTGATATATCATTTTGTTTTCTTAGAATTCTATATTTAAAGGTTGTGCTCTGTAGCAAAAGTGCTGAGATGTAGCATGTAATACATGGCTTTTTGATATAAACAAAGGTCACGAAAAATTATTTTATTTTCTTAATAAATGAAAAACGATACAAATTATGTTTTATTTTTCTGTTTTTGTTAATTTTTAATTATAAAAGTTAAGTTGATGTGCCTGATAATGAACAACAAGTCAAGTTTAGATTCACTTGGTATAGGTTGCCTCAAGGATTTCTTATCTAATACTGTTTATGCCAGATATTTTGTATTGAAGATATAATATAATGACACCTGTGTAAGAGATAATAATTAGTAAAGTTTTCTTTAGATATTAAGAAGTGTTATAATGATTTTATTTACATTATTTTTTCTTGTAAATTTTACTTACATATTAACTGTTTCATTGGCATTTGTCGCTTCGAATATTATTTTTTTTATAATTTGTATTGGTGATTTAAAAATAATTTTTTCTATAGAGATTTAGTGAATAGTAGTGAATTACAACAACAAAAATTCTTTTTTATATTATTTTAATCAATTGAATTTTTGGCTGACCATACAGCTATTTCAAGTATTGCCAAATACCCATCATCAGTGGTCTTCGTAAAAATGATTTTCATATAGAGTATTATACGAAAAGATCTAACAGTCCAGTTCCTAATTCTTAGTTAACTTTAAAATTAATTTTATTGTTAACTCATAAATAAATAAATTTTCTTATGGAGTATATATTGAATCTGAATTATTCTCCAATAACATAGAGGTATCTCTTAGTCCGTGAGCAATATGCTTTTTACGAGACTAACTCCGCATATATTGGAAAATAAAATATTTTTTTGTTTGAAAAAGAGTTTAATAAATTATTCTCAATGTATATTCATGGAGAATAATAAACTGTCACAAATCTACTCGTCTTACTTTAACAGTCGGCTGAAGTTGTAAATGGCGTAGATTGGGGAAGTCCCAGTGGGAAGCTTCAGTAGTTTTTCTTTTGTTTCAGTCCCTATAATGTTTTAAAGTTTCTTTAGAAGTTTCACAATCCTTTTATTTAAACATTAATAGTTCAGAATAAAGATAAGAACATATGTATATGTGTGACACAGATTGAAGTTGTTTCCAGAGTCTATAGGTAGTGTTGCATAGCTATTATTACTTTTTAGAATGATTAGACTTAAGAATTTTGCTAACGAACGAGACTGAATTATATAAAATAGATGTCAGGTTTATTGTGTTAGAGCGTATGTGGTCTTAAGTCATGAATATAGTAAAATGCACAAATGTTATACTCATATATAGAACATAGATTGTCTTAAAATATTTTATTTCAAATTTTGATGCAATGTTAGAATATTATCTTTTACAACACTGTGAGATGAGAAATATAAAATAATATTTAAATTGTTGTTGGAGTAAACATTAAAAACTTCTGTCCTAACTAGCTGGATACTAACTAAATAATAGTATCCATTATGTCATAAAATAATATCTATCCTACATCATAAAGATATCTATTCTAGGTCATCAAATTATATTATCCATTCTATGTGTGACGAAATAATATTATCCATTCTATCTCTTATAAAATAGCATTATCCATCCTATATGCAGAAATAAAATTATTTGCACTAAAGAAATCAGTACATTTCTAGTTACTTGACTGATCCTTTTTGACAAGTTCTTGTTATATATCTTTTATACATATTGTTTATATATTTATGAACAAAATTATCTTAGCTAGGGAATTATTAGAAACTCTAAGTTCCACGCATATCGTTTGACAGATTTTTACTCATTGATGCTAAATAAACTTAATAGACATTTTTTCTTAATATATTTTTTCTGAGTCAACTTTTTGCTTTATTTATTTATGTTTTTTCTGATTTTTGTTTATTTTTTTTAATAATTTATTTACGTCTGTATTATCTAAAATCATATTAATTTCATAGAAATCTTTTTATTGCGCATAGATTTTAATGAAAAAGTGTCGGCATAGCATTTTAAAGTGAGGAGAACCTGCAGGAAATTGAAATGAATTAAATCGCTTAGACGGCAGAGTTAGTTAGTTTAGGCATTTGATACCGACTCGGCATATATTCACATATATTTTATTATTAATGCGTTCTGAATTTGGATGAGCCGGCAACAGAGTTCATTTATAAACAGAGAAGCTAGAAGTTCTACTTTAAAAATTAATAATAACTTTTTATTTAGCTTAGATAGATAATTTCATTAGCTTTAGTTATATATATATATATATAACAAATATATATATAAATAAATTCTGTTAAGCAGAGCTTTTGACTGATGTTGAGAAGAATTTAATTTCCTGTCTAACTGACAGTTTGAGTGTAATGCAATCTTTTGCCACACACATATCGTCATTTAATTCTTCAGGAATTGCAAAAAAAAAAAAAAAAAAAAAAAGAATTAATAATTTGTTTATATTACATTTTGTTTATAATGTATTATGTTCTTATTTAATTTTGTTTTTCTAAACTGTGTCTGTCCACGTCTGTGATCTGATCTGATTCATGGGTGATCTAAATTTAGCAAAAGGTTAGACGACGTACTTTTCCCCATAGTTTTATAATTAGCTGAAATCTCACTTTTGCGGGAATGGGAATGTTGCCGTCGCTGACAGTTCAGTTCGATTGATCATGCATTAGTACAGTTAGGTGCAAATGATTATTGATAAGGGAACTTTATTATTCCGTTCAATATTTGTGTATTTGAGTACGGACTCAAATATGATAGATTGTACTTAAGTCACAGATGACAGACATACAGACAGACAGACGGACGGACGAGACATACACACGACACGCAACATTCATGCACCACATCGATAACTTCTTATCCTTGGCATTTTATCTTCTGTTACATGCACTCGCGTACATTTTATTGCCTAAAAAAATAATCGTCATAGTAATTAAGAAACGGAAATATCAACTTTAAAATGAATACATGAATTCTTAATGCTTTCTTTATATTATCGTTACATTCTTGTAAGAAAAAAAAAATAAAAAAAATTCCTTTAATAAATGCCTTTAATTGCTACTTTAATCATGAGTTTTGCTACTCTACGCATTTATCCAAGTGCTTGAAAAGGAACTCCCACAGTCAGAGTCGGAGTCGGACTCTTCAGTAAGTCCAATGCAATAATAAAAATTCTCTAAGAATTTACTGCATAAGCGAAATAGTTGTATAATTAATGCTTTACTCTGGTGGTCATAAGAATACAGAAACCATTTGCGTAGGCTGCACTTCCAATTCTTATTTTTCTATATTTATATATTGTTATCTTGTGGCTCTTATCAGCAAATTTTAAATTGAATAATGCATAAAGTATTTTAAATTTAAATTATATAATTTGATATATATTTATTTTTATTTTTTCTCTTTTATTATTTATTTTTATATTTTCTTTATCTCTTTTATTATTTATTTTTATATGTTCTTTATATCTTTTATTATTTATTTTTATAGTTTCTTTAACTCTTTTTTTTTATTTATTTTTATAGTTTCTTTATCTCTTTTATTATTTATTTTTCTTTGATTATTTATTTTTCTTTGATTATTTATTTTTATTTTAATATTTATTTTTCTTTTATTATTTATTTTTCTTTTAATTTTTATTTTTCTTTTATTTATTTTATCTTTTAAATTACTTTTTATTATCTAATTTTTTTATTGTTTTCTTTTTATTGTTTTTTTTTATTGTTTTTTTTTATTGTTTTTTTATTTACTTTTTTTTTATTATTTATTTTTTTTTTATTATTTACTTTTTTTTATTATTTACTTTTTTTTTATTATTTACTTTTCTTTTATTATTTACTTTTTTTTATTATTTACTTTTTCTTATTATTCACTTTTTCTTATTATTTACTTTTTTTTATAATTTACTTTTTTTATAATTTATTTTTTTATAATTTATTTTTTATATATTTCCTTTTTTTTTTGCAATTTACATACTTTTTTTATTATTTATTTTTTTTTATTATTTACTTTCTATTTATTTTTTCGTATTGTATTTTTTTTTGTTTTATTGTTTGAATTTTTCATATTTTCTTATATTACTTTTAATATTAAAAGTAATATTAAATATATATATATATATTTTTAAAAAAAAATTTATTTAAACCATTTTATATTTTTTTTAAATTATTCTTTATTTTTATTTATTATTACTTTTTTATATTTTATTTTATAATTAATTTTTATTTATTTTATATTAGTTTTTATTTATTTTTATTTTATTTTATTATATGTTTTTCTATTTTATTCCCTATTTTTTTGAAATCTTTTTTCTGTATTCGTTTCTATTTTATCTTTTGTTTTTTATTATATGTAATTTTAATAGATTTTAATATATTTATAATTTTAATATATAATTTTATTTATATAGTTTATGTGTAGGTGGAATATTTTGAAAAATTGTTGTATAAAAATAAATCCAATTATTTTTTTAACTTTTATTTCGATCGCATTTTTAGTTTATTCCTATACGTATAATATAATATTAGGAATTCTCCTAATGAAGGCAAAAGCGAATTTTTCCGAAATACATATAGATATATACTAAAAACAACGATCGAAATAAAAGTCAAAATTCTGAAAGACAAAACCGACTTTAAAAAAAAATATTTTCGACGTAACAATTCAAAAAATTTAAAACAAAATTATATATTATATAATTATTCCTTATCGCTCACTCGGTTGGCTTCCTGGATACACCCATGAAATTAGGAATCTCGGTAGAGACTGAAAATAAATTTTCCTATAATATGATTTCATTCATATTTAATATTAATAAATATATATAAATTATTATTATTAACTATTTATATTGTTTATAATTAATAAGAAATATATCAAACATTAGATTGACTAATTTCGCCTCTTTCTTGACTAGATTAGCTGCATGCTCTGTCTAGTCTCTTCCAATTGTTTTTCCTTCATAAGATAGTTTCTCAAAATATTTAAGACCATAACATTCCAATTTATCAATGATTAAATGTATACTTATTTTTACCGCCCAAGTA
Organism: Teleopsis dalmanni; assembly: GCF_002237135.1. NCBI lineage: Eukaryota > Metazoa > Arthropoda > Insecta > Diptera > Diopsidae > Teleopsis > Teleopsis dalmanni. The sequence continues at coordinate 61,060,473 of NC_051848.1, read as the reverse complement.
CTGGGGGGTTCCTACAGTCAAAAATTAACACATCATAAATTAAAAGAAGTCTATAAATAAACTTTAATACATTTGGGACAACATGTTGATCGGTTTTATCTTTACACAGTACAGTGCCTCAGTGGCTCAGTGGCTTCCCGTAAATTAAACGCCTCAAGAATGTTCTTATCAAATTTATATGCACACACATACATATGTATATCGTGAAGTATTTCTGAATGCAATAAGATGTGCACTCCCTATATATATACTTAAATATATATATATATGTATATGCATGTATGTATTAAATAAAGAAAAGAATAATTTACTTTTTGTACTTTATAAATACACAAGTTTAAGTAAAATTACTCCAAATCAATTTGTCGCACTTGTACATCCGCTTTACTTGCTTACTTGCTTACTTGCTCCATTGCAATCTGTTGGTGATGTATTGTGATGTGATGTTGTGATGTGGTGCGATGCGATGCGATGCGATACGATGCCATGCAATGCTATGCGATACGATGTGATAAAATGCGTCGATGAGCAGAATTGAGCTGAGTTTGCCATACAAACTGAATTGCTGTGCCTCTTTGGCACCGTTCATCAGCCGGCATATAAATTTACTTCGTCTGAATACGATAAGTGCTTCTTTTCAAATGTCATTTAAAAATAAATTGATATTTTTAACTAACAATACAATGCCTGCCTGCCTTAAGATATAAAGATAAACGATGGCAATTCTTATTTGTAAATGTTTTTGTTGTTGCTGCTATTGCTAAGCAAACGCTTATTTGTTTTCCTTTTTATTGTTGTAAAATTTGTTGTTGGTATGTTTTTCTCATGACTTTTAACATTTTAATCCATATAAGTATATAGTGGATATAAAATTTTAAATTACAAGTGTAAAGATTGTGTTCAAGCGAATAGAGTAAAGTTCGTTCTCTCACTTCATAAGCTGGAATAAAAAAAAGGGTAGAGCATGCCAGTCTCCTCTTCTCATCTTTTTATCTATTATCTTAAAATCATTCTTTTTTAAACAACATAACAAATAAGTAAAACGAATTTTTATACATATATATTTTTTTTTTGCAGTAAAAATGGGAAAAACTCAAAGTAAACGTTCAGTTGATATTACCACCGAGACCAAAAAAGGTCCAGAAGAAGAAGTAACTGGAAAATTAGAAAAAATTGAAGATATTGACCAAAAGCAAGCTAATGGGGATGCAACTCCACAAGAAAATATTGATGCTGAGGTAAGTTTAGCAATACAGTTTAGGTGTACGTACAGTACACCTACATTTAATTTTAAGAAAATCAACTACGTAAATTAAAAAAAAAAATAATATCTATGGTATGTTTACTAAAAAAAACAAGATGAGTCCAGATATTACCGATGGTGCTTAGGGGTATTGCGAGAGGTACTGTCCTTAGGCGTAGAATAGCGCCCGATCCGTTTATATGAACGCAGGAGTGGATTGGTTACCAGTAATTAAAATGTTGACACACTCAGAAGGTTGGTGTGATGTGTAGGATCGCTTGCTTGAAACATTGATTTTCAAAGACAGGTTTCAGTAGTGAACAATATGCTGGCGATACATTAAAAGCATAGACTTATAGCTCCAGAAAAGGTTATAGATAGAGAAAAGGAAAGAACTTCAGTTTCTTTCCGGTGCGGACACAAAATTAAGATCAATAAATTGTATTAGTTAAAATAGTGTTGCTTACTAAAAGCACTATAAATTTCTTATTACGAGAAAGGTAGCAATTCTGAAAGGTAGTATTCTAAGAATAATTTGATTTTCTCGCTAATTAATTGCGACTGAGTACAATAATAACATCATTTAAATTTAATTGTAACTTTGCATATTAAATCCATTATACTACTGTCTTATATTTCGAGTGATTGTGTTTTTGTTGTTTCATTAGTAAAATCGAATAGAACTAATTAACTTCCAGCCAGTCGTCGTTAGTAGAAGCGAACACATCCCTGTTTAAAGTCCCACGACCTACCAACATAACATGTAAGCCATCAAATGATCTAGAATAGAAAATAATACAAATTAAATAAAAAGCAATACATAATAATATATTATAATATAATATAATATAATAATATATTATAATATAATATAATATAATAATGTATTATAATATAATATAATAATATATTATAATATAATATAATAATATATTATAATATAATATAATGATATAATACTCTAGACTTCCAACAAATCAAAGCATGCGACTCCGGTTACGATTTTTTCAATACTCAGACTGAAACAGAAGCTTATCATTGATATATTCTCACTCTAGCTGTGATTAAAACCAGACAATTTTATGTTTCATTTACTTCCAAGCGTAAACAACATTCTGCCTACTTAAGGATATTCACTTTATTAGGATGATAAAACAGGTCAGATCAAATGATCTGTCGACAGTTCTGTTCTGTTGATAAAGGACATCTTCCGCTGGTTGTAAAGATGTGTCGTATGCTCTTTAGGTCAGATTATTGATACTTTTTCATTCAAAATTCACTTTTCTGTCGGAGACTAACTATCATTAGAGGCGCAAAATTAATTTTTGTTTAGGTCCAGTATCTTAAGTATACTCAAGTACTAATCGAGTATAAAATAAAAATATTTCTACTTATTTTTTTTGGCCATTATTAAATATTCTTCGTAATTGTTGCTTTTTGCAGTTCTCTTGCCTGAAATTTTTTACTTACGACTCTATGTGGTTAAAACTCTATTCAAAAAATTGCTCCAAATCAATAGAAACAAAACAAAATAATATAAGCTTGATATTACTTAAGATACTCACTTGCAGCTTGGCTTACTGATATTTGATTTCTCAGAAGCTAATGAGACTTATAGTGTGGTTAGAACAATGACGTTACTTATGACAATATATCTATAACGAGAAACCCTGTTTTGCAAGACCCAAATTTCTGTCGTTTTAACTTAGTCTTATGTTATATAACACTTTTATAGTAATTATCGTAACAGAGACATCAGTGAAGAAGTATGTCGTAATGTTCATATCATTTTTTTATTTTATTTTATTAAAATAAAATTCTATAAAACTAAATAACTATTAAAATAATCTCTGTTTCTACATTTAGAAAAAGGAACACGATGAATCTGAAAACGATAAAGACTTAACAACCGAAAAAAGCGGTGAAGCTGCACAGGCTGGTGGTGACAATGCAAGCGAAAACAATACTAGCTCTCCAGTAGTGGAACCAGGAAAAGACGAATCTGCTACACCAAAGGAAGGTGCAGCAACTGAAGAAATTTCGCCATTATCCGACGATAGCATGAAAAAAGCGAAGAAGGAAAAACAGAAAAGGAAATGGTCTTTCCGTAGCATCTCTTTTGGCAAAAAGGACAAACAAAAGCCAAGCAAAACGGAGGAAGCAACTGAGAATGTTGCCGCTGCTACAAATGGTGATGCCGAAAAAAGTGCTACTGATGAAGTATGTTTAAAAATTATCTAAAAATTTTAATCATAATTTATTGTCAAATAAATATATTAATTGTTTTATAAAACTAATTTTTCTTTTTCTCAAAATAATAAAGGTGAGCGAAAGTAAGAATGAAGGTGCCGAAGGTGCTGTTGCAAGCGACGTTGAAGCTAAGGGAAGTGATGAGAAACTTGAGAATGGTAATGCCACTGAGAGTGAGCTGAATGGACAAAAAACGCCAATATCAACACCAACTGGCGAGAAACCGGACGAAGCCATTGTCATTGAAAGCACCACCAATGCAACCACCGATACAACCAATGCTAATGTGCCTGCGGCTACTAACGAAACTGCCACTCAAATACAAACTAAAACTGCCACCAATACCGTAGATGTTGTTGAAGCCACTGTTATTGCAGCGACCATAAGTAATGGTGTCGATGCATCTGCAGTAGAGAAGAATGTTGTTGCTGAAGTTTTGACTACTGAAGAAAACACTGAAAAATCGATAGACAAAGCGGAAACTGAAGTGTCTGCTGCTCTCACCGAAAACATTAAAACCATTCCAAATGTAATAAACGAAGAGAAACCTCATCAAAATGGTACGAACGCAGTTGATGAAACTGAAGCTGATGCTGAAAAATCCAAGTCGCAAATTGAGGTAAACACCAGCATTGATAATATAAACACTACACAAAATATACCTTCCTTCCAAACTACTATGACCACTACCTCATCCGACCCTTACGCCCAAACCATTAATACAAATAATGCAAGCGATGTAATTAATGAAGTAGAAACAGTTAAAACTGTTGTCGACACCATGACAAGTGTTGATGATGCAGCTGCCAATGTTATTGTCGCGGCAACGGATGTTGATATTGAAAATATTAAGCCTAATGTTGATAATAAGCTCAATTCTCAATATGATACCCAACCTCCTCCTTTACCCATATCCCCTCCACCGTCACATGTCTCGGTTTTTGCATTCAAAAACAATTCAGAAACTGATGAAATTTCAACTGAGCAAACTATTGCGGTCAACACAATGTCGCCAGAGACATCACCACCCTGCGAGCAATTTGAAACAAAAATTGAAACAGTAGCAGCAGAAGTCAAAACGTTGTTGGATATTGGATCTAATATTGACCAAGCTGAGGTTAACGCTCATGTTAACGATGAGGTTAACACTGAGGTAACCGCGGAGTCAAACGCACCTGTGATACATACTAACGAACAAAAACTTGAAGCAACAAATATTCAGGTTACAAGTGAATTAAATGTAAATAGCATTATCAGTGATGATACCACCAATGTTTTGCCAGAACCACAAGAAGATTTGAGTAAACAAATCGAACAAACCGAACAATCTGAAGAATGTGTTAGCAAGGTTGTTGATGTTGTTACGAAAGAAGAAGCAGATGATGAATTACTGGCTGAAAAACTCACCATCAATACTAAGTGCTTACTACAAGCTATTTTAACGGATGGAGATATCGAAAATCCAAAGGAAATACAACAAGTTATACCAATTTTAGCAGCTGAACTTAGTAAACTATCGGCTGGTCCACAAGTAGAACCTACAATAATTGATCCAAATGTTGAAATTGAACAAATTCAACAAATTGAAGAAATTGAGCAAGAAGTTCCAACAGCTGATACAACCGCTAATATAAATGAATCGACTGAAGAAAAACATAATGTTACAGATCTATATCAGGCGGATGTAACAGCTGTAATTGAAGAAGAAATCCCAACTGAAACAAATGAAACTAAGGCTGCTTTTATGGAAAACAATGTTAAATTATCCGATAAACCTTTAATTGTAAGTACTGAACAAATTCGGGAAATTCAATTAGTTGTTGATGATGTCACTGAACAAGCAGTAGAAGAGATTGAGCGTAAACTACGTGAGCAAAACAAAGAACTTATTGCAGAGGAAAATATCCCATTATCATCATGCTCTCAATTTGTTGATATCCAAACGAAACTTCCTTCTCCTGATAAGAACGAAATTTTGGTTGATTATGTGGATGATGTGCTAGCAGATTTCGATTCAAATCAAGAGAAACAAGAAACTGATTTAGTTGTGCCAACTATTGTGGCCGAAAATTTAGAAACACAAAATATTATTCCAAATGTAGCAGCGGAAGTAATTCCTGAAACAAAGCAAACAGTTGGAGGTATCGATGATTCGCTTGTGAGTCAAATCGAAAAGCTTTCACTTAGCAAAGATGAAGACGGAGAGTGTAAAGAAAGTAATACGGAACTTGAAAATAATATTGTTAATGTTACCCAGGAAATTGCGCCTATTTCCTTAACAAAGGTGAATACAACTGCCAGATTGATTAATTGATACATTGATATATAAATTGATTAATTGATTGATTGTTTTATTGGTTGGTTAATTGTTAAATTAACTGATTTTTGAAACGCATAGAATAATAAATTTAATGTGTTATTTTTCTCTCTTAAATTGCTTACAAATTGCATGAACGATAGAGGTATTAAAATAATAGTTTGATTAATGAGTGAATGAATGATAAAAAAAGTTACTAATTATACTATTAACATATATTAATATAAACAAATAAATCAAAAACGTAAAATACTTCCCAAAAACCCACTCCATAATATTTCTATTTGATTTACCTTTACCACTTTCACCTTCAGAATCTTAAACCTATTATTATACACCAACCAATGATTTTAATCACAACACATATATAAATAACAATTTCATATATTTTTTTCTATTGTAGATATTTTTTAATACAGAATAATATGATATCTTCTGTTATGATTTAATTAATGATTGACACAGGTTGATTTTTAATGTTATTTAAAAAAAAAATTATACCAAAAGGAACAGTTTTCTATAAAAATAATACAATAAATCCCAATTAAGAAATAATATACATATTTCTAAATATATGATTACTTATGAAATAATATTATATATATGAATAAGCTATCTATTTTTTAAAAAACAGGCATATTCCTATAAGTATTTGAATATTTATGAATATAAATAAATATATAAATATTAAAGAAGTGTTGTACATATATACAAACTAAAAACTTCTGACTATAGATACACCAATAACTATAATAAATATATACCCAAATCAAGATTAATAATTTTTATAACTTCTAAAGAATATATAATATTATTTAATTTTATTTTACACACATATATGCGGTTTATATATATATATATATATATGTATTAAGTATGTAAATAAATCATATATAAATATTTTTACATAAAAAATCAATTTATATATATGGGTTTATATATGATAAAATACATATACGTAGAAACAAATTTCCGCTTTAAAATATTTCAGTTTTTAATTTTGTATATATATATATATTTTGTTTTTATATTTTTTGTTATAATATTTAAAGTTAACTGATGTAGAGTTTTAACAACACATAAACAAATAAATTATTTTTCTTTAGCTGTGCTTCCAGCTGTTTAGATATGTATATATATTTAGTTCTAATATATGTAATATATTATATATATATTATTTATAATATTTTATATGTATATAATACTTTATTTATATATAATTTATTATCTTTTATATGTATATATATTGTATACATTGTAATATATTCTATATATAATATTTTCTATATATAATAATATATATATTTTCTATATATAATCTATATATAAAATATTCTATATTTTATATATTCTATATATAATACATTATGTATATAATATATTCTATGTATAATATATTCTGTATATAATATATTCTATATGTAATATTGTTCTATATAAATTAGATCATGTATGTAAAGTTGATATACCTTATTTTATATATAACTTATATTGTATATAATGTATTGAATTATATATATTGTATTCTGTATATATATATTCTGTATATATATATTCTGTATATATATATTCTGTATATATATATTCTGTATATATATATTCTGTATATATATATATTCTATATATATATATTCTGTATATATATGTATTCTGTATATATATATATTCTGTATATACATATATTCTGTATATATATATATTCTGTATATATATATATTCTGTATATATATATATTCTGTATATATATATATTCTGTATATATGTATTCTGTATATATGTATTCTGTATATATATATATATGTATTCTGTATTCTATACATATATAATATATTTTGTATAAAATATGTGCTATATACACATATATATATTGTAATTGTTATTATAAAAAAAAAATAATTGCGGTTTAAATATAAATAAAAATTTATTGTAAATAATAATATCAGTTATACATGTTTGTTATACGAATTAATGAAATATTAATTTAATAATATTAGATATATATGTATATTAATTTTTTTTTAATATGTGTGCCTACAGAAGATAAATGCTTACTACGTAGTATAAATCTCTCTGTTTACTTTGTAAAAATATTACTTGAGATTATGTATTAGATTAATCATGACATAAATTATGTACTAAATAGAAAGTTTTGTATTTTTTTTAACAGACTCCTCTACTCTTATTTTAAACAGTATATCTTGTTTATTTAATGTGGGTTATTAGTAGAAAAAATATTTTAAATAAACAGTATAGTAAAACTAAACAGTAAAAGAGGTTATGAAATGAAATCTTAAATTGTCAATCATTAGCTGAGAGTTTTTCGTTAAGTAGTTATGATTTAAATAAATATATATATATATACATAATTATTTGATTAATTAGTTTTTGAATTTTTAGAAAGTTGATTTTTTTCTATTTTTAAACTAAAATACATTTTAGTAATAATGGTTAACAATAATTAAAAATTCATTTAAATCATTTAAACACAAAAGCTCATAACAGTCATATATTAATATACATAATACAATTATTCATATATAAATATATATATAATAACAATAGCCAACAAACACTATCACAATTACAATCGCAACTACAATCAAAATCACAGCATCACAGAATCACAGAATCACAAAATTACAGAATCACAGAATCATAAAATCACAGAATCACAAATAGTTTGTAAGCAATTGTGGGTAATTTCGTTTTTGTTCGTGCGTTCGTTCGTTCGTTCGTATGTTCGTATGTTCGTTGAACTTGTGAATAAAAATAAAATGGCGACACGTCCAAGTTAAGCGAGAATTTAAAACTTTTTGTTTTTTGAAAGTTGAGAACTGCTACTGCAACTACTACGCATTCCACATTTCGTATGCAGCTAAAAACTAACACTACAAATCATAAAAACAATAATAACAAAATGGACACCAAATATAAAAATATTTTAAAAAAATTAAAAACAGATATGTTAAACAGCTCGTTATGTCTTTGTCTCTGTGCAACATTCAATAACCAGGAAGTGCAGAAAAAAAACATAACATACCTGCAATAATTTTAACGCTAACTGCAACTCCTTGTACCTCTCGCCTCATCTTTACACCCAACCACTAATCCAGTGCATTCACCACTACAACTTCTTCTCTGATCCATTTTTAGAGTACTACTACCTCTATCCTTCCTTAACGTTTCCGTTTTCTGTATACACAACTTCCATCTCCTTTCCATAACTCTTTTTTGATGAACTCTCTTTGGGGTATTATATTCGTACTAAATATTTCTTTATTATGCCTTCATATTTTCGCTTTATTTAATGCTTTTTCTTTTTTTTTTAAAGTTATTTTATTTGTATGTACTTGTTGTAATTTTTTTTTATATATTTGTTGTCTCTTTTTTACATGGCAATTTTTTTTTATTATTGTTTTTGCAGAAAGAATTACTTTTTTTACTCAAATGATTATAAAATGCTTTTTTGTTATTATTCTTACTTTAATGTATACGTTTATTCATCAAACAATATATATATTTGAAATATTATTTATATTTATTTATTGAATTTATTTATATTATAATTATTAAATAATTAAAAACTTTAACATTTTACTAATGTATTCTCTTTTTTTTTTTTGCCTTGTGCAATTTTTTCTCGTTTTTTCTTCCACAAATTTCATTCTGTTTAGGAAGTTGCTAACGTCAAGGAGTTGAAGGAGAACGCTGCGGCAGAAAATACAACACAGGATCTTCCAGTTACATGCGAATAATCCTACTGATAAATATAATTATTATAATATATTAAATAAAAACAAAATAAAGATTAAAAATGAGCAAGAGGAAGTAAGAAAGCAAAGAAGGAGGAAAGAACAAAAGAGAGATAAAATACATTTTTAACATTTACATATTTTAATCATTTTGTACAACTTCATATCCCTAATCCAAGATTATTGCAAAATAAAGTATACACATAATTTCTAAATATTTGTCTTTTTAATTTCACTTCTAAACTAATTTTAATATTGAAGATATATTGTCTGTTATTAAGTTAGGTTAGGTTCGGAAGGCGTGTTTTGACAGTTGTCAGCACTTTCACTCGGAGGCATATATTGCCCATTGTGATGCCCTTAGAAAATTTTTGCCGGAAGAGGCAAGTTGCTAACTTTTGTTATTTTCTATTCTTGTTAAATTATTTGGTTTTACAGATGAAGTTGAGAAGATCCGATAAGTTTGCATTCGTTATCTTTTCCAAGCCAGTGAAAAAGCGATCCCCAAGCCAATGAAAAAGTCTTGTCTGCAGTTCTGGACAGAGACACAGGAAGTGCTTGATAGACGCTACATCCTCTTTACCTTAGCAACTCCTGCATAATGCACCTATTGGAACTCGCCACCGTTGGAGCATAGGCGCAATGGCACAGTGCCCCGTTAGTACTCCAGTAAGCGCACGAACTGTAGATTTGGCTTTTTCCTTTTATTTTTGTCCAACCTAGGCCATAGGGGGGTCAATGTTGTTGTCAACATTGGAATACTTTAAGTATTAAGAGTTTCACAAAAAGTGTAAAAAATGTTAGTCTGGTATACTAGCCAAGTGCGTGGAACAATGGTTACTACTGCCATAATTTTTTTCTTTCAGAGTAGCAAAAAAATACTCGCAACTTACGAAAGAATACATGTGAATATATGTGAAGCAACAAAAATGCTCTTAAAATCATCAGAGTTAGGTTTTATTCGCAAAAAATTTTAAGTCTTAAAAGTAGTCTATTGTGAGAGTTCACTGCAAATATACTCGTATGTAGCAAAATTCCAGTCTTACGTTAAAATCATTGAGCATTTCATTTACTAATAAATTTAATTACATTAATAAATAAATTAATTTAAATATATAAAATAAAAATGTTGATCATTGTCCTTCTTATATTTATTTTGTTTTATTTTATTTAAATTAATTAATTTTTATTGTTTACAAGTTTTATATTTCATATACACTACACAACTAAATCAATATTTCAGATTCAAGCATTTAACATATTTTAAAAGTGATGCCAATTTATTTCAACCAGACTTAATGCTGTTTTTTTTACAACTTTAAAAGAAAAAGAATGACGGCTTGTGTAGAAAGTCGAATAAGTATCAACAACTAGTCCTTAGTCAACAAGGACCAAGCTGATATATTTTTTCATATGAAAGTAACTTAAATTGATTTTTAACATCCGTTTTGACGAGAGAAACTAAATTCTTTATATAAAATATTGTTTTCAATAGAGAGAAGAGTAGTAAATTATACCAATAAAATTTTATTGTTTATTTATTAATTAATTTTTTGACTGACCATACAGCTGTTTCGAGTATTGCCAAATACCATACCCATTATCAGTGGTCTTGGAATTATTTGTTGTATATAATTATTCGTAAATAATTTTTGAAGAATATTTATTTGAGGCTGCAAGTACCAAGGATTGAACTCGTGCCCTGCCAAATTTGGAGCTTAGAGCCAACGTTCATTAGCTTAATGAAAGGACTTAATGACCAGTCCTTAGCAGACGATTGCCAGATTGGTAATTTTTATATAATACTGAGTTGTTACTTTTACAGACTCATTTTCGAGGAGGAAATAATTGGTCACTTCTGCATGAGTTTAGATCAGAGGTCGGTAATTCAATTTATCACTTCTAATGGTTAAGTTTTTTTGCATAAGCACATAGCAAATGTTAAAATTTATGGGTATATGTATACACTTTAAAAATCGTATTTTTTAACACTATTCTATTCTGTAGAAAATTTAAAGGACACTAATTTATATGTTTGTAAAATATTCATGCCCTTTTACATAATTTTAGAATATATATTTATATTGTTACAATAATCATTTTGAGAAAAAGGTACAACTATAATTATTTTATAAATATATTTTTGTATATCACTTACCAGTCAAAATAACAAAACAATTAAGGTATATAATTGAAGAGTAGTGACACAAGATAAAATAATCGCATACACTGAAGAAATATTATTCTTTCATTTATCGGCTAGGTTCTCGTGATGATAGTAATTGAATTATTCCTTAACAAACTGATCTTAAATTGTTTTTAACCGAGTATTCTCTAAGTAGTCCTTATCGGCACAGTCTTTAAATTGCTTATAATGGATAAGCCTACAATAGTTCCTTGTGGACTATTGTCTCTTACTTTCTGACGGATATAAGAAATCCCTTCCTTGGAAACGTTGGTAACGCAGTGATCGTATGTGTACGGCGAGATATTAAACTATTGTTAAAGTAAGTATAATTAGCTTTATCGAGACGTCAAATGTTCATTAATATAATTTCTTTAATATAAGTTATTTGAAATGTATATTTTTTATTTAGTCATATGTAATAAAATAAAATAAATAAAAAACATTACACATATATAATTTTCATCATCCCTAAAAAAATTTGTGGTTATTTGTGTGATGCACGTTCAATTGCATTTTGTGGCTTACTTTTATCATTTGCTCACGAATTCTCCGAATAAATTCACTGCAAATAATAATCGTAAATCCAGATATTCGAAGACTCTGGTTTAGAAAATATCCAATTTTTTTTTTCACTCCGGAGACTTCGTTTACTATTCAATCAATTGAATTCTCCGAATACGAACAGCAATAGTAGATATCTAATCGCTTGAACAATGAGCTGGCGTTTATACTTTTGAAGTTGTCAAGAATGGAATATTACGCTTAGTACCGCTAATAATTATAATAACAATACATGACGCAGATCAGGCTAAGAATAACCATTGGAAATAGGTGTACTGTCAATTCTGTAGTCAACTACGATGGGGACTTATCTCTTATATAGGTCATTCCTACTGCCGGTAATAGCAGAGACAATGACACTGATAATTGTCAGTATAGTTTTTTACGGCTAGAGATTTTTAATAAAGTTGATAACTGTTACCTCTGTATAAGCCGTAGTACTGTTTCTTTATCAAACGCTTTTATTACCGGTGGAATGGGATGTGTGTCTGTTAAAATATACGTCTCCTTTCTTTTTTTTTTTGTTCAGCAAATAGAAAAAGAACAGCTACATTGAAACTATGTCTTCGATAGAGTGGTCAAACTGAAAGCAGTTATCGCATTTGATTAACGAAACTGAATAAGTACTTTACTAATGAGAGATGCTTTGAAAATAGTTATACCTCAGGTTAAATCGTTAATTCCAACGAAGAGTTGGTTCGAAAGCATCCACGTTATCAACAACACGTTTAGTTGATACGATATGACCGAGCGCCATCATTCTAAACAGCATTCCAGTTGAAAGAGTGAATTACAAATCTATTCATCTCGTGGTGAATATGAACATTAATGAACATTCTAATTTTTTAGTTTATTCGAGTTTCCTGGACTAGAATCGCACTTACTGCATTTGGAACAGCGATTATATTACATTTAAATATTAATATGCCAAAGTTATGCAATAGTTTAAATATTTATAAATAATCTTCTAGCTGTCCAAAGCACGGCTTTTGCTGTGGCACTAATATCCGTGTAGCCTGTGGCATGTTTCTTATCTAAACAATTACCTCAAATAAATGTATTACAATACATAAATTAATAAAACTGAATATAACATTATCTTATTACCTTATTTTTACTTTTCCCGTTTCCAGATTATATCTATCTATATCGATATACATTTTCTATATTGCTGCTGCAAGGTGGAATCTATACCTAAGTTTCTCCATTTCAAAGCGTGCCGCAGCTTTAATTTCAATTTATTTCCAAAAATTTTCCAATTTTTTTTCCTTTCCACTAATGTACTAGAAAACAAAATAACTAATCTGATCAGAAACAAAAAAATTCTCGCCCACTTTCAAGAGTACCATTATTTCCGACAGATATGGCATACGAGTTCAATTTCTAATACAGTCCGCTTTGCGTTCGATATAAATATCAATAAAACACAATGACTATTTTTGTATAGCAAGTGGAAAAGTATGTTAGAAAATAAATGCTTCTCTTATGAGGTGTTATATGTTGTATTATCCACTCTCGATGAACACCTTATATGTCAACAAATAAAAAATATAGTCTATTCATAATATAAACCAGAATATTTTTACTTTCTTTCCTTTGATTTGAGATTTAATAGCAGAACAAAAGGGTATTAGTTTAGATTGAGAAGGTGCATGCTGACAGTTATTATCAGCACTTCTACTCGGAGGCATATATTGCCCATTGCGATGCCTTTAGAAAAATTTTGCCTGGAGAGACAAGTTGCTAACCTTTGTAATTTTCTATCCTTGTTAAATCATCTGTTTTTCAGATGAAGTTGAGGAGGTCCGATAAGATTGCTTTCATTATCTCTTCCAAGCCAGTGAAAAAGCAATCCCCACGATATTTAAGCCACCTTGCCTGCAGTTCTGGACAGAGACGTAGAAAGCGGTTGATGGATTCTACCTTCTCCTCATCTTAGCAACTCCTGCATAATCCACTTATTAGAACTGCAAGTTTGCTAACACAAGGATATGTTTATTTTTCGATAAATTTATGCTCACTAGAGTTCTTTTTTTTTATTTTCCTTATAATTAATATCTGCGACTCTATGTCCCACTAGGAGAAACGGACACCAAGAAGAAGAAGATAATTAATATCAATTTGAGCCACAGTAAAGCGTGACTGGGGGTTTAATAAAAACAACGAATTATTTTAGCATATTTTTTCAACGATAATATTTATTGCATATAAATTAAATAATAACTAAAAAAATATAACATAAATTATTAAATTTGTTTATTTATTTTTATAATTGATTTATTTTAATTTTAATACATAATAATTTGCTTTTTTACAAGTCTCCAACTACATTATAAATTTAGTTCTTTTTTTACTGAATATATTGTGTCTTTGTGTGTCCAACTAAGCATTTTCAATATATGTATTTTATTATATATAAATTTAGTTTTATTCTATTTGTTTTCTTTTAGAATTTATTAAATTGTATATATGTTATATAAATTGAAAAGTTTATAACTTAAATGTTTTGTTTGTTCATTCCTTCTTTGTAGTTGTTGCTTTCTTAAATTTAACCACTTCTTGACTGATATATTATATGAAAAATAAATGTTCTCTCTGATAAATCTTTAACATACTTTGTTTTTGTTTTTATTTATTTTTAAATAATTAATTAATTTCTTTACACTGGCAATTCTTAGCTTTTATCAGACCAACGTTTTGCTATCTACTAAGATATTTTGCGAATAAATTCAAATTTATATATATATATAATGTATATATTTTTATTTAAAATATTTTATAATTTTAGGTAAGTATTTATGCACTAAAGTAGGTAGTTGCGATGATAGCAAACACAGCTTAGGCCAACTGCAGAATTAAGTTTTTAAAAATAATATAATATATTGACATAATATTGTTTTTTTGTCATTAAAAAAAAAGTATTAACAAATTATGTATGAATTTAATACAAAATCAAAATATTTTAATAATTTCGCTTAATAACTAAAATAAATAGTTTTTCTTTGAATTTAAGAAAATAAAATAAAAAAAATTTAAAATTAATCAGTAAAACTTAAAAATGAAGCTACAAACGTTTAACTGCCATTTTATCAGCACCAATTTAAAGTCCGTTCTCCTCTTCGGCCCTACTCGGTTATAACTGCAACCAATCAAACTACACATGTTTGTTATTGTAGTGTGGTGAGTTATTATTATTGTTTAATAAAAGTAGCACCAATGAGTGACAATAAATTCAACATTGTGTTTAAATATAGAATTATGTCTAAAAGCTGCACAGATGGATACTAATGTTTGAACAAAGTGCTTGAAGTACACTGTCTATTTGCATTGTTCGAAATTTCGAAATTTTTGATGTTCGAAACTTCGAACATTTTTACGTTCGAAACTTCGTACATTTTTACGTTCGATATTTCGTACATTTATACGTTCGAAACTTCGTACATTTTTACGTTCGAAACTTCGAGCATTTTGATGTTCGAATCTTAGAGCATTTTGTTGTTCGAATGTTCGAGCCTTAGTGATGTTCGAATATGTTTGTGATCAAACCGCTTAAAAACATTGGAATACCAATGTAATATGAAGCAGATCGAACATATTTTCGAACAATTCTAGCATATTAAATTATTTTAAATGTTCGATTTGTATGTTTGAATTCTTAAACATTAGCATTAGTTTGACCATTAAAAAATGTTTCTACAAAAATTTTCAACACTCAGGAGACATTAATTCGCCAATTGTTAATCTCGCGTTTCGATTTATTATTAGTTTTCGATACTTTTCAATATATATTTGAGCTGATAAGTCATGATATTCAATTTTATTCTCTAATTTTTATTGCGTTGTGTGTATATTCATTTAAGTTGAATAAATAATCACTTAGGTATTATTTGGTCAATCATTCATCAAATTTAGAAAAAATGTGAACAGACAGAAATAAGAAATTTGCAATACTAATGATGTTGTTTTGTGTATTGTTGGAGTTTAAATATTTGTTTATTTTAATTGGAGATAGTTGTTACTATAAACAAAATGAAAAAATTTGTGCAATCAATTCTAATCTTGGTCTAAAGTCTGAATAGTGTACACGGACATTTGATTTGCAACATTATATTTTTTCTCTTTTTTTTTATTGTTGGATTTCAAAACGAGGATGCCCTATATATACCAAATATTTTCATTTCAAGTCGTAACTTAAATATTACTATGATATGAAAGTATATTACAGACAATCAAATATGGATGTGTCTTCCTAGGTCAAGCTTAGAGCTTCAAACACTCCTGTAGGTAAACTAACGAAAAATGTAGTGTTACTAGAGTTTTTAGGAATAAAAAATTTATACCTGCATAGACAGAATTTGGACATGGACAGGCCAAGAATTCACTTGACTAAAAATTTTAACAAATTATTATGGCTGTGAAAATTTCTTCACTATTACTCCTAGGTGGACAAAAATAATTTTTAATTTGAAATTAAAACCTAAATTTGTTGTTTTTTCAATACATTTATTTGAACAGATTTGAATTGCCGACGTTTCAAAGTTTATTTTGAGTTCTTTATTAGGTTGGATAATTCAAATAAGAAATCTGCTACGTATCAATTAAACATATAAAACAAAACTAAATTATATTGTTTTTATTTCGATTTTTCAATAATGTTACTTTTATTATTATTTGAACCAAATATTTTAAATATCAGTTCTAGAGAATGATGTACTTTTCAGCTCAATATATTGCATTGAAGCTTCTATGATAATCTTGGTACTACGGAAAATCTACAGCACTATCCAAATATGATACTATAGATTTACTATAAATTTAAAGCAATGGATTTAGAAAATGTATTACATCTCAACCGCTCTATGGGTCACATATGATTATATTTACTACTCGCTCGCTCTTTAGACCATATCTTCAAATTATTTCATCACAACGATTTTAAAATCAACAACTAACCATTAAATCCAGTTTATTTTTTTTTATTTGCCACATTTAAAACTTTTTTGTCTACGATTATACTGAAGTGACATTTGTTTTAATGTTTCTTAATCTCATTTTTTAAGTTGAAAAAAATGTATTTATAAATTATAATTTGTCATAATTCCGAATGTTATACTTAATATCCTAATAAAAATATATATAAATATATACGTTTGTAGCTTCAAATTATGGTGAATATAATAAAAAGTAAAATAATCTTAAGGTTATTTAAAATAAAAATAATCAAAAAACAATATATATGTATATAGTTATATAAATAATAGTGTACATATGTAATGTCGAAGTTCATTTAGACTAGAAAGCGTTCTAGATTGTGGCATTCGATTTTCGCGGTTATGGCATATAAATCGAAAGCCTTTTTTATAAGTTAGTTTTTTATATAAATTTGTTTTTTTTTTTAATTTACTTTACTTTACTTTAATTAAGGAGCACCAACCTTGATCAGTTTATATAGTTTTGTCTAATTTTTTACTTTTTAATTTTTTTTTATTTATTTATTTCATCTTTAACATTTGCTAATCCTTGCTAAAATATATACATTGCAAATATATAATACATATATATTTATATGTATGTAAAAACAGAAGTCATCTAAGCATTAAAATATTACTAAAAACTATTCAAAAAAAAAAAAGAATCTGTTTAGATTTGAAAACCACACAAAGCGAAAATATAATATATTTACATTTATTGGCTAGTGTTAAATAAAAGTGTTTAACAAAATATATCCTGAAGTTAATTATTCATAAAAAATAAAATAAAAATAAAAAATAAATTAAAACCATCGCGTCAAGGATGTTGTGGTTGTGCACAGGTGGTATCTGTGAAAAGCGTCATACATAAACTGCTGACAATGAAATTGATAGGTGGATCACAGCATGTCGCCGCGACTTTTACTTTTCATACCCACTGCGCACGCATCCAAGTATTATTGTATCGAATAATTAAAAATATTTTGTCAACTTCAATCACTATTCAAAAATGCTAACTTTAATAAGTGCACCATTTGTTTTGCTTTGCTTATTTGGTTTGTTTTGCGTCTCTAAGGACCTTCATTCATTAATCCTACCTTGTTCAGTGTCTGATCTTTTGCTTAGTTCGTTCTATGTTTTACTTGATTTTTTAATTTTTTCAGTACTACTTAAATAAAAACAATAATTATTAGTAAAATTACCACATAAAATTCTAGTATTTACAGCCAACCTCCTTTACGTCCAAACAGCAAGGAACTTACTGTACCCACAAAAGATTGTGTGATACTCTGTGTTTCTTTGGGACCACTGCCATTTACTTGCGTCGTTGTGGTTTTATTCTCTTCACAAGACTGTACCACACCACTGCCATGTTTACCTTTAGATATTGCTCCTGAGCTGGTTTTTTGTGCATTTTTTTCATTTTTAAGCGGCGGTGACACTTGACCCAAATCTGTGCGCACACGTCCACCGATAGTACCCAAATCTGGTCTTTGTACCATACCATTTTTCATATTACGACGTGACTTCTGTCGTTGCATCTGTTTAACTCTAATCTCAGTTGCAGAGGTTGGTTGTGACTGTTGTGTCTGCTGTTGTTGTTGTTGCTGCTGTTGTAGTTGTTGTTGTGGTATTTGACTTGTGCTTGCTGCTGTTGCTGTTGCTGCTGCTGCTTTTTGTGCGGATTTATTATTTTTTTCTTTGGCTTGTTGTTTATCACTTTTTGCCGCTGCTGCATATTTATTACTTTCACCGAAAGCATAATCATCGGTGTCGCTATTGTATGCACTGGAACTGCTGGATGCATCTGAGAGGGGTGCAGTAAGTCCTTTGTGTAGTACATTCTTAATGTGACCACGATCAAAATGTAAATCGTTTGTCACGCCATTGGCGCTAGTGTGCATGTGTTTCAGGCTACCATATTGTCCCATTGGACTAGTGCTACGATTTGCTATACCGCTCGCTAATTGTGACATAGCGCTAGGTTGTGTTGCAATGATATTTTCTAAGCCAAGACTTTCCACTTTTTCCACTAATCTCAATGAGCGCAGGGCACGCCTTTCCAGACGTGATAACATTATCTTTTGCTGTTTTTGTTGATTTCGATTTGGTCTATCAGAATCCGGAAAAGCAAGCTTCTTTTTAATAAGATCAGCACCAGTTGACAAGAGACTAAAAAGTGGTTCAGGTGACATAGATCGTGTTGGTGAACCCTCTGAAAAAAGTTAAATACAATTAAAGAAAAAAATAAGTTAAGTTTATTTAATTTTAGTATTTATAATATAGATATTAAAAAATTTTTTATTACTTCAACCTGTATTTCAATAAAATGTATGGCGTTTACGATTGGATCTAGATTAAATCTAGATTTACTCTAGATTTAAAATAAAACATACAAAATTAAGTAAAAATTTATATGATTTATTGATTACTTTTAGTGGTAACTTAAGAAAATTTTTCATTTAAAGCAACTGGAATCCAAAATACTTGTACACTTCACAACAGAATATGTGTATCGTAGGCTTAATATAAAGCTGGGTTAGTAAACTAGAAACATATTTCTAGTAAACTTAAACTAGAATTCATTATTTCATTATCAGTATAAGATTAGTTATAGTGAAATATGTTAATAATTATAGCACTGAATTAGCAATATTTTCAACACAATTAGAAAAAAGTAAAGTTATACTAAAAGATATAATAGGAATCCATGCAATTTCGTTGCGTTAAGGACCTTAATCAAATCTGGGAGTTCGACAATTTGTTTAATAAACAAAATTCAGATCCGATTTATATAGCAATTACATATATAATTTCGAAAAAAATAGCAATGAGGTTAATCTTAAAATCTTGTTTTAAATTAAAATATATGATAATCACATATTGTAAATGTTTATAGAAGGGTTCTTTTCCACTTCATTATTCACAGTACAAAAAATGAATTTTAACCGTATATAATATATAAAAACTTACCGGGACTATTACAAGGCGTTACAGTTGGTGTAAAGTTAGGACCAGCGGGTGTATTTAGTGCACTAGGAGTTACAGCTTTAATACCACGTTCATTTAACATTGATGCCAAACCCAAATTAACTGAGAATGTAGAGCAGGAATTTTTACGTGATAAACCAGATCTTGGTGTAGGTGGGCAACTGAAATTTATAGAACCATATAAATGTAAATAACAATAATAAAATATTAATGTCTGTGTTACCTTGGCTGTCGTGAAGTTGAAGTGGAGGCCATACGCGATGACATTTGCGATTGTGACAAAAATGATAAATCAGTCACAAGCCCATCGTCAGGATGCATAACTACACTTGTTGTATATGTGAATGTACTGCCTGTTGCTTCAAATTGTTTACCAGGCAAATCATCACTAACATCTTCTTCTACATCAGACAACGTGTAGATTTGCATACCTAAATCATCAAGTCCGCGACCACCACGTATGGTAACTCCCGGTCGTTCTTCAAGCAGACCACTCAATGTTGGTGTGGCAAGACGACTCCAATGATGTAGTGTTTGTGAACCTTCAATTGGTTTAACAATTTGCAGTTTTTCTGGAAGACGCCACTGTTGCATAGAGCCTGACATGTTCGTTGATGAAACACCTGATGAGCCCGTTGACATAATGCTATCTGGCGTACGTATACCAAGCGGTAATCCAGTAGCTGGTTGCTCATCATAATTATATGTGCCTGCTGGTGCATAGGATAACATTGCGCGTCTTGCCAAAACCTCGCCAGGTGTCAGTCGTTTTAATGCTGCTTCTAAATCTTTTGCACCTGGCACGCCAGGTATTCCCGGTGCACAGGCAGGATAATCATCATCAGATTGCGAAACTAAGCTTTCACATGATAGCGTCTTCACCAAACCAGAACTGCTACCGTATAATGAATTACGATAAAACGAACCTGCTGGATGTGAGCCATATGCTGCTGCTGACATACGCGGGCCTGACGAACTGCTCATAGACATAGCACCAATTTGTGATATATTCATATTCTCACCATCTGAAAAGCAACCAGACTTTGTTGCACAGCGCACTGTTTCGAAAACACGTTTGTATGGAGGCACAGAACTGTTAATACCACCACCATAACCAACACCAGCTCCGCCACCATATACGCCAGGCGTTTGTGACATTAGACGACCAATGCGATCATTTATACGGTGACTATCGCCCGATATGCCTGAGTCAAGACTGTTTTCTGAGAATAATGATGATTCCATGAGTTCCGATTGTAATGATTCAGATTGTAGCACACCAGAACCAACTGATAAAAATGAACTGCGCACCACAGGCATAGCCTTTTTACGTTGCTTGCGTAATTGCTCTTGTGTTTCTTGTAGTAAAGCTAACACTTCCTGATAACGTTGTTTAAATTCAACCAATTCCAAAGCTAGTGAATTTTGATTTTCTTTTGTGATATTCAAAAGTGTAACGTGTTCATCATTATCGTGCGTCAATTGATGTAAACGCATTTCAGCTTCCGCTAGACGCGCTGTCAAACTAACTATTTGTTCATGTTGCAAACGATTTTCCTCACGTTGCCGTTCAAGCTCCAAATTGAGATTATCAAATTGGCTATTAGCATCGTTTAATTGTGAAGAAATTTCCTCCATTAGTTTACGTTCGTGAGCTTCGACAGCATCCGTTTGATTATTTAATTGTGTCACTTCTACTCTCAACGTTTTGTTCTCATCCTGCAATGAGGAAATTTTCTTGTGTAGCAGATCGACTGTAATCGATTTGGAAAAAGTTGGGGTATCTATAAAAAATTTAAGAATTTTAATTAAGTAAAATATTTAAAAATTTAATTAAAAATATATATTAGCTTACCAACATCACTGCCATCATCCACATGATTCGTAAGTACTGCTATCAATTCGTTTTTGCTATGCAGGTCGTGTATTAGTTGAGCTCGATCATCGTTGGATGATTTTAAGTCAGCTTCCAGTTCGGTAATACGATTCTCAAGTGTATTATTTTGCGTCAATAGTTCCTTCCCGATTTGAACTGTCAGTTCCAAGTCCTTTTCTTTCTCTTCGAGAAGACGCGTCACAGCTTCAATGTCGTCATATGCACGAGTCATCTGGCTAACACGATTACCACATAAAACTGTAAGAGATAAAAACATATTATTAAAAATAAATATATATTATACATATATGTAAAGACAAATATATTTTATACATAAAATGAATATGTAAAATAAATTTAATGTTATTAGTTAGTTATTATTAAAATCAGACAGGGAAAATATTTTTTTACCTATATATTTAACATTGTACCTCTTGCATTTAATTAGAATATAAATTAGCAAGTCAACGCTAATTGATACTAATAATAACAGTGTAAACTTAAGGGCAAATATAAGAGAACAGAATAAATAATAATAGAAATATCTGATTAGCAACTTGTATTATTTTACATATTTTGCTTGTATATATTTATCTATAAATATAATTAATTTTAAGTTTTTTTCTTAGAAGATCACACGTAAATGTTGCAATGTAGGTAAAAGTATTCGCATTTACAAATTTACGACCATTTTTGTTATATTTATTGAAGAAATCTTTGGAAGCACTTAACAGACCTGGTATGTTAAGAACTATTATTTACTGCTCTTGTTCAACACCATTATAGTCTTATTCAAGGTTATAAAATATACTATTACCTATAGCTACTAGTAATTGTCTCGTTTAATAAAAAGTCAACATAAGGTAGTGGAAAGTACTTTCCAGTTTAACTTTCCCGTCGATTCGTTGCCGCAATATCGTGATTAGCTGGTTATTTGTGTAGACAAGCATAGTTAGTTTGAGTCCATACGGTTTAGACATTTTTAAAGTTCGTTTATGGTAATTTTTATTACCTCCAAATATTACTTAAGAGCAATTTACTTGGGGTAGCTGCTACCTCCGACAGCTAACTTTCTAATAGGTCCGATGTCAATTAGTACCGCTGTCAATATAGAAAGATTCCTGTTTATCAGCGTTATTGTTTTTTGGAGATTATATTTAGATTTTAGTGTCCTATTAGTCTCACATGTAGCAAGACTTTTCCCACCCATAAATTGCTATATGAAGATTTTACAAATTAGCAGTGATTACAAATCCAATCACATTAAATGGTGCAAGCACAGTTTCTACAAAAGATTCTTGCATGGCTGATCTTATCCTCGTCAGTTTATTGGCTCTTTCGTTTCGTTCTATATTAGATGTCCCGAGACCCAGATCAGACAAATATTGTGCTGTTCGGTTAAGCTGATATTTAACACTACACTACTCTATATTATTAATATTAATAGTTCTCAATTATTTTAAATTACTGCATAGAATAAAAATATTTGCTCCATTGCTTATACAGTCAAACTACTATAACTCAATTTTTTTATATATCGAACTAAATAGTGTGCAATAGAGTTTAGAAAGCAAAATGGTACTTCGAGTTATGGAAGTTTGAGTGTATATTGTTACATTTTACTGTTCCAGGTGAAGTCACCTTAGTTCGCTACATTGTGAGTTGTAAGCACCACTTGATCATTAATTATGCATGACTTTGGCACATGCCCGTCCACTTCAGATATGTTTCTATTTTACAGCTAACATATGCTGTAAGACAGCGAGTTTTTAGTGGATTGCATATTAAATAATTTTAATTACTAAATAAATTCATTAGATCAATTGCTGAGACGTTAAACAAGTTTCTTTATTGTTTCATAAACGATATAATGTATATGTATATATATGTAAATAAAAATGTACCATATTTTTAATGATAAAAAAGCCTTAACAATAATTCAACTTAATCAGGAATTAGTCATCAAAGATTGCAAAAAATTATTAAAATATATAGACAATATGATAAGAGGGGAAAGAAAAGCGTACAAGTGGTGTACGTGTGTCAACAATAATGCATTTCACTTGGACTTGGATTAGAAAATTATCGAACATTTTAAATATAACAAAAACAAAAATAATGGAGTTAAGCAATCAATAAATAATTTCTTTAAACTGACTGACGAGATAGAGTTAGTATTTTTTATAGATAAGATAAATTTAAAAGTTTAATAGATTGCTCAATACAAATTGATATCTTCAATGAGGAACTTCAATTTGCAACAGATTTTTTTTAAAAATAATTTCATTTTATTTTATTTTTATTTATTAATTCATTTAATTTGTATGCAACTCACAATTTTCTATAAGTCAACGTGATTTAAAGTAAATTATAATTTTTATTATATTTACAATACACCTACGTTAAAAGATAAAAAAACAGATAACTTAAACAGTTGCTGAATAACAGTCATGAAATCATGTCTGTCCGTCCCGGAAGTATACATAAAATATTGCAAAATTTTTGTGCAGGCAATTCCAAAGGACCTTATTGATATCCTTTAGTAATGCATTTTGCTAATCAGTGATAGATGAGCGATTTTTTTATTTAATATAAGAATTCCAGTCCTATATATTACAAAAAATTCCTTTCAAATACACTTAGTGAAGGATCTTCGCACAAGAAAGAAAATAAAGCGCAATTCAAGGATAACACCGAAAAGATTTTTTTTTCCTAAAAAGTTGTGCTTAAATTTGCCAAAATTAATACGTGTTAAACAGCTGAAGAACTCATATCGAATAAATAATCTAAATATTTTAAATATTACTAGATTATAAAAGAAACCTACAAAAATATTTTAAAACTAATTAAGTGTAGTTATCAGCGACTCATCACACAATCACGTATAAATAATAGAGTAAAATAGGATAGAATAGTATGCGACAGAATAGTAGATAATAGAATATTATCTAAAAGATTAGTATATGATAAAATTATATTATAAAATAGTATATAAGAAAACAGTATATAATATGAATAGGAATGAACAGGGGTCTAGCTCCTAATGGAGTGGAGTACTGCGACCATGATTGATCTTTTGTGCTGCAACAGATCCTAACCGAACAGAAGACATTCCACCTTTCGCATGAAGGCAAGAATGTCAGCCGTTGAGGATCTCCTAATGTCAGAAGGGGAGAGTAGTTCTCGACCCAGTGACCTCCTCCTGGCCCAGATCAAGGCTGGGCAGTCACAATATATAATGGAATAGTATAAAATAGAATAGTATATCACAGAATATTATATATTAGAATATTATTGATTATAAGAGAATATAATATATTAAAGAATAGTAAATAATAGAATAGGATATAATAAAAATTGATTAAAAGAGAATATATTAGAATAACATAGGATACAAAATGAAATTAAAGAAAACAGTATTGAGTAGAAAAGAGCAACCAACGTAATAATAATGCGCTGTTTTATGTAGGACTCTATTTCAATAGCTATCAATAGAAAATTTCAATACATTATAATAGCTATCAATTTAACTTTAAGACAATGATAAATATAATTAGGGGTTTTCACAGGTAATGTTGTTATGTTAATAACAATAAAATGCACTGAATAAAAATAACCAAATTTGCGCGACCCCTACTACCTTTGTTTACAAATTATGTGGTTATTTGTAGAGTTGAAAAATAATATAAAATTTAAGCAAATGGTATCACAAAAAATATTAGCAAAAGCAACTAAAAATGTTCTACGCGAAATAAAATATATATACATATAACTTATTTACATTCCATTTTAAGTATCTAACGTTATCCGAAAACGTAAAAGAGATAATGTAGAGTTTCTCTTAACTGACGACAAAAACAAAGAACAGCTGATTGTGTAAAAATAAACAGATAATCTACATAAAAACCTGTTCACAGAGGTTATTTTTAATTTTATAACCACATAATTTAATGAGTATTACCCCGTAAACACCCTAAACATCTTTCATTTAATAAAGATCAAATAAAACTTAGATGTTATATATCGATATGATGTAATATCTATATAATACCTCACATTATAGATAATACAAATATATTGATATAATATAATTAAGATAACAATAGTTAAAAATAATACATTTCAAAGAACAGAAAATTTAATAATGGGGAAATATAGCGCTGGAGTTTACGTAGAAGTCCAAAAATAAAGATGATTGAATAGACAATATAAAGATAAAATTGAATAGAATATTGCTTATAAAGAAATCGATGTTAAAATACTGAAATATTGCACATAAATAAATTTGATTAAATTAATATTTACAGAGTAATATAATCAGTGAAACTAAAACAGGCTTGTAAATTATGTGATTATTGCTACTATTCAATCCATAAACTTCTCCATATATTTTGGATAAGAAAATATGTACAAAAATAAAAATTTTATATATTTTTCGAGGTAAATTTATATTATTGTATTTAATATATTATCTTTAATAAATATTTAATATATTTCATATATATATTTAATATATTTCACATATATATTTAAATATTTCATATATATATTTGATATATTTCATATATATATTTAATATATTTCATATATATATTTAATATATTTCATATATATATTTAATATATTTCATATATATATTTAATATATTTCATATATATATTTAATATATTTCATATATATATTTAATATATTTCATATATATATTTAATATATTGCACATATATATTTAATATATTTCATTTATTTATTTAATATATTTCATATATATATTTAATATATATTATTTATCATTCTTGAGAAGTATAGCTTCGAGAAAAATTGTCATAGAGTTTTGACAATTTCTTTTCTTTACTATATTAATTAGAACGTATAAACCAGAGCCTTAATTATTGTTTTTTCAAACCTCAACATTATTGTTTGTAGAAAACATTATTTTATATTTATTTGGTAGTATTCGAATAAGCTGTATGGTCTGTTCAAGAATTGACTTGATTAAAAATCAAAATTTTTAAGTCTGAACATTTCCGTACCATTACCCTCTCCCTTTTCTATTTGAAATAGATTCTTGCTATAAGAGAATAATTAATTTGAAATATTTCCATTATTAGTTTTGTGACTAATATTTTTATTATTATTTTAATATTGAGTACCCTGAAGATAACTATAGACTATAGTCGATAATACCAATTAGTCTATTCAAAAATATACAAATTAATATTTTAGCGAAATCTATATTCAGTGGACACCGGTAGGATTAACAGTTTAGAATTTTTAGTATTTATTCTAATATTAAGGGTCCAGAAGATGACTATAAACTGTAATCGAAATATTGGATCAAATAAGATATATTTTTTATTAATAATTTAGAAACTTGCTTATTATTAAACATTGACCCACTTAGTTCATTCAAAAAGATATATAGTAATATTTTAGCGAAAGCTATATTGAGCAAATATCGGTAGAACTAACAGTACTGAATAAGACTATAGACTATATATGAAATATCGATGCAAAAAAGATATATTTTTTTAAAACTAATTTAAAAAGCTGTTTATTATTTAACATTGACCAATTGGTGCATTAAAAAATATAAAAGATATATAGTGCGAATACCGCTAGGACTCACAGTTCAGTGAGGTTAAGAGAATTGTTTTTTTAAAAGTATGTAATTGGAATGAATAATAAAAAACTAGGAATTAATAAAATTGTATTAATATATAAACAATAATACTAAAATAATTAAGACCCAACTAGACCTAAGGTCCATAATATTGTTAATTGGTAATATTATATGTACTAATCAATATATAAATTCGAAAATATTTTATTAAAATAGATAAATATATAGATACAATACTAAAATAATTAAGACCCAACTACACCTTAGGTCTATTATACTAATCATTATATAAATCCGAAAATACTTTATTAAAACAGATAAATAGATATATATATTTAAGTAAGTTTGGGATACCTTCAAATAAGAGTTGCTCATTTTCATTGAGTAACTCATGGTCTTGAGCAGAGGTTGTATGGTTTTGGCTGTTAGCAGTAGCATTATTAGTACTACAACTAACTCTACTACTACTACCATTCATACTCATAACACCCACACCAACAAAATCATTTGTCGAGGTCGTACTATTTGGACTTGAACAGAGCATTTCATCTTCGTATTCCAATTGTGCTGTTTCATCACAAAATTTTAACCAATTTAAGTCACTGGTTTCGGCACTTAATGGTGATGTTGGCGGTGGCACTTGTTTCGTTGTACACGATGTTGTAATGTTGGCATCAAAAGCCAAGTCTTCCAATAACAAGGCATTCGCGGTAGCTATGGCAGTAGAGTCAACTATAAAGGCATTCTTCAGAACACCATTAGAGCTGCTGACAGTGGTGGTGTTGCTGCAGCTACTGTTAGTGGTGTTGTCACAGCTGTTTTTGGTGTTGCTGCTGTCATTACTATTCCCTGCATCCACATCCATTTGATAAAATCGATGCTCGCCGGATTTAATTGGCGGCGCCACATTTTTTTCCATAACAATTTCAAAATTTTGCACAAGGCCAAGTTATAATCTCTGTTGCTGTTATTAAAGAATGGTGGAGCGCCGGTGGTGGTGGTGATGGTGGAGTGTTTTTATTTATTTTAGACAGCAATTGTTTTTGTTTTTGTTTTTTTTTTGTTTTGTTTTTGTTTGCGAAAATATGTGAAGACACTAAATGGGTGACAGTAGTAGACTAGATCCCCCGCTACCGCAATAATGCAGCAAATTATATTAATGTTATTTAAATAAATCTCTCTTTTCCTTTTATATCTGTTGGGTGTAGTACTTTATTTTTATATAAAAATATTTATTTTTAAACTTATGTGCGAGTGTTTATTTGGCATGGTTTGTTTATAGTTGTTGGATTATGTAATTACAAAAACAACTCTGCAATAATTTTTTTGTTTGTCACTTTGCGTTGGGGGGTGAAAAATTTTTGCTGCTCATTCTTTTTTGTTCTTGCCGCAGCTGTTACAAAACATTACACATCACAATTAGCACACATTTAATTATTTGTTTTATTAAAAAAACATTTGTTTATATAACTATAACTATCTGGTATTTAAGTTAAGGCTTAATTCATTTTTTCATATTTATTATTTTGTCACATTGTCTCGTTTTTTTTTCGTTTCTGTTTTCTTAATTAATGTCAATTAAGGCACATTAGACACTAAATTTTAATAATATTTCGTTTATATTGTCAAAGTGAAACATAATTTTTGACTAACGCTTAATATTTTTTTTTGTTGGTTTTGTTTTTAATAATAAATTTATGCGAATTAGAAGTCGCGGCTGAAACCGAAACCAGTCGCCATTGTTTAATTCATGGCCAAAGCAAATATCTCCGCCGTTTGACAAGACAAAGCCAAATGTTGAGTTTGCGTATTTGCGATGACCGCATGAATGCAACGGTCGGGGCGTGGTATATATAATTTATAAATATTTATTTTATATTTCTTAAGATTTATTCAACATTGTCATCACTTGCACCCAAACATCAAACATAATAAAAACTAAATTTATGACACATTCTACATAAACGTTGAAGTAGATAACACAGCCGCAAAATCAACAACAACAAACAAACTGTTTAATGTGGAAATGTCATAAGGGTGGAAAAGATAATGTGTTCCACAAAATAATTTATATTCCACAAATAAAACTTCGGTACACTAAATTCTATAAATGTTTAAAAAATGTATTAAATAAATAACTTTAATATAACTGCAACGTATTAACTTAAAAGATTTATATTTATTAAATAGATAATGTACACATATAAAAAACTCAACAAAAATTAAATAAAACAATACACTATATTATAAGAATCAGTAATAAATACTATAAATGTTCAAAGGTCTCAGTCTCAACATGCGCTAAGCCCAGCCTTAATTTTGTTTCTTTTACATTATATAAATTTTTCAAGTGTATTTTCAACAGCACAAATATACTTTCGTTAATTTGGTTTAAAATTTAACTCGTGACGCATTCATTTATAATAAATGAAATTCAGTAGAACAATAACAACAACAAAACACAACACATTTTTCAAGTATTAAAAAATCGAGAACTATGTAAAATTGGAATTAGAAACTGCGACGCAAGATGGCGTCTACATTTTAGTTAATATTCTCGATTTCTTAAACTAAATAATAATATTTAATAATTGAATTAATAAAATATAAATATGTAAATTGATAGCATACATTTTTAAACATATATATTGGTTTTTTGTCGTATTCTCCTTCGTTTTCACATCTAAATTAGCACATAAATAAATTGCAATTTTCACAGACACAGCATACAATTTCTGCTCTAATGAACTGTTTTTTCTACACTAAATACTTTAAATAATTGACATTAAAACCACAATATATTTTTTTTTCTTCATACACAGCTTACGAAGATACGAAATAATTTATTTAACAGATTTTCTTATTTGCGAATATACGCTCAGAACGTGTGTATTGCATATGAATGAATGAATGTTTTGTGTGTGAATCAAAAGTAGACAACAGCAGCCAGAAATGAACAAATCGAAATTGCAAATAATCAGATACAATCCACATTAGCGTGAATCTTGGAACTAAATAAGGAAATAACAAAACAAAAAATAAACAAATACTAAAAAAACTCGCACACAGGGTTGCACGTGACTGTTCGACTTATCTTAAAATTCAAACAAGCTCAGCAACGCTGGCGCTCGTATATGTAACCACCAGCTGTTAAATGTTACCGTTTTATGATTTCTGTTAACCTTTAAATAAAATCAAGAAACAAATAAAATAAAATAAAAAAAAAAGAATTCACACATTTGTAATGTGGGAAAATAAAATTTTATATTTTAGATTTACATACCTTTATAGATTGAACTATGTTAAATGTCAGTTTTAATGCCAACCAACAACGGCAGTATTATTAGCATATTCGAAAATTATGTTGAGATAAGCAAATTTTCGAAAGTTCGTTTGTGGTGGGAAAAGAATTAATTATATAAACAAGTGTAGATATTTAACTAATGCTATAATTAACAGCAAACTGTAACTTGAAAAAAAAAATGAAGGTGAAAAGTAATTGGTCAGCAGGGTGTCAAAAATAATTTATTAAAGCTAAGGCGAGTTATTAAAAGAAATAACTAAACAAGCTAACAGTACCTTTTATCTATCAATTACAAAAAAAAAAACACACAGGGTCATCGTAAGTTATTCCCAAATTAATAATAAAAGATGATAAAAAAAAATTGTGAAATTTGATAGTAAATTTACAATTAGTAGTATAATTACAGAAACTCAAATGATTTCTCAGTAATTTAGCCCGTATGCGAATTTGAGTAAATTGAGATAAAGTAAATTGAAATTTTCTAGGGATTTTTTGCACTGCACTTATGTAAATATTTATTTATTTATTTATTGCATTTCTTTATTATTTTTGGTTAAAAGTTTTCAAATTTATTTATAAAACATCTTACAAAATCAAAGGTAATACCTAATTTATCTAA
Source organism: Teleopsis dalmanni (assembly GCF_002237135.1). NCBI lineage: Eukaryota > Metazoa > Arthropoda > Insecta > Diptera > Diopsidae > Teleopsis > Teleopsis dalmanni. The sequence continues at coordinate 61,028,782 of NC_051848.1, read as the reverse complement.
TTTGTATCAAATTTACCCTACTCGAAATTCTAATAAATACCAACATTCGCTACCTTACCGACATAATGTACTATTTCCCTCAATTTACCATCAATTTATTTATTGCAGTTCTTTTTTATTTTTGGTTAAAAGTTTTCAAATTTATTTATTTATTTATTAAATATCTTATAAAGTTTTCACATGGTAACACCTAATTTATCTAATTTTTTATCAAATACACCTTAACCGAAATTCTGGTAAATACCAACATTCGCTGCTATAACGATATAATTTACTATTTCATTCAATTTACCATCAATTTAACCGAACTCGCACACGGCCTTAGTAGTAATCTTTAATATTTCTAAAGGGAAAAAAGTAAATAAGCTGCTAGTAATTAAAATATTGCCAAAAAAATTAGCTGAGTATAATTCGGATCGTTTCATTATTCGAAGTACTTATTAAAAAATCTCTAATATAATTTGTTGCTATATTATTAAAAAAGTTTTTATTATGTCAGTATCTTGAAGATGCCTATAGATTATAGTTGAAATGTCAATTACAACAAATATTTTTAATATTTAAAATTTTTATGTATTAAATAATCAATCTGAATTTGTCCAAATCCGGTCAAAAAATTTATAGATTAATATTTATGTATAATTTGTTTTCATTTGATATGTAAAAGTTTACCGAATATCGAGTTGCCGATTTGTGCTGAATACGCTTATATAAAATATTGTGTAAAATAGATATATACGTATATATTAAAAATAAATACTAAAAACGCAATCCTCACTAAATGAAACTATAAAAAACGGCAGTATAATTTTTTACAATGGTTAAGATAATTCTGTGGAATCAAATATGCCTAGTGGTGTACTGTGTTAACTTATATTCCATACTAACTTTTAAAAAAATTATACGGTTTTTTTTTTTAAAGTGTAATCTCGTGTTGTTTGTGTTTTCAATATATTTTCCTCTTACTTAAATTACTATTTGCAATAAAAGTATGTTAAGAATTATTCTGACTGCAACATTATTTATTATTAATGGCCAGAAAACACTGCAACCTGATGGACAGACGCATTGTGATCTATGATAATTAAAATCTCAAAATCCTAATCAATTGTTTGTAGAAAATAAGAATTTCTACACAAATTCGACAATAAAAATTTAGTATACTAATAAAGCCGTTAATGTCACTATAAAAGATAGCGAAAAATTGTAAAAGGAAAATCTAACCATGTATACATTACTATTACTTCAATAAAAGATTAGTGGTATGTTGACATTGTCATTGTCGATTAGGAAACCAAACAAGAAATTGAATATGCATTTTAATAAATATTTTGCCGCAGCTGTAAGGAGGATAAGACCTAAAGCTTCACTAGAAGAAGACGATAGCTTTACAGCGAGGAATTGATGACTTCATTGGGGAAAGACGATAACTTCACAGAGAGACGGCGATGGTTTTACAGGGAATAAATGACTTTACAGAGAGAAAGCGATGGTTTCATTGGGAAAAACACTTCACAGCGAGAATGCGATTACTTCACAGAGAAATGTGATAACTTCATTGAAAAAAAAGATGGCTTCACAGGGAAAGACGATGGCTTCATTGGGGAAAAAACGATGGCTTCACTAGGAGAAAATAATGCATAAGTGGAGTAGGAGAACAGGAATGTGTCTAGTTAATAAATTAGTGATTATTACACTAATTCTAAAGCAATTTAAACTGAAAGACATTTCAGCTTATCTGTTGTTGAACCGAATAAGCTAAATTGATTTAGGTCTTTGATAGTGTCTCAGGACTACAAATAAGTTGCACTTTAAATGGAGTAAGTTTACGTTGTATTTATTAACTGTTTGAAGTTATTGCTGTTGTATATGCATTTTTTTGTTTACAAACTATCTTACAACCCTTTATCAGCCAGTGGTATCAAAAGGATTTCATTAACTAGTGCTGCACTATAAAAAAATAACTGTTGCTGTTATGTTTATAGTGGTGAATATCAGAGTATTACCAGATATTTGCTTAAATAATGTTTGTATTCTTTTAAGTAAGCTGATAATTATCATCTAACAATTAAATTGATTAACTAACTTAATTAATAATGAATGCTGCTATCTTTTAAAACATCTATTATGCAGAGTTCCTAAACAATATAAAAAATTTAATAATCAATTGTAAATTTTCCCACTTTAAGAAATTAAATGGTTAATTAAGAAATAGAAAGACAAAGTCATAAGCATTGATGAGCTTTGCTTTATAAAGTAAAAAAGAAGAAAAAAATTCCTAAATAATGCATTGAGTTATTATAGCAATTAACTATTTTCAGACACTTTCGCCACTCAAAATTTATAATTATCTTTAGATGTAAACGCTACTCTCGTTCGAGAAAAGCATGTAAAAAATGGAAATAAATTTGAAAATGAAATAAATGAATAAATTACATTTTTTATATTGGGCAAATACGAAAATTTTGCTATTCATTTGATGATGATGATGAAGCTCATTAAGATTTAATGAGCAACAGATAGTCGAAATAGAAGTGTTAAAAAAATCAATGTACTTAAAGGTGACAATACATTTAAGCGCTGTAAGTCCGGTAGGCAAGTAATTTTTGTAAATAAGCTATAAATAATAAAAAATTAATATCTTTTAACCAAACTTAATGATAAATGAAAACAAAAAAAAAAAAACATTTAAAATTAATTGTGTTTAAAATTAATTTGGTAATTAAATGCTTAATTTTATGTGAACTGGGAATACAAAATGTTTTTGCTTTTCATTCGCTCGTTGCTGATTAGTTTAAAGTTCATATCAAAATGTTTGTATATAAGAGTATTAATGTATTTATGTATGAAAGTATGTAGGCGAGACACGACGTCTATATCAAATTATTTGATAAATTAATTTAATATCTTATCACATGAGAACCTTTTCCGCGGAATTTTGATATACCAAAGTAGATACAGCGAAATTAAATTAATGCAATCAACTTAAAGTAAATAAAATTTGTTTGTTGTTAATTATGTATATACATGCAACAGTACTTAAAACACACAAATGTTTCTACATAAACAACAAACAATATATCTATATATACATATACCTATTTATGTAGATATTTATATATACTGGAATGCAAAATATATATTTTTGTGTGTACGAAGAAATTCATTATATCTCTGACTTAAGTGCCAGTCTGCCATTTATTTTTATTGTAACTGCAAGTTTATTAGTGCGTATGTCAATGCCATTACACACTATATAGCACTCCCTACCCTTCCCAATGGACTCAAGTTTGTTTTTCTGTGCAAATAGGTTAGCACGATAGAATTTAGCCAACGTATAGCCCTTGGCACAATTATACGACGATATATATATATTTTTTTTTGTTAAATGAAATTAATGATTAAACAGTTCCGCCCTGAATGTGTGCTAATTTTAGATAAATGAATTTGGTTCTACGTTGTGAAGCGTGTAGGACATGTCATATACACTACCCAAAAAAAAAACCGATCAATGTACTTCAATTTATTCGTTAATGATTTCTACTAACCTAAAATTATCTCTCACACTAGTAGTTCACAGCAAAGTTTTTCAGACAAAAATTTCTACTTTCTAATTTCTAATTAAGATATTTGACAGGAAATCGTTAGAAATCTAACCATAGTGTTCACAAATTATCTCGAAATGTAAGATATCTTTGAATAAGTTTATATATGTACTCATTTATTAACTTAAAATGGGTAACAGTTCACAGTTAGCATTCAAGGCAAGTACAGGGCCTATGACTGGATTATATATGTATATAGTATAAATATATAAATGTTATAAATATAAGTATTTAATAAAAGTATAAGTATATAAATATGTATAACATGGCAACTCTAATTGAAAAATTTAATTTTTAAGAGAATAAAATGAGTCAGTCTACTACTGACAAACATGAATGTCAGTTTAATTTAATTCTAAACCGTTCAACTACATATAGTTCTTCACAATCAATAGGGTTAGGTTAGGTTATATCGGCGATCCCTAGGGAATCCACTTAGGCTATGTATATAGGAAACTCAGGATTTAAAATCACCTAGAACCTTTGGCGAAACTTAGAATGCTATTTAGTGGGAGGTCCTGTAATTCATCAAGATCCTCAAGAAAGGGGGGCTCTTAAAGTATTGAATCGTCGTCGTGCATGAGCTGGACAAAGACAGCGTATATGAGAGGCACTCAATAGGTTTACTGTAGATTGAATAATCACCTAACAAAGTTAGGAAACCAATCCAACTCAGACTGCAGATACTGTAGAGAAGAGAGAGAAACCACATACCATATGCTAGGGGAATATCCGACACTGTTGCAGAAGCGGAAGAGACACCTAGAAGGGTATTTCATGGAACATGGGGATTTAAGGCTATGAAAAATACATATTGTCTTTATATTGTCTTTCATTAAAGAAATTGGACTTGGAGAAACAATCTAATCTAACTAAAAGGCAGTGTTTTTGTAGATCGCAGTGTACTATCCGTCAGTTTAATAATAATAATATCAAATATATGCTCGATTCAATGAATATTGACGCGGCTATTGTACGAAGTAGAAAATGAAAAATACTACTCATTGCCTGAAAACAAACATTCTCGTTGGAACTTCCATTCCTCATGTGTCCATTCGATATAATTTATATAGGTATAAAGTATTTTATCAATTTAAAAAATAATTTATTTTCTTATTTGTGACTACAAATGTTATATAATAAAAGGAAAACAGATGACTATCGAAGATAATCGAAATATCGGAAAAATATTTTAGTAAAATATAATTTGTTTTTAAATATAAATAATAGATTATAGTTTTTTTTATTTCTATTTAAATGACCAATTAGCCCGCTAATAAATTATTATATTATCATTTTATAAATAGAAAGTCGACGCCTGTAAATTATTTTCAGAATAAATATTGATCATAATTTGATTTCCTGATTGCTAAAAGAATTTACTGTAATAATTACTAAAAGTTTTCAACAGACCATTGCGTGTAGACTTAAAAGATGTTATAATACGTAGGACGGACGGGCACAATAGATCTTTTAGGTCGCAGTGCATAATTCCTTCTTTAATAATAATAATAACGTAGGACGGACTGTCACCAGTATTTATGAACCGGTAGTTTAATACTACTAATAACTATATTAACTATACTCTATAGAGTTGTTTAAAAAAGGAATAGAATTTAAGAGATTAAAACTTGATTTGATTTGAAAACGTCATTTAAGGAGATGAGTTCGTATAATTTTTTCTTTGTTAAAAAACTAAAACCAGCTTAACGGAGTAATTATTTAATTACTGGATTCATAAAATTTAAAAATATTTTAATTTAATTTAACACTTGAACTGACTCTACTTATATTAATTAAAAGTGATGGAATTGAATGTTTATTTTAAAATTTATTTAAATAACACAAAAAAAAATGTGTTTTAAAATTTATTTTTAAAAGAAATAAACTGATATTTTGTATGTGATATCTTCGTTAATGTAAATATTAGGCCACATTTATGCAATAAAAAAGATGAATTGACATTTATTGCAAAAAGATATATATCGATCGATGGCAGGAAATAAACAAAATCGGAATCATAAATAAATTAAATTTCATTTGATTTTTTTTTAATTACCATTTAAAATTGCATTAAATAAATAAAATGCGTTTAATAAGCTTAAAATATTGTCGCAACGCGTAAAGATTTAAATTACTTTCATTTCAAAAAAATATCGGATTACAAAAGCTAAAATGTGAAGTTAGAAAGAAAGACACTCCACAACCATGACTAATTCAATTAAATTTGTGCAAATTGAAATATTTTAAGATATTTTAAAAAAATATAATGAAAATGCATAAATAAATGCAAATATAAAATTTATAGTTTTTAGCAATGAGTAATAAAAATTGTCATTAATATCTAAACAACAATTTTCACAAGTTATTAAAATAAAATAAAATAAAATAAAGATAAATATTAGAAAAACATATTATTGTTAATTAGTGGAAAAAAGTGAGAATTTGCCATTCAAGTCGTAAACTTTGGAAAAAGTCCCATAAATCGAAAAGATACTTTGAACCGACGACTAAACATTGTATAAAGCCTATCGTTCGTGACTGCACGGCCAGTTCGAAGGAAAGCTATAAAATCGCAGAAATTCTAACAAAACGATTAGAACTTATATATGTATATCTATAAATGTATATAACATATTTATGTCTATATATAATATATATACTAACTGTAAACGAACATTTTGAAGAACAACAATTCATCGTTTTTTTCGTACGTGAAAGTAAACACGTCCGAAAATGTTTACAAATTGAATTTTGTTTTTGGCTCTCAACTTTTTTTCTGTTTTTCTGCTATTTTTTTTTTTTTGTTTTATTTAATTGATAATAAAAATATTAAATATTTATTAATAGTATTTGCATTGGTTTTAACAAGTGAAGAGATTATTGATAAAGTAACAAGAAAACATTTGTTGTGCCAACTTCACTTGAAGATAAACTGAAATGCGCAATATTTTATGCACCTCACATAAAACAAGCCAAGGCGGCGGAGGGTCGTACCGTACACCCCAATTACCGGCAAATTTGTTTATATACAAAAGTTATATATATAGTTGTAATCTTCTTAACCCAAATGCATAACAAATGAAAATGTTGGAAACAAAAAAACTTATAAACATAAACATTAAGAAAGAGCTTTGAATATTTATTTACAAATTAAGGTCCTAAAGAATATGATATATTATGAGGTCGGCGTGCCTAAACAAAAGTAAGTGGACATTTAATGTTTATGAAAATTATCCCAATTAGAAAAATATCTTACAAACATATAGCCGCATTTTACTTGGAGCATAAACTAACACATCAACACTAAATTTTTATACTGAATTAAGCGAAGATAGCGAGACTCCTGTCCAATAACGTTGCAGATATTGTGGGATTTGTCGCCAATACACATGGTTTAAAATCTAACAACTGTTAAAAGAATAAGAGTAAATAAAAGAACGAGTTTAGGAATAAAAAATTCGCTAGAAATCAGGTAACTTATTAAACCCATCCGAAACTACTTGCTAGACTGAACAAAGGATAACGCATAGTCTCTTTTTTGAGAAATGGTTTGCAGCAGCATTACTTTTTTTAAAAAAGATAGAATCATCTGATAAGTCGATGGGTCATATATGGAAAGTGCCATTGAGGTAGGAGTATTTGAGCCAAAACCCAAATATACAGAAACTTTGGAAAAATATTCTTGCATTATTGAAACAAAAATTCTCACTTTCCAAATATATGCACAGTTTAAATATAAGGAATTGTTACAAAATCAGGGATATAGCCATACTATCGGAAAGTTAAGCTGTCACTCGAATATGAAAGTAGTATGAGACTATTTTTAGAAATCAAATTAACTAGTGAAGGACCACAAAGTCCGCCTCAATTGGGTTTCTGGACATGTAAGAAACTTGAGAAATAAAAAAGTCGATAAATTCGTCATGCAATAAGCCCTTATGGCAACGTTAACCTTATTGCAGTATAGATAGAAGAGTGTACTGCAAACTTTACAGGTTTGGAAAAAAATCGAAATTCTATTAAGCAACTATTCAATATTAAATTGTCAATTGAACAACACAGTACGAAAAAGTCAGTACCTATACTTAAGAGATAAAAATATCACTTAATACCATGTAGTGAAATAGTAATGCTAAATTCGGCTAAAATCTTTAGGAGCAACGACATTAAATATATTATAGCATTGCTGTATACGTATAGAGAACACTACAATAGATCTCTTGATAGCAATACTGTATATAACTTATACACACAATACACAAGCAAAGATATCTATTTTCACTTAACGTAAATAAGCGCCAATGAAAAAAATGCTGTCATCTTTCACATATTTTTTTCTTTTCTATGTTTAAATTCAAATTCAAGAAGACTCAAGAAGGTCAAGGCGATTGTTTTTCTCGAAAGAGTTAGCATAACTGGAATATAGAATGGAATTTTGTATAAATTGTATGTAATTTAGAAAAAAAGTTTTGTATCATCTATAAAATACATTAGTTTATACTGCACAGTTCCCATAGCTAAACTCATGAATTGCATTATTAAACGATTCATCATCTTGCTTTTTCATTAGATCTGGCACCCAAAGAGAAGAAGAAGAAGTAAGACAAAATTTCTTGTGAAATGAAGAGATGATATCTACCGCAAATGATGACCTAAACACGATACATTATGTCTAGGCCAGTGTAAAATATATGTTGTAGAGGTTAACATCCTAGCTTATCAAATTCTAGTAACATATTGAGATAATACATAAATACACAAACATATACTTATATATATTATATATTTAAAAAAAATTAATTATAATATATATTACACATGATGCAAGAATTTTTCTTATATATAAAGAATATTAACTTTAAATACCTTTGTTGGACAGCATATTTCTCACAATTCGTAAACATTTTCTACCGTCAGCTGCTATTGACGCATGATATATGAAACATTCTTTTGTACCGATATTTTCAAGCATAGGACTTTTAGGTCGATTTCTTGGCGTACCATCCAAAAGTGTTTCATCTGGTAAACCTCTAGCTACAAAATCATGCATTAAAGTCAATAATGGTGTTGAAATTTTATCACAGTCAGCGCATTTAGCATGTTTATCGCAAGTTGAAAAGTTGGGTTCATAACATTGAAGCATAGTTTGTATTCGTTGCATTACTTCCAATTCAAGTTCCAATTTTGTTGGCGGTTCAATATTATCACATGCCTTTGGAGTTGAACATATTTCTTTATCAATATTCAATGAAAGTTTTCGTTTTATATTTTCAACAATACTAGTTGATTTCTGACTATTAATTTCTAATTGTTTCTCTAAAATTTTTAAAGTATTATCAAAACCTTTACTAGACGTGGATGGCTTTTCAGTTATGGTTAGATTTTTGGCACTGGTTTCCGTAATATCACTAGCATTTTTATTAATTGATGAACTTCTTGATAACGTTGATAGTGTTGATGGGTTGGTTAATTGATGAAGTGATTCATGAAATGAATCATCTGTGATTAGACCACCTTTAAAGTCATCCGTATTCAATAACGTATCACCTTCTTCAAATGAACTATTCATACATTTTTTATTTGCAATTTGTTCAAATTTTGAATAATTATTTTCGACATCGGGAATATCGTTTTTTTCGAAAAACTGTACAGCTTCTTTATCTGCTATTGATTCTGTCGACTTTCGACGTTTCGGGCATAAATCACCATCGTCGAATTCCATGTTTGTGCTGTTATCACAGCAAGTGCTATTGTCATCAACTATGTTGATGATGGATTCACTTGTTATAGGCTCCAACATGTTTAATTTGTTCTTTGAATCAATAATGACATCGCTCAATTTTAATATTTATATATATATAAATATTATATATATATAAAACAATCGGGAATCCAAAATATCTTTTTAATATAAGAGAAATTTATATTTATATTAAATTAGGTATATAAATATTTTTACGTGCGAACGATAGTGAGTAGGTAAAAACGCAGTAGTGTAGACCAAGACAATTTTTAAAGTTATTATGTTATTTTTTAGGATTATAGTAGAATTAAAAGGTTAGAGAATCTTATCAATAGAGTAATCTAGAACTTAACAAAATAGTGCGACAGTGCTATATAGCGCTTTAGTAGTCTAAATGTCAAATGATATGAGTACAAAAAGCTTTGAAAGCGAAAAATAAGAATTTATATATGAGATCAAAAACGCATTCAATAATCTTAACAAAACAACAAAGCGTTAACCTTTATTGTCTAGGATTTCATATTGCAAGTATTTAACCATGACAAATTGTTTAACAAAATTACATCTAGTGACTTCATTGACCATAATATCGCAAAGATAAATATCAATAATGCAGCAATTAAGTTGGATAGTGATTAAATTGATCAAAGGGCCCACGAACAAGAGACATCTTTACTTATAAGTAAGTAAGCAAATATTGAATAATTTTTAATATATCTTTAAAAACTATGTGCATTAAATCTGATCTTTTTATTTCTGATAGTTGTTAAAAATAATAGAGTTCCATAGAGTTTAGAGTTCCATTTTTGGAAAGAAAGCGAATAAACTAGTTTGGTACAAAATAATACGAGCTACAAAATAACTTATCCATTTATATAAAATTGATTTTAATAGCTTAAAAAGCATCAAACTATTATTTACTACAGTTATAAAAGTTTACATTAAAAATACCATATTGTATATGAATTGCTCTTTCACTACATTAACGTAAGGATTTATGGTTTAACTTAATTCCTTCATACACAAAAAGTCAAAGTGCTAGCAACTATCACTAAAAAATATGGAAAAAAAAAATTAATAGTTGTGAAAGTGAGTGATTTCAACATCATAAAATAAGGAATTGGTTAATGTCAAATTACTTAGAACACTAAAAAAAATGTAGAAAAGGAATAATATAGGAATCGGCAATGAAAAATGCAATTTAGGTAAAATATTTTTGATATATTTCTATATAAACATTTTAAATGTTTGAAAAAGACAAATTTATAATATAACTGGTATTGTTGATTGCAGTTTTTCTATAAATCTAAATAACACACCGATAAAAAATCGAAGTAAACTTCTTTCTCATCTCCGGTACTAGTGTTCAATATAAACATCACCCTCCTTAAAAACGGCTGTAAAAGGTTAAAGTGTGCGTTCTGATAAGTAGGACATGCAATAGTACTTAAGTCAAATATTAAGAACTTTCAACCTCATCTTTACATGTATTAGGTGGCCTAGTAGAAGCAGAAGAATAAATCACTCAATAAAGCTCAATCCAATCTTCTGATACTTTTACTAAAAAAAAAAATTATGTAGAGCTTTAACTTTCAGGTTCAGTGCAACATACCACATAATCTAGTTGAAATTAGGACTAGCGGCGAGGCACTAGTTGAGATAAGTATCTATGGTACTTAAACTCAATAATTCTAAAATTTTATTAAGACTTTCAGACTTTTAAATATAGGATTAAGTGCTACTGAAATATCCCAGCTACTGAATCTAATCTTCTGATACTTTTGGTATGGAGACATGGAGTTTCAAGTTTAAGGTTGTGTGTTAGATACCACAAAACCTTGTTGTAAAAAAATACTCTAGCGGCTGACAAAGAGCCGGAAAAATAAGTATATAAACTATTCAAACCCAGTTTAATCTTCTGCTACTTTTATTAAGAATATCTGAACTTTAAGGTTTGAAGTAGAGCGCCAAATTGATACTTACATCGCAATATTATTACATTTACACAACCATATTTCAAACGAAACTCTGGCAACCCGAGTCTTCCGGGCTCAAGCGGAAGAATAACTATTTTAGCTACTAAAATATAATCTAAGCATCTGGTGCTTTTATACAGTCTGAAACGTTAGATTGATTGCTAGACTGGCAGAGTCTTGTGACGCAAAAAAATAAACCTCTTAGCTACTAAACTCCAATATAATCTTCTGGTCCTTTTAGAAAGGACACGAGGGCATAACAGTGACAAAGCTTCAATTTGGTTGAGAAAACTGGAGGTTTTAACACAAGAATAAATATGCAGATCACAAAAGAATAAACCTCTTAGCTACTTAACTCTAATCTTAACTCTAATCTGGTACTTTTACAAAGTTTGGAACCTCAGATTTGGGGTTGAATGCAAGACTGGCAAAGTCTTGTATCGCAAAACAATAAACCTCTCAGTTACTAAGCCCCAATATAATCTTCTGGTCCTTTAAGAAATGTGTCTGTAACTTTGAATTTGGGACTAAGTGCAAGATTCAAGTGCTTTTACAAAGGTGTCTGTAACTTTAGATTTGGAACTGAGTGCAAGACTGGCACTCTTGTATCGCAAAAATACTATTGCCACGTAACTTTGCACTGAATCAAATGTTATTATAATTTAAAAGCGAATAATGTTACTAATTTATTTTTGTTATGATAAAGTACATTGAACCAGGTACGCCAAATACATAATAGAATTACTGTAAACGAACACCACTCCACATAATGCAAGTTATATACTTGTGACATGTTTAAATATTAATAGTTTGCTAAGCGCTATTACAATAAAAAACCGGATATCTAGTTTAAGTAACTAGCAAGGAAATTTGATAAGTCATGGGTATTATTAAATATGAAAAGCTACTTTGGAACAATAATGCAAATTATTTGCAAACACAAAACAAAAAAAGAAAGACAATTTATTGTGAACATTTTTCACAATCGTTTGGTTGGTTTGGTTGCAAAATATTGCACTGGGCACATTACAGGCAGCCCAAAACGTACCAAACAAAAAAAATACAACTTATTTTCTCTTCTGTTCGTATTATTTCTTTTCAGGGGTATTAAAAATATTGCGAAGGGGCTTATTAATTAATTGTCGAACTTACGCCGTAAGATATTTGGCGCGATGAGTGTGAGTGTGTATGTGTGTGTGAGTTAATGCATTGTAGCTGAGGAAAATTGGGTTGACGCTTCGCTTTAAGCTTTTTATTACAATTAAATTTATATAAAACTAATAATTATAATATTACTGAAATATTTAAGTTTTTAGCGCAAAAACTTAAAGTTTTTAACTGCAAATTTTTAATTGTCAAATGAATTTCGTTTGTTAGCTTTTTTTATTAGGTCAAATGGTTAGGCGACGACGAAGGTAAATTTTTGACAATTATTATATTATTTTTTTTTTGTAATTTTTTTTTTTCAGTGACGTAAGAAGTTGACTAACAAACTGTCTTTTAGAATATAGCACAACCGTTGGCTGCAATTTTCTTTCCGCACATAAAACTTCAAAGTTTGCAATTTATTATTGAAAGATAACATTAAACAAACAACAACACAACAATAAATAAAAAAAAGTTGGTTTACCGTTTAAACCAGGTTTTTAGGAATGTAGAGCATCTTTTATAGACGACGTTTAATGCTAAGTCAAGTAGTGGTAATAGTAGTAGTAGCCGCCGCAAGTAATAAATCCTATTATTTACACCTGCCAGAGGCAGCACAATTAAATCTGCACAAAATGAAAATTGCCAACTATGAAAACAAAAAAAACCATAGCATAATAATAAAATATAAAAGCATACTTATAACAAATACAAGAGGAAAAAGAATGGTAGGCAAGGCAATATGGCTTGTGTGTTGATGAGTAACTCAACAGCAACAACAATAAGTAAATGTAAATGTCTCAAGACCATGAAGCAGTACACTAAAGCACAACACCAAAGAATGCAACACAAGCAATATACGATCGTGCTCTTTGCGGTAATGATTAATTTATGATTTACGATTAAATACAATACGAAATTCAGACATTGCCAGCCAATGTTGCCATTGCTGTTGCTAATTCTGCAAACTTAAACTGAATCGATTAATGGTGTTGTTGTTGCTGCGATTATTCTTATTGATGTTAATTGTTGTTGTTGTTTTATTTTCTGCAAGATCAACTTTTTTTATGTATAAAATATTCTTTGTTTGCTACACTTTTCTATTTGTTTGTTTATTTTCTAATATTGTACAAACATGTGTATGAAGTATGTACATGTGCATGTGTATGTGTTGTGGATAAGCATGCTTAATTTTGCTTAAGGATTTCTTATTGGCGGGTATGTTAATAGTTTATAGTTTCTTATAAGAATATGTGCTTATCAATACCAACAACAACAAATAATATCATGCTCTGTGCTTGCTTGTTTCTTGCTGCCGCCACACCAAAAAAGAAAATGTGCGCTGCGCTGGTTATGAGTTTTGTGTGGTGTGCGCTCGTTGCTTATGGAAAAATTAAATTAAAAATTGATTTACATAACAATATCGAAAGCCGTTAGTTTTAAGAAAAATTATTTGTATGCTCATTGAAAAAAAACATAATTCATTTGTTGTTGTTGTATTAAGTTTGCTGAGTATTAATATTTTAATTTAGGTGTTGTCCTAAAAATAGCAGCTAACAAAAAGTGCTGATGATGACATTATATACTCGATTTTTTTTTCTTTTGGTGGAGAAATTCCAACTGTTGTTTGCGTTTTACTCATACCCCTCACTTGTCGTTCACACTACTGGCATATATATTGTATATATTTAATTATATTATTTACATTTTACTTATTTAATCACTCTAAATTTCGATTGCTCCGTTACGAATTCTATAAATTTAAACTATTTTTTCCTTTGTCTTTTAAACAAATTTTGAGAATTTTGTTAATCGCATCTTCGAATAGAATTCTTTAAATTTTGTAAAAACACAATTTAAAAAAAATGTATTAAATTAACAGTTAAAAACAGTTTATATTACATTAATAATTTACACAATATAAGTCAGTTAAGTTACAGTTACTATTCAATTTTAATTGTACACGAACGAACACATTTTCTTTCAAGAAATGAAAACAAAAATAAATAAAAATAACGACACACCACTACCGGTCAAAGCGCAATGAATACTGGAACGAAACCGCCGTACGATTTGAAATCCAAATACAAACTAAACTAATGAATTACTAGCCGAACAGCTGAGGCAGGGTTGTGTTCGCCGTTTGTTTTTATGACTGATAGCATTTTTCATAACAAAAACGTAGATATTTTATATATATTTTGTTTAGTTTTTATTTTGTATTTTTGACTCCTGTTAGATTATTCATTATTTCTAAATATCAAATTTTATATTTATTGACACACTTAAATTTGCGATAATATTTGATAGTAATACCAAGATAACAAATGCATGTGTATATACAAGGTGCACAATAGGCAAAATTGCGATAGTGACATTTCACTGTTTTGGTTTTGTGTGGAACTTAAACAAATTTATATGTGGAACTTGTGGAAACTTCAAAATAAACTGTCAAAAAGTGTGTGTAAACAAATTTGTCAATCAGTTTATTGGCGCTCTGAGAATTTTACGCCAAGTCGAAAAATTACTGAGAGTAATAATATATGAGCATGTAAAAAAAGTTATTGCATATGATTTAACAATTGCGTAACTTTTTTATTTAGAATATAAATTGCCTTTAGAAAATAGAGTTAATATGCAAAATTACTATTGTAAAAGGGCCCAACCATCTATCAAAATTATATTTGTAACCGTAGCAAATAAGTTATCATATCATGGAGAATAATATAAAACAAAATAATTAATATTATTATTATTATAAATATATAAAAGATAATAATATATCTATTTATTCAAATTAAAAAAATTTCTAATAAAATCTTTCTTACTAAGGTTAGTTGCAATCAGTAATATACATACGTGTAGTGTATTAAACGATTTTATTCAAATAGAAAATTTAATTAATTAGAGTTAATTATTTAAAGTTAATTAATCAATTTTTTTTACAGGAGTTAATAATGCAATTAATAATGTATAATAGCCTATATAGGCAAATCATTTGACTTTATATTATAAATATTTTTTTTGAGTAGGTTTATTTCCTACTATTGCAATAAGAAAAACCAAATCAAATTATTTATAAAAATTTTTGTATATAAATAATTATTTTTATTGCGTTGTTAAATTGTTTAAAACAATACATGCAAATGTTTTAAAAATAAGTATGTTTAAAATTCTAGAATTATTAAAAACAATAATAAATACAAAAAACAATAACAAAAAAATTAAATTTAATTAAATATTTAAACTACAGTAAAATATGTTTCTAACATTAAAAGATAAAACAAAGAAGTTGTTCTTAGTTTTTAAATCTTCGTTAGAACATATTTGTATTTGTTAATTGTGTTAGTGTAAACGCATTATAATTAATTTAAAAGTTTTTTGAGTGTTATATAAGAGAATCCTTATGTTTGGTCTGATTACATTAGAATGGATAAGGAAAATCGGCTTAATGCAATTATGCCCTTTTTCTGATCTACTTGTTCATTCTTCAATAAAAGATATATTTATTTAAATGAATGAATTTAGTTACAACAGAGTGTAGCTAATAAGAAAAATAGCATATAATTTGAAATAGTTTAAAATATAATTGTAGTATTTTGTGTTACTGTCAGCCATTATCAACTATTTAGAATAATTGTGTTTAATAACTCTGTTTAGCTGGCATTGGCATATTATAAGCAATTGATATAAAACTGACAATTTAATGGAACAAATATTCAAGCTGATCATTTTATTCCATTATAATAAACGAATCTTATAATGTTTTTTATATTTCTTTTCAACTTCTACCGTAATCTGCACAAATCAATTAATTCTAATTGACTTTATATAAGACATTAATCATCTACATTAACTTTATATAAGACTTGTCGAATTTAAAACCAAGTTGAAATTACAGTCTATATAGATCTCCGAGGAACATTTTAAAAATATCGTAGTCCAGAACTATAAACGTTAAACAGCTTTGTCAAATAAATAACCAGACACATTTTGAAAATATTGTGATGACTTTGATACTGCGGCTTCCAGCAGTATATTTGGCGACTTTATCTACTATAGATATTTTGGAGAAGTATGATTTTAAACGGCGGCCTATAATACTTAACAAATAAATTTCTGTTGACACCTTAAGTTTTTTTAGTCGTGTGGGTTAAAATAGTAATATCATACTTATAAGCAGCTCACATTTGTGGAAAAATATATTGTTTTGTTTCTTTATATGTATATTTATATATATGGTATATATTGTAAAAAAAAAAAAAAAAATGTATCTGTATTATGATAATAAAAAATAAATGTTTTCGATAATATATTTATTATTAGTAGATTTCAGTAAATAAAAATATATTAGAATATTTGAATTTATTATCCATATATTTATAAATTGAAATATAGTATAATAGTTCTGTATATAATTTGAAATACAAAACCAACTACAAGAACAGTACAAGTAGTGTTAACACCTTGTAAAATTTTTATCTATTATTGCAAGAATTTCAGTAATTGACAATAAAATTTAAAAAAAAACGAATTAATGATAACATGAAGCTTAAAATAAACTTTTATTTGTGAAATTCTTTTTTTTGAATTAATTTTTCAGAAACCACTCAACGAACCTTACCGATATTTTTATTAAGCTGATAATGCAAATTTTTAAACTGTTACAACAAAAACTATAAAAATAAATACTAAAGTATACTTAAAGAATTAAAAAAAACAACAAACAATAAAAATATAATCAAATTGCAATATCTTTTGAAATAAATTTGTTTGATAAGTGCAATCAAAGCAGAATAAAAGATTACAGCTTAACACTTTTACTGCAGAAATTACTTTAATAATTTAAGGTTGGCAATGCCTTCACGATCAATTGATTATAATTCTAGTACGAATATAAACATTAAAGCGTAAAAGAGCAACATTTGAAAAAGCCGGTTTGGCGCTAAAAAGTACACTGTCTTTATTTGTTTATATTTGGCTTGTCTGGTAAGAGTGTTTGTTTACTTTAGTTGGATTATAAAACATATGCTTTCGGTAACGAAAGATAGTAATTACATTAAGTAAAAAGTTATTTCCTAAGTCTCAGAGTCTGTAATGTTAATCACAATGTATTGCGAATATTTTTTAATTATTTATAAAAATATTTTATATATTATAAAAATACTTTTTTTTGCGAACCAACCATCCATACAAACAACCGGACGGACGGACATAAATGGTATGCATTTATATCATAAAATATAATAAAATTTATATATAAAAAAGTACGATAATTAAGAATTGTTTATAATATTGTTGTTGTAAAAAAAAATTCCTACAATGGTTAATTAGATTATTAATTAATTAATAATAGAGATTTAAAATACTATAAAATTAGAGTAGTAAAAAACTACTCTGAATTTAATAACATATACATAATATATTTAAACTATATTGACTCGTGATTAAAATATTTTATTTATTTGTAAGTTAACAATAAAATTAAAATTTTAAAGTTAATTACGAATAAGAAACTGGACAGCTAGGTCTTTTGCCCTGAGCTTTTATTTATGTTAAGAATTATATCTAAATTTTATTTAATATGTCTTTGGGTTTGTGTAGCTTTATTATATAAATATTTTATTATAAACCCTTAAAGTATTAAAAATTTTATTTCGTTCATTAAAAATATAATTGATAATGCTATAAACACCCATTAAACTAATAAATTCTTATAATTTAAGAAATTTATATATAAAAAAAAATAATACATACGTATATACGAACGGAAAAAATATTTGTCGTATTTACTGTTTGTAAGGTGTCTTTCAATCATGATAAGTCTTAACGTCTATTTCCTCCTTTTACTTTTCAATAGTAAAAATTTTATTACATATTTTTAGGTTCTGCGAACTTCACTGAAGTTATTTATAAAATATAGTGCTTTAAACATATATTATCAAAATACTGCGGCATCAATAGTGTTATTGATCGACTGATCAATTACATTATTAATAATAATGATAAACGAAAAATATTAACCAATATTATTAATAGTTTAACTGACTCGCCTGTCAGTTTTAAAAACTCTTGATGTAAAAACAAAATATGACGATCAATTAATCGTTATCCTGAAAATTTGAACGCCAAAAACAGTTGAGTATAAACTTACTGAAAATGGTAGTTCCAGGCCTACAACCAGGACCCGTTTTCCTTTCAGTTAGCAAAGTATCAATGCAGACACTGATGTTCAGATAGTCCAAATATTGAGCGACTCTCCAACTTTTGTTACACCAACAATAGAACAACAACATTAAAAAGAGAAAAGAATATTTTTTTAAAATGAAAGAACATTTGTACTGAAACCCACAGGACAGAAAAAATCAAAACTGTCTAATAACAATTTAGAGAAAAACAATTGACAATAAAACAAAGGAAAATAAACACTTAGTGAATGAAGAGCAACTAAAAATAGAAATAATGGACTAATGTTACATCTTCACTGCGATAATTTACCATGATAAAAAGAAGAGATTTAATACTTTATTAATGTCTGATGAAGCACTCCTTCTTCCTCTGGAAGGAATAAAAATATCATTATAATAATATTATTGTTTATTTTGTCTATTCTATTGTTTTCGATCCACAAATTTGAATATTTTGAATTTCTTCAATTGTGCAAGTTCTAACAATCAACAGTTTTATATTTGCATTTTATAATCCGGCTATATTTTTATTATATAAAAGCGATTTTTTATATGGATATATATGGATTCTTGTAATTTGTAATTTTCAAAAAGCTTTTCAAAACATGTCTACCCCAAGTTGTATATCTCTATGATAAACCATTTACCACGGTAACTTTACAACAAAAATTGCAAATATTTATTGTGATATTTAAAGTAATTTATCATGATTAAATATTCATAATGATAAATAGTGTAGTGAAGACTCTCTAAGTATAAAAATTTTGTCTTTATTTTTAGAAAATAAGGAAATAACACAAAAATTATTCAGTGCATTATTTAGTGTGTAATGAATATCTTGATAAACTTACAGCCACAAAAACCAAAGTAAATAAGAACTTAAATTTAATTTCTACACCTTATGTCTTTTTCCAATACGTTGAAAAGTTTTCTAAAACAGTTTACCACATTAATTAAAATCTATCATAATAATAAAGAAGAAACCAGTTACCACAGTAACTTGATTTAAAAAGTACTGATCATTCGATTGATTTACAAAATTATTGAATTTGTGTATTACTATAAGCCCTCGAAGAAAACGAGTACGTTGTGTTTAATATTTAAGCGTTAAACAGATTTTCTATACAGATTATTATTTATATATTAAAAAAAAAATATACTCAATATATTTTGAGAATAACGAGAAATAAAAGCTAGTCAGTATACTAGACTCATAATATATCTTTTTTATAATTTTTTTAAATTATAATAAATATAATGTAAATCCACTAACTATGAGTAGAACACCGAGTTCATCGAGTTATATTTTCACTAATCACCTATGTGTCATAAGGGCGTATTTCACGACGAACAGATTGAGTTTTATTTTTTAAGAGTGAAATTAATAGAAAATATAAATAATATTTTGTGTCACATATCATTGAAAAAAATCTAAAACTTTTAGTTTTATTTAGCATTGAAATTTTTCTTATTAAAAGAAATGTAGACCACTAATATTTTAGGATTATGTTTGATAATATAGAACGTACGTGAGTGTGAGTGAAAAAAATTTTCAACGTTCTTTAAAATACTGCCACTGAGTTCTTTCTATGCCGAACTTTTTAATAATAGATGGTAAGACTTAACAGTTGTAGATGCATGGAATTTGTCACACTCCGTCATTAAGATGTCCCGTAGAGATATCAGTTTTGTAGTAGGTTTACTTATAAGCCGTTGTGTTTTAGGTAAGAAGTCTAGAAGACTAAATCTCCCTTTCAAACATACCTGTCGCAGTTATGGATTGGACGACGAAAGTGTCTCTCATCTATTTTGTTTCTGTCCAGCACATGCGCAGCGTCGCCTTATATTTTTACAGGATCTTGACGAACTACAGGACCTCCCCCTGAATAGTATTTTTAGTATTTGCCAAAGGTTCTAAGTATATAGCACATATAATATAAATAAATACATTCGTATTTAATACGAATTAATACAACAGCATTAATTGCTGATCTTGCAATAATGAGTCCAAGCACTTTGAGTTACTTGCTGTGCCGCTCTTAGAGACAAAAGCATTCTTGATGTCGCATGAACTACAACGTTTGAAAAATCATATAATAAAATATATTAATCAATAAACAAACAAAGCGTATCATTTCATTACAAGTGGTTCTAACCCTTGAGTTTTTAATTATACGATAACACAATACCTAAGTGGATCCCTTGGGATCGCCAATATAATCTAACTACTAACCTTAAAATACTTAAGTGTAAGTTCAGTGTGTCTGTTCGTAAGTCAAAAAATATTTATACGTTTAAATCTATTAACAGTTTTCATCTTAATAAATATTTTAAAAGAGATGTTATATGCCTTTATACTAAGAAAATCTGAAAAGTCAACAAGATGGTGTTTGTAAGATTTATTAATAGCTTTAACATTTTTTCTACGATAGTCATTTAGATCTAGTACGTATACTATAGTACATTTAATTAATATATATAATATTACTACTTTTGCTATTACTAGCATTAATATTACTGCTATTCCCAGCATAATTTTTTTAAGAATGTGACTTAAATATATATAATATTGTTTTTAATTTGAGGATATGGTTCATAAAAGTCTAATGGATATTCTCCAGCAATGGTTAATAAAACAATTTTAAAATCTATTAATAAACAGCAAGTAAAAACGAAAACACATCAACTTTAAAACAGCACATATTTGGTATTAAACAAAGATGTAACAGAAACGTAAAATCAAATATTTTATAGAAAATTTAAATTAAACATAAGGAGAATTATAAACCAAACATCTTTAGATGTTGCTATAACATGTACAGTACAAACGCTCGTTGCGTCTATTTAGCGCAAGTCATTATTCGACATAAATGCGAGAAATGATTACTTGGTTCAAGAAAAATAAAACTATATGGAAGAGGAGTGCATTTTTAATATTTAATGAGATTATTTATATTAAATACAGATTGTATACATCGAAAAATGTGCAGTTTAATTTTTTTTTAATTATTTTAGAAAGTAATATTTTCTTAATAGAATTTTTGAATGATGCTTTAAAGACATGGGAGTTAAATATTTTAGTTGAAAAGAGTAGACATTTTAATAAGAGTCAGTGCCATTACCAAAGCATACACTAATCAACACAAGTAGAGAGTCAACGTTCTATCCACTCTGACGGTGGGTGCAAACCTAGCCGACTTGTCGAATTTAGCACATTTAAATGCAGCACTTAAAATATCAGGGATTTGATGTGCACTTTCACATTCGGACAATGTGTTTGATTTGTTGACTAACTTTGGGCCAAAGTCCGCCACTTGTCCGAATTTGAAATTTTTAATACTCAAAATTTAATTTTATGTCAAATAAAAAAATATAGCATTCTGTAATAAGGTTTTAATTGAACTGGACCTATGCGTATAAATAAAAACTGATATCATTGAAGGTAGTATTTTTGATGAATAAGAATAGGAATAAACGGGGTACTAGCTCCCAACGGAGCGAAGCACTGCGACCATGATTGATCTTTTGTGCTGCAAAAGACCCTAACCGAACAGAAGGCATTCCGACTTCTGAATGAAAGCCAGAGTATCAGCCGTTGAGGATCTTCTAATGTCAGAAGGAGAGAATAGTTCTCGCCCCAGTGACCTCGTTCTGGCCTAGATTAAGGCTGGACAGTCACAAGGAATGTGGCTGGAAGTCTTGTTTGCTTCTAAGCAGAGTCGACAATCTGTCTCTTCCGACAGACCCAGTTTGTTAAAGTGATAATACAGTTTATGGTGATCCGTTAAATATCCCACCAGCAACCTCAACACTGTTCTGCTGAAGAAGGATTACCGTGCCATAACTGTAAGGATGATTTTTGAAGACAAAATATTCGCATATTGTAAATGCAAAACATTCGAGAAAAAATTTACATTTAACCAATATACGTCCAACGTTCGATTAATCGAATAGCAAATTTTACCACTTTTCATGGATATTTTGTTTATATTAGAAAAACTTTAGAATTTATATATGTCATTACTTTGAATGTATGAAGCTTTAGCTTTACAAAAGTTTTTGTGACTTCATTGTACTCCCCCGGCTCCTTCCTAATTAAGCTTTAAAAAAAACAGTTAGACCAAAAATTCCAAAAAAAAATCATTGGGCGGATATGGGTTTATGAAAGTTAATTGTTTTACGTCACAAAACTAATAAATTATAATATTGTATTAAAAATTTAATATACAGAATAAACGAACATTTATGCTTATTTTATTCTTGCAATTTTTTCACCAAATTCGTTTTCATAAATTCATTTAATAATTGCCGATAAAGTTGAAATTTATGCACGTGAAGATTTCTTTAAAGATTTCTGCAATATTGCAATACGGAAATAAAATTAGATCAAAATTACAGAGAAATCTTTGCAAGTAATCAAGTTCATTACCCTTTTCAGATATTTCGTTTTTATATAAAATTTTTTTGATTCAAATTTATTTTGTTTATTTTTATACATTATTTTTGAGTGGATATTTTTAAAATGAAGTCTCCTACTTGCATAAAGGAAAGTGGATTTGCGCATATAAAAATATATAAACATTTTTAACAAAATAATAGCAAATATTTCGCATGTTTATGTTGTTCCTAATCCAAAAATGATTTTGAAAAATTTATATATTTTTCCTTTGTGCCAGAATAAAAAATTCTGCGTAGCGCCAAACAACGACAAATGAAAAGTGATTCAGAATGTGAATGAATTAGAAAAAAAAAAAAAAAATAAATAACTGAAATTCTATTAGAAATTGTTTTAAATTTTTTTTAGTATTTTGCATTATAGAACCTCAATCTTTGCCAAAAGTGTGTCCCAAAATTATCTAAATTTCATTTACTTTTCACGAAAAAATATTGTAAAAACGAGAGTAACATTCACCAATGACACAAATGAAAATGCGTACTTTTTCTAAAAGTTGCAAAAAAAAAAAAAAATTACACATATATACATATAAAATATAAAATATAAAATATAAAAAAAAAAAAATTATTAAAAAAATTTGAAAAAATATTAAATAAATAGTACACAAAAGATAAAAGCGGTTTTTTTCATGTTTAGGGTTTAATTTTCTTTTTGGCAAGACTTAAGTGAAAATATTTGACAAAACGGATATTATATAATTTTGTTTGATTTAAGTGACACCACAAACTAAATTTAAATTTAGATTTGAGAAAAATTACAAAATATTTAAAATTAAATTAAATTGTGTAAAAGTATTTTTATATGGTTTGAACTTTTAATTGAAGTGCTATTTTCAAATCTGCACTGACGCCGTTTAGCGCGAATCACAAACATTTCGGGAATTGCATTTGTAAAGTGTGCCAAATAAATGATTTCATCAAAAAAATCGCTATATAACAGAGATAAAGTAAATATGCTAGAGGAAGACATAAGCACAACAATTAATTCTTCATTAAAATGCCGGTAAAATGTATCAAAAAAAACAAAAAAAAAAACACAAACAAGCAGAAGCAATCAAATGAACCTAAACTGTTATGGCCCGCATTTCTTCTGTTAACATACACCTACCTTTATATACACTTAATATATATATACTTATCTTATCTTGATCTTGTGTTACTGAGTTCTTTCTGTGCTAAAATCTCTAATAAAAGATGGAAAGACTCAACGAAATGCAGGCATCAGTATACAATCTGGGAACGTTCCGATAAAAGGAAATCCAAAATTCTCATTGAGGTAAGACCTATGTAATCTGGGCATATCGCTAACGTTATGCAAACTGTTACTGAATTCTTTCTATGCTGAAATCTTTAATAAAAGATGGAAATACTCAACGATATGCAGGCATCTGTATACAATCTGGGAACGTTCCGATAAAAGGAAATCCAAAATTCTCATTGAGGTAAGACCTATGTAATCTGGGCATATCGCTAACGTCATGCAAACTGTTACTGAATTCTTTCTATGCTGAAATCTTTTATAAAAGATGGAAAGACTCAACGAAATGCAGGCATCTGTATACAATCTGGGAACGTTCCGATAAAAGGAAATCCAAAATTCTCATTAAGGTAAGACCTATGTAATCTGGGCATATCGCTAACGTCATGCAAACTGTTACTGAAATCCTTCTGTGCTGAAATCTTTAATAAAAGATGGGAAGACTCAACGATATGCAGGCATCTGTATGCAATCTGGCCACTTTCCACTAAATGGAAATCCAAAATTTTCATTGAGGTAAGACCTAAGTAATCTGGACATATCGCTAACGTCATGCAAACTGTTACTGAATTCTTTCTGTGCTGAAATCTTTAATAAAAGATGGGAAGACTCAACGATATGCAGGCATCTGTATGCAATCTGGCCACTTTCCACTAAATGGAAATCCAATATTTTCATTAAGATGCCACGTGGAATTATCAGTCTTATAGTAGTTTTACTTAAAGGTCACTGCAAACTAGAGAACCGTGCTAGAAGATTGAATCTTCCTTGCAATCTCAGCCACAGTCGCAGCTATGGGGAAGACGATAAGAGTCCTTCTCATCTGCGCAGTTAATGCATGGCGACGACCCAACAGAGGAACTTGATCAATTTACTTAGCCAAAAGTTCTAGATGGGTTTAAATCTTGAGTTTTCTTCTATATACGGAAACACAATGAGCCAATAGTTTAAGTGGATTCCATAGGGATCGCCGGTATAACCTAACCTATATTTATTTGATCTTTTCTTATATATAAAAAACTTGATTACGATTCCTTTCAAAAACTTTTCCAATATATTGCAAATATAATCTTTAACTAGTTTTAAAATACACTCGAGCGAAACCCTTGAAATGATTGTCCTAAGTAGATTGAAAAAAACTTTTTAGCACGATAATAATTTTGTTTCCAGTTCCAAAAAAATCCCATAGAAAAAGTGAAATTCTTTTAAAAATAAAAAGGTTCTTTTAAAAACTCAGACACATTTCAATAATTTCCGTAGAATACTAAAAAAGTATGAGTTAAAGATTTTGAAGCACATAGGCTTAAGTCTAGATATGGATAAGCCTTGACACTGACAAGAGATGTTTTGCCATGACAGGCCAGGTCTATCTCCATTCGGCTTATAGCAAAGCAATATTATTGTAAGAACCAATATGATTTTAGATACTTTTAACTTATTCTTGTAGTTTTTATTAGAGGTTTTAGATTTAAACAGATATTACATTAGATATTTACAACTTATTTCTGTAGGTTAAGTTAGAGGTTTCGGATTTGTAATGTGTAGGCCATGTCGAACCTGACTTTGCTGCTGAAGAAATATTAATTTGATATTATTTTATATACTTCCAACTTGTTCCAGTAGATTAAGTAACAGGTTTTAGATTTAAATTAACATTATTTTAGATACTTTAAACTTGCTCCTGTGCATTAACTTGAAGGTTTTAGATTTTGAATCTTACCTGGCTACTAAAGAAATATTAAACCAATTTAGGATTGTCTGTCGCAAAAAGTGATTATGTATTAATTTTCGTATATGAATGAAGATTTTAACGAATATCTATTAAGTCTCGCTATCTTAACAGAGTGCTCGTTCCCTGCTATATTTGAGTGCCCGGATACTCAAACCAGAGTTATTTTGGAACTGCTATCCAATAAGTTAAAGATAAGTTGTCAACTACCCATACTTTAGACGATAAACTAGCGATATAGTTCTTTGATCAAATCGTTAATGTTTGTCGTGTATGGCTTTACTTAATTTAAAAAATCTTAAAAAATGTCTTGGTAACTCCGATTTACAAATCAAGCAGTTCTTTAATCTGCAAAAATGGTTACTATGAACTTTAGATAGAGTTTAACACCTGTATCTGGTATTGTTAATGGCTAATAAATCTGTATTTGGCTTACAGACAGATTAACCTAACCTAGCCGTCAAAAAAGAAATGGTTTGTAAAGAAATCATTGGAAGCATAAAGAATCATATGTCTTCTAAGTATTGTAATTTAGGTGAGGCGGAAACTAAGAATAAATCATTTGCATTATAAATGGAATGAAATTGATAATATTTTTAATAATCTTATTTTCTTATCAATTAAGAAACTGAAGTAGAATAAGTATACAGTATAGTTTTAATATTGAATATTTGTACTAATTATAGTAAAGCCATTACTTTATATAAGGTAAAGTTGTAAAGATAAATTTTTATAAAGAACTTACATATAAATACAAAAAAGTATTTGAAAAAAAAAATTATGCATATTTCAGTTAAAATTTCGTACAAAAATTTTATTTATAGGTGGTGATATAATGAAAGCCAAAATGAGTGTGTAACTCAATTTGTAAATACTTTTATGTATTCTACAAATATAAATGTTTACAAAGAGAATAATTAATTAATATATAATTCATATGCCAAACAATTTGCTTGTGTGGTGATTATATTACGAAAAATGTAACTTAAACCATTAGTGCGGGTATTTAATTAATTTTTGTAGTTGAAATTAATAGTAAATATATCTTATATATTATAAATAAATATATACAATTAAGCTAAATGAAGGTTGTCCTTATTACTGAACATATCTCGTCGACAGCTTAAAAATCTTTATATATACAACGATGATTTCATCTAGATTCTAGAATGTTTAAGTCAAACGTACCGACCGATTGACAGACCTATAGTAGAGAAATTAGTGTAAGAATTTTTATTTGGAATCATTGATAAAATATTTTAACACCCTTTAAACTGTCATTAACTTAATAATATACATTTAAAATATGTATAAAAAAAGCCAATAGAGGTTAATATTTTTTTCGTCTACGCCTATTCAAGTAAAAAATGTCTTTGAAATTACATTCCTATGGCTTTATCGTCATTTCTTTGCGTTTTTTCGAATGATTTAATAGAAATTAACATGCATTAAAAATATTTAAAATATTTAAAACAATTAAATATATAACGTATATTTAATGTATACCAATAAAGTTAAGTGTTTAATTAAGGTTTATAAAGTTTTTGCAATAAATATGTCATCAACATTTATTAAGATATATTTTATCTATAGGAAAATATTATTGTTGCTATTATTATTATAGGAAAATATTATTATTTTTATAATGATAATGATAATACTCTCGAAATACAAAAAAAATCCACAAAAAAAAAATTATTTAAAGCTATTTTTAATTATTATTTCGGAAACATTTCAATTGCTATTGCAAATATTTAAATATATAAATCTGTATTTGAGTAGAAATTATTATATATACAGTGCTTACGCATATATAATATAAATTATACAAATGAAATATAGAAGGTACTTCTTAAGAAAGTGGCAAATTTTACTTATCTCACAGATAGTTGCATGACGGTAGAACAATTGAATTAGTAATCAAATCGTATGTGTTGCTATTCTAAGAATCTGTATATAATATTGTATATACAAATAAAATACTGAAAATTCAAAAGATATTATTTGAATCATATGATTCCATACAAATAAAAAAAAGTTAAAAAATATATATCTTTTATGAGTCTCAATACTAAAGTAGAACTCTGGTATTGGCATGTGCACAAAGTCTTACGAGTGGAGTTTAATTAGCAGAAAAATATAATTTTTTTAAATTAGGCAAGAATTTTTAAAAATATATTTTAATAAAATTTTCAAGATGGTTTATAAGGCAGACTGATTAATATGTGAACGGGAAAAACAAAATCTACTTGCGACAGTCAAGAAGATTTATTGATCCTGCACACATCAAAGTTAACGCTATACGTAACCTTAGTAGAAACGATATAAAACTGTACCAGTGTTTACTTCTAACAGAACACTGTAGATTTAATTACGACATGAAGAATATAGGTGTGGTAGAAAGTGATTTTTGTCAGCTCTGTCATGAGGAGAAGGATACATCAGAATATGTTCTATGTAACTGCCTAGCGGCGATAAGACGTAGACTTGACTGCCTTGAAATCTTACTCCCAAAATAAATAGATAAAATAAAGCTTATAGTAATTACGAGATTTATAAATAGTCTAGAATTGTTTTAGTTGGGCTTTGAAGAGCACAATAAATCTTTTAGGACGGGATGCATTCATCAGAGCCTATTATTTAATAATAAGGTAGGCTGAAGTATTTATAAAATTTTATAAATTTTAATAAATAAAATTATTTTTATTTTTTAATTATTTGAACGACCTTAATTAAATTCAGTTAATTTTAATAAATAATTGATTTATAATAAAATGTTAAATTAATAATTAAAATTAAATCGTAATATTAAACTATTTATCTGTAAATATTATATATATAGTGTCCCAAGCCAAAAATATATATTTTTTTCAAATAATTTTTTAATCATGAATATTAAATCATATAATTTAAAAATCACGTACAGAATGTTCCAAATCAAACACCGATATATAACTATATATGACATTGCGAAAAAAATAAATTCAAAAATAGTTGCAATTATAAAAAAACTATGAAAGAACAATCCAAAAATTTGAATGCAACTATTAAATCACTGGATAGAGGAATTGGAAATGGAGACAGTGGACTCAGTGTAGCACACAAGATGCAGAACTAAACTGTAGACAGACAGAGACAGACTTAACTGGAAATGAGTTACGAAAATTCAGATACGTTAGGAATATATGTATATATAAATTAAATTTCATTTATAATGACTAATGTTATGTTCACGTATATATGCATATATTCTTGAATAATACAATACACATGTATTAGTATTAGATAAACTTTTTAAATAAAATTATCGTTTTTAAATATTTGTCCACAAAAATAGGACAACCATCAAGAAAACAATTATATCTTCTCTCTACAGTATTATTTTATAATAATTTAAAGTGAATATCGAATTAATAATATTTTATGAATATGGTTATATGATAAAATAAGAGGACATAGCAGATCAACAACGAGACAAATTCGAGAGACACAGTATATTTTATAACACGATAATATCATATTAAAAGATTTAAATTATACTATATCAAGACAAACTTCAATAGAATATTAAATATAGATATTTTATATCAGTAGTAATTATCATGAAATACAATATCATTTACAGTATTTGTGATATCTTAAATTCGATATTTATCGAGATCATAGCTACTACCTTATTTTATAATTTATAGAGTATTTAAAGAATTTCCTTTGACTTATATAAATAGTTAATATATAAAATATGAACATTATATATGTTATAAAATTCTAAAAAAATTCTTAAAACCATTCACATAATAGTTACTATTTTTCAAATTATTTAAATATTCAAATAACTTTTTTTAATTTACGTACACAAAATAGTTAAAATGATAAAATATTGACATCATGTACGTCAAACTTTTAAAATCCTAGTCTCGATAAATAAAAAAAGGGTTCTTAAACCTATTTATATAATAGCTACTATCTTTTAAAATAGTTAATACATAAGTTAAAGAAATTCATTTGACTTACGGAAATAGTTAAGTGTCTCTCTGATTTGTTCCTTCGTCAATCCCAATCCCTCAGGAGGTATTGGAAGCGCTGGTGCAGGAACAAACCAATCTTGATTGGAATAACCAGCAAAATCTGTTAGGAAATCTGAACGAATTTTATATTTGGGAATTTGTTCTTCTAGTAATGAAAATATTTCCACTTCCGGTAAATTCTCACTGCTGCACAAATCTAAAATAAAGTAATGAAAAAAATATATTAATTAAAGTCTTCAAAATATATATATAGTATATGTTACCTGTAAGACAAGCAGCATCAACTGTTTGTACATTTTGTTTATTAGTAAAGGATTGTTGTGCTTGGATAAGGCGCTTTGTTGATAATTTAGGTAGATGCTTATTTAGTGTAGCCTGTGCTGAAGGACTTAAGGGGCTATTAGCCCCTTGCGTTGTTGACAACATAAAGAAGCCGGACTCCTGTATAATAAGAAAATTGAATATTTTTAGATTAGTATATAAATTAATATATTTTCCGTAATAAGTAATAGTACACAAATGTTGATGTTGAAAGTGCGAAACTAACAATCCTAAACGTTTTGTTACAAAC
The DNA here is from genome assembly GCF_002237135.1 of Teleopsis dalmanni. Taxonomy (NCBI): domain Eukaryota; kingdom Metazoa; phylum Arthropoda; class Insecta; order Diptera; family Diopsidae; genus Teleopsis; species Teleopsis dalmanni. Next base: position 60,998,080 of record NC_051848.1, on the reverse strand, counting down.
GCTACGAAATTATTAGCCAAACCAAAATTCTTGGCAACTACGAATGCAAACAATAATAATTTATCTTTTTGTTCTTTTATTTGTTTGTTTGTATTTAGATTTAACACATGACTTAATTTACGAATTTATTTATGTGCTGTCAGTTGCTTGATTAAAATATTAACACACTCAGTTCTTATCACACCAAATGAAATCGATTTAATGAAAAAGAAGGTTGACAGATAGCTTCACTTTGGATCTAGTGTTTTTCTTTTAATTTTTTTTTTTTCATATTACTGTTTATTAGTAATATCAAAATAAACAGATTTTGTTAATGACGCTGTAAAGCATTATTTATCAATTTATTTTACTTCAACTCATGGAGTTGATCAGAAATCTAACCCAAAAGAAATCATAATATGTATAATGTTAAGTTTCAACAAATCTAAGCCCAAGATCACAATCATAAAGAAAAGATCAAACTTTATATATTAAAAACGATTCAATTTTAAATAATTTTAATAATATATAAATAATTAATAATAATTAGTCATATTTAAGTAATAATATAAGAAAAATTCAGTAATAAATGGATATAAAATCGAATGGTTTTAAGGGGTTTTATATCATATCACAAAATATAGAATTCTTTATATAAAAAAGAAGGAAATAAATTTAATATAAAAACGAAATCGAAAGAAAAAAATCATAACGTAAGGTGGAATAAAGCGTGATATAAAAAAACAAGAAATATATATTTAGAAGGTATTTCCGATCTTAGCTCACTTTTGCGCTACAAATCAAAAACCACTAGAAATACTACTCATACTAATTTTAAGATAATTGTAAGTAAAAGTGTAAAAAATTATTAGCACAAATTGTATATAAGTGAATAAAAATATAACCCCCTTCTCCCAACCATTTTCAACAGACACAACTTTCTCCATAGTTTTGCTAATTTCCTTATTTAAATAAGTTTAACTGGTTAATTGTTAACTCCATTAACCTCTCTATTTTGTGTTTAACTCTTTAAATAAAACTTAGAGACAGTTTTAGAGGTTTAAGTCTCACACTGTGCATGTAGATGTTTTCCATCTATTAGAAAAAAAAACACTCCTTAAGTAACACACTATGCTCTGAAAGTCGGGGTGTTAAGAAGCAACTTAATATAAATGACTCAAGTTTATGGATGATAATATATCACTCTGAAAGTCCCGAAACTTTCATGTTCGTATAGCAAATAAGCTCGCAAATTTATTTATTTTCTGACATCTAAAATAATATTAGCTGCTTTCGGCAGCTATTACGAGTGGTAAAAAACAGCAAGTTTCTTGCCTATAGTTGCTTAAATGTACGCAAAACAACAACACTATTTTCCCTGTCTAAGCACCTAGTTGTGAAGTGGCCAAACATTTTGGCAAGTAAAGAAAAAGGTGTTACCAACGCAATAAGAGAATTATTGTGAACCTCCATTGGAAATTACAACGAATATTCTAATTATATGTCAAAAGATTGTAAACAAAAATTAAATCAAAATTATAAAGTTTCACAAATTTGAAAATTTTGGAATTGAAATATTTTAAAAATATGCAAAAGAAAAAAAAAACAAGTATATAAAGAAAGTATAAATGAAAAGCTCTTTAAAATTTTTCACTTATCGCTTTTTAAATTTTAAAAATTTCCTTCATTCTCACCATTCCTTTAAATTTTCAATTTTTTATGAATTATTTATTTTTATAAAAAATGTGATTTACTTGATTTATGTGCATATATGCAAGATTTGCTATTTGCGAAAAAATAAGATTTGACTAATTGCAACAGTGATGCCAATGTCTCGCTTAGTGCCTATAGGCCAGCAACTCACTGTTTTTTGCCAAACTAAACCAAACAAATAATTCATTTATAATTCTCGTTTTGTTTAATTTAAATTTCATATAAATTCATGTACAGAATAAGTGAATGATGAGATTTTCATTATTTAATATAGTAATTTGTTCTAAGTAGTTTACGTGTACATTGTTGTATATTACTGAAATTATATGTAAATACATATCACTTCTTGTGTCATATCACAAGACCATTCATACAAAATACATGAGATTTTAAGGAACTGATGACCTTTATATTTTCAAACCCTGTGTATGAGATTCAGATTATATGTCATTTAGCTATAATTGTTTTAATTGTAACTACAATTGTTTATTCTCGTTATTTACAAAATAAAGAAAAAAACATTATTGTCCGTTGGATAAATAATTTTTTTTTATATGAAAAAATAAAGAGTAAACCTAGTAATCGTTTCGAATGTATTATGGTGGCTATGATCCATTGAAACAAATTAATTGTTGATGGTTTAATGGGTTTAAACGTGTTCGTGTAAACATTGATGAAGCTTAATGCACTGGTCCCACAAATTCGATGGTTAGTTCACAAAACACCAAAACGTTTACAAATCATTTTGAAAGATTCCAAAATTAATTTTGATTAAGTAGCGAACACAATAGAGATATTTAAAGAAAAAAAAAAGAAGTATTAACTTAATATATTTTTGCTGTGCAGGAAAAATTGGTGAGCACAATGTCTTAATGTTTCTCAACACTGTTTGGAGTAGTTTTAGCATAATAAACATGATTTTTCGCATCAATATTTAACAATGGGAATAGTCTGGATCCACCACTATATACTAGAATCAGAATAATAGTCAGCTGAGTGGAGAAAAGAACTTGATTATTAAAAATATTTTAAAGATCTCGAAAGTATTTTAACGTACAGAAATATACACATAGTTAAATTGTTTCAAATATTTATTTAGACTTATGATATATCGGAATCATAAGATATATTATTTAATATATAAAGAGTATACCTATGAAGGAAACATTGATTAAAATATTGTTAAGTTTAAAAACGTAATTGGATTATTTATTTTTTGATCATTGAATCAAGACTATTAGTTTTGATAAATATTTATTTTGAAGTTAATTCATTAGCATATGGTATACCTTTACACGGGGATATATTGTATTTTGTATCAGTTAAGAAGCCTTAAACTACGTAGAGGCAGTATCTTGGATTTATCTTACCTTACTAAGGAACACTTTTAATAAAGTTTTTAGTGAACTTTAAAAAATGAATAGAGTCTTGATTGAAGTAAATCACATAGAGTTTTTATCTGACTATTGAGTTTTAATAGTATTTTATTAATCTGTAATGAAAATATCCAAGCTTTATTAATTGTGAAGGATTTATTGCGTCTTTAATTGATAAATCTGGAGTAATTGTTTCAATCCAAATATACTTTTAACGCAATTTTATTTTCGATTGATAAATCTAGAGCGAAACTTATAACATTCGAGATTAATTTAAAACATTCTAGATATTATGTCAGAGTACTAAGATTACTCTGAAATTAACAGCTGTTTTATATGATTTGCAGATAAATTGTGATCTGATTCGATATATGTATTTTTGAAAGTATAGGTGATTAACACTACTACAAAAATGTTAGATTACTATAAAAATATTCGATTGGGCAACGAAATTTGTTAGATCGAGAGTAAATCTGGATTACCAATCGAAAACGCTATTATTATATTGAAATTTCATTTCTTAAATTCAGAAATAATTTTTTAATTACTAATATAATCAAAAATAAGAGTAAATATAGGTAATAAGAACCTGCAGTTAAATAGATATTTCAGAAACTTATATTGACAAATAAGTGTTTCAGAGCTTCTTAATCCAAAATATATTATACTACTTAATTCTTACTATTATATATATATATCATATTATTATTATTATTATAATATTAATAATAATTAGTATTAGTTATGTGCATGACATGGATAATATAGTAAACCAGATAAAATTTAGGAATATCGAGATATTTTTCAAATACTGTTGCATATAATAAAAATAAAAATAATAAGGATCTACAGTTCAAAAGTGACTTCCAATAAATGTTTCAGAAATATGATTATAAAATAAATCACATTGATTAGCTTTGTCAGTGACGTGTAACACGTGACCACAGATTTCAACACTCCAATCACTAGTTTACGATGGACAGTCCTTTACTTTTGATGTTATGTAAAACATTTTATAAGGTTTTAAAAACATAAAAGACAGGAATGTAATTGGCCAAGAATTACCAACAGTGTGGAAAGCAGGAAGTTCAATACATTCTCTGATTTCTGACCAGCTCTTTCAACAACTGAACAATTTTATAACGGAGAAGATGCTGGGAAGATTATGGGATGTATTCTCTGTTTCTTCTCAGGTCTATTGAAAATTACTAGCATTTTCTAAAGGTAGAGACATTTCAAAAGAAAACACTAATCTATATTTTTTAACTGAACACTCTCTGAGTTTAACTAAAATGCATTAAATAAGCATGAACGCGGATGTTAAAGACACTTTAGAAATGTATTTTCTGTTTCTGTACAGCGATCTGAAAAACTAGTACTGTTCAGTGCAGAAAATGAAAGAAACCAGGTGTTAAAGAAAATCTGGAATATTTTCCCTGTTTCAGTTTGGCGATTTCAAAAACATAACTACAATTTTTTGAAGCTAATATCTTTAAGGGAATAAGTTCTTTTTATGATACTGGGTTATATTATCTCTTAAAATTCGCTAATGACAGGCAAATCTAAGACAATGTGTTATTTTCTTTAAGAACTCTCATCTTTGATGGCTTGCATATCTATTATGTGCGTGGCGTCGGTTTACCAGTTTTATCCAACATTACATATTTAAATAGTTTTATATATCTTTACTTGAATGATTATTATAATTTTATCAAACTTTTTATTAACACAAACAGTTCGTATTCTTACAAATAAATTAAAAGTAAATGTATGAAACAATAAAGGCTCAAATTTAAACACGAAATCTTCGTAATATAGCTAAATTTGAACTATATTGAATATATAGTCTCTACTAAACTACAATAAAACGTAGCTTTTCCAATTAGAAAACGATTTAAAGTACACCGATTTTTAATTCTAGTTTAATTTTCTTAAATTATAATTTCTGTTTAATGTATTTTTCATATTATACTTAGGAGTCATAGAATTTAAGCAGGCATAGAGCCTGCTCCACTTAGAAGTCAAGAATTTAAACAAATTTTTTTATAAATTGAAATAATTCTCTGGTTCCGTACGAATTCGTTATGGGGAAGTTTGACTGTATATATAAAAAGGTATATCTATTTGATAAGAATTTTTTGTTTAGCAATAGAAACAAAAATATCTTCAGTTTGGTGCAAATAAAAAAATAAATCACTTTGCATTAGAACTTTTTTGGCAGTTCATATTTTCCTTTTATTTTTTTTATTTATTTTTTATTTTTTCGTTGAAACTTTTATTTTTAATTCTTAACATTCAGATGATTATTCCAACTTATTGTTTTTTAATATTTGTAGCAGTTTTAATTTATTTCTTTTAGAGATTTTATAAACAAATATAAATAAAAAATACGCATTTTACCGAAGAAAGCAACCGAGAAAATAATAATTAATAAAAATTTTTTAAATATTTGAAATAATAATTTCAAAATTTGCATTAATTTTCACAATTAGTTAAATAACAATTCTGTGTATATGCAAAATACTTGTCATTGCCTCTCAATTGACCATTTCTAATGAAAACCGAAAGAACTAAAATACATTTTTTTTAATTTTGAATACCATAACCAATGCCGTATGTAAACATTGCATAATCAATATATGTAGTACCAAAAATAAACAAATTTAGCGCCCAAGCAAAACGCAGCTGACGTCACTTATAACAGTAAAAACAACAATAGGAACAAAAAGAACTAGATGTCAGATTAAGCGAGCGAACCCACCGTCTCAGTTGCAGTTTCTAAACACTCCATTCATTCACTCAAGCGATTATAATTTTTCTTTCTGACAGAAGTAACGCACGCCTTAAAGCTTTCCCGAACTAAAAGTTTACCGTATGTTTGAGAACGTCAATAGAGTACTGAACTGATTACTTAAGAACCAACAAAATATGTAGAAAAAAAGTACCAACAAACAAAACGAAAATCGAATGGGCACAACGACGTCAGCGGCGCAAAGACAATGGTGCAAAGAAATTGCAAAGATAACGAGACTAACTGACAGAGCCGCTTGGGTTCAGACAATTCAATTTTTCGATTGTAAAATTCATACGAACAGGTGTGCGTGATGAATGTCTCGTTCAAAGACAGCCCCTGAGAAAACCAGTAAGTTTATTAAAAAAAAAAAAAAGAAAGAATATACAATAAAGCAAGAGTCTGCGAAAACACGCTAATTAAAGTTTGAATTTCCGTGTAAGTTATAAATGCATAAGTAATAAGAGAGAAAGCTAATTTGAACGGAAATCAGCTTAACCTCAAGGGATTAAAACTGCCATAACGAAATCTAAATCTGGGATTATTGTTTTCATATGGTATGCAATATCTTAATACAAAAATCTAAGTACAAGTTTATATATTGTGTTGACAGTTAATCAGTTCACATCACAAGTCCTTATAAAGTACAACAATGCACTCTATTAACTGTCCACTTACCACCAGGTCTATCTGATTTGGGTGTCCGGACATGAACAACACGAAGGCAACGAAAACGTGGACTTTTATACGAAAAAAGAAGCAAAAGAGTCATTCATCGATCCAGCCCCTTTCCTTTAGCTTTAATAAAAATAACATAAAACATAATATCAAAAAATGGATACAAAATATTGCAATGGTAAAGACGGCCTAAATTACTACAAAAAATTCTTGAATTTTAATGCAATACATCGTTTTCAATCTAAACAAGAAGAGTGGTCTTTAAAGTCACTCTATGGTGCATTAACAGGCCACGCCGCCTGTAATAAATACCTACACAAAATAGGTATATCCGATACAAATATTGAAAATTGGAGGTGCATACCAACTAGAGAATGAAAACCTTCAAAAGCTCTCTCCGAAGGTGCTGGGTCGTTTCTTTGAGTTACTAAATTTCTAAATACAAAAGGGTGAACAATAGATCAAGCTGGCCGCAATGCATAAAGGCCTAAGCCTAATCTGTAAACCATTACCATTATTATATTTGTATTGGGCAAAAATTATTGAGCCTTTTTTTTAGTTAAAATTTAGAATCTTTCTTTTGATAAAATACTAGAGCACAATACTAGAGTTTTATATGATATTGATATCATAAATAATCCGTTGAATGTTGTATAAAATTCTATGTTGAGTGAAACATCACCTTTAAAAACAGGGTATATCAACAACCTCCAACGATTCAAATTATGAATCCTTCTAAGAATTCTTAAAATATTGAATAATAGTTTTCTAAATATGCACATTCTATTAAATAAAACATTCCAATTATGATAGATATATCCCAAATATGAGTTATTACAATCGATTTTTTAATGGAAAACTGAAACAAGTGATTAAAATTAAAATATCATGCCTAGCCACGTTACAGCGCAATAATTTTAACAGTGATCAAGAGTTGTTCGCTAGTATTAAGAAAAAACTATTCGCAAATATTCTATTTAGAATAGTTGGAAAATATTACAAAACTAAGCTATTATATATAATTATTTAATGTATAATTTAAGAAAGCTTTCACAATTAAAATATAATGCTCACACCATGTTTGGAGAAATAGTTTTTCTAGAAATAAATATTTATCAAGATCTGTTAGCGAGCAGTAAGAAAAAAACACACTCAAACATTCTATTTAGAATAGATATATTCAAAAAATTAGCTTTAACAATTAATTCTTCAATAAAAAAGTTAAGTATACCATGAAAATTGTTTCTAACGTTTACCCCATTTTAATAGAAATAAGTTCTAAAAGTTCTAAAACATATTACAATTGACTGCAACACAAAATGTAGCTAAAAATGCAGAGAGCAATATAATCTTTATATATACCTTCTTATATATACAAAAAATAATAAAATGTAGTATCGCAAATATGCTTTCAGACTTTCCTCATTTAAAATAATACCGAAATTAGAGTCTAATTTTATAAATAAGTGTTTATGCGTCCGAAAAATCAGTATTGAATTTAGATCTATTGAACAGTAATAAAACGCCAAGGATATAGGACAATTTAACAGTGAATTGTCTATAGCTGAACACCGTGATTCATAATTAATGATGAATGATTGATTAAAAGCCCAACCAGTGATGATAAATAACTATTTTGTATTTGAAATATAACACATACTAGGCGTTAATAGTACTTATATGTTGAATAGTAATCGCCGTAGATAGTTCTTAAAGGCTCGTAGACGTTTAAGATGGTACATGAAATAAATAACATAAGATGATGCATGAAATAAATAAGATCTTCTAGATGTCTATATTTCATAAGAGATTAATTGCTAAATATCGCTTGTACATAACATTCATATTATATATTATCATACATTATTCGCCGAAAACTGACTATATTAACATATCCTTCACATTACATCACAAACCATCTCATTTTTTCACAACTACTGAACAATAAATAACAGAATTATATATATTGTAATGGAATGTTTGAGAACAATGATCAATAATTCAGTACCTTTCAATACCTTTCAGATCCTAGGCGATTTCGTGATTGCTCACATATCAAAACTCTTAAACAATTTTCATAATTTTACATTGTGACCGAAAAGCTTTCGGAAATTCTCATTTAAAATTCGCGCGCTGTATATTTTTCGATATTTTAAGTTTATGTAGTTTGGCAGCACTGTCCTTAATTACTATGCCAAAAATGAGCGCGATCTGTCGGACAGTTCGTTTACGGCAGCTGTTGAAACCAGTTCACCTCAGTAGTGCGTTGCGAAAAAAACAATGGAAAAAAATATTGAACAAAGAGTTTGCATCAAATTTTGTTTTTCGAACGAAATTTCGTGTGCAGAATCGTTGCGAATGCTACAAAAGGCTTATGGGGAATCAGTTTTATCGAAAACTCAAGTTTATGAGTGGTACAAAGCCTTTCAGGACTGTCGTACGACCGTCGAAGACATGCCGCGTTCTGGACGACCTTCGACCTCTACCACCGACGAAAACATTGAAAAGGCAAAGGAAATCGTGTTCAAAAATCCTCATGTGAGTGTTAGAGAGATAGCACGAGAGCTAGGCATCGGTCGTGAGATGGCTCGTTTGATTTTGGTGGACAATTTGTGTATGCGACGTGTCAACGCCCGGCTTGTTCCGATTCACCTCAATTTGTTCAACATTATCAACGATTTTAAGGCCAAACATTCAATAAATACCATCGAACAGCCACCGTATTCACCTGATCTTGCACCGTGTGACTTTTTCCTGTTTCCCAACCTCAAATTACCACTCAGAGGAACGCGTTTTGAATCCATAGAAGACGTAAAACAGAATTCGCAGAGGGAACTCAAAGCCATACCGGAAAGCGCCTATAAAAAATGTTTTGATAATTGGAAGAAACGTTGGCATTTGTGTATCGCTTCTAATGGAGCATATTTTGAAGGAGATAAAATAAATATTGATGAAGATTAAGAATTTTGCGTTTTATTTAAAATTTTCCGGAAACTTTTCGGTCACAATGTATATTGTTATTATAAAGCAGACAGATAGCATAGATGTGAGACGTTTGGTCATTTGTACAAACTAGTGGTTCTGGAACATAGGTCGCTCTTATAACCTCCATAGTTATATAAACTTTTTCTGTAGCAAGCCGACCAGAAAGCCAGAAGCATTTTGTATATATAATGCTCAGAAAACAAATGAGTAAATCTTCTATTGCAATCGAGCACTGACTCCATATATTACCGGAATTCTTTGTAGTAGTAAACCCAATTAATTCAAAAAACCTAATCATCTTCAAGTTGTAGAAACTTTTAACATAAATCACTGGTTTTTGTAAGTTCGTCATCTATTAAACGTTACCTTGCCAATTGCCACTAACAGTTTCAAAGGTTTTGCACTACAAAGTCAATCCAATAAAAAAATGTCGAATATTTTTTCCACAACCCAATCTGACTTACTAAAATATAAAATCAATTTTCGATACAAATGAAAGAAAGATTCACTAGATTATAATATCGGAGATCAAAAATACTTTAATATTACAATCCTTTGTAGGCAACATACATTATCTGTATAAAATATGTTATATTAGGTAAAATAATACATTTTATTGTATAATTATATTTATTATTTTTTATAAGGCAAACAAAACATTATTATATGGTAAATTTAGTTATATAGATTATAGGTCTCTCTAGATAACTACGCATATTAGTTTTACACCAATAAAGTACTACTGACAAAATATAATCATGTGGGTAATTGATTGATTATAGTCAGGAAAACAAATTGATTTAAAGTTATATTTAGATATATTCGAAAAATTGTAATAAATTGAAGAAGTATTGTCTGTCTGTTCCTATAGATTTTTTTAATTGTTTAATAAATGTGTTGAATTCGATTTCAGAGTCGAACAATGGCCGGAGAAATTAATGATTTACTTGTGGTGTGTCATGTATCAGAGTTTAATAAATAAAAAAGCTGATATTTGCTTTATTAATTTTTCTTAGCTAAACAGAAAAATATAAATGAATAAGAAAATAAACTACATAAACAAATTTTAAATTAACTTCATGCATTTTTTTAATACTTCCAAGAACATATATAGTTCTTTGAAGTATTGACTTGTGTTTATTCTAAATATTTATATGTCATCGAGCTATGTCATACTGTTTACTACTATCGATGGGTTAATTTTTATATATTAAACTCGGTAATACATTTTACTACATAAATATGAAATAAACTAGTTTTATGAAAAGTTTGATAAAAAAAAAACTTTTTATTTTGTTTATTAGAGAACTCAATACTACATATTTAGTGTATATAGTTGAAATGTGTCTCAGTTTGAAATCTTGGCTACTAGATATCCTATATATTTACGAATTTTAAAAGTTGATTTAACAATTTTTAACAGTTAAATTATTAATTATTAGAACAGTTAAATCAATTTATTTAAAATTAAATTAAAAGAAATAATTTGAAAAACTTTAACAATCGATATGACCACATTTAGGCGAACTATAGCTCTAAACCAACGGGGTCTTTACCCACTTACGAAAAAGATTTTTCATAAACACTCTGGTGTTTGTTATAGCTAACCTTGACTAGCACAATGTCAAGATATCGTGGAGATCAATGTGCAATTTAAATGTAGTCTGATTATTACGTAGCCATTCCTGGTTGGTGAGTGCTTTGTATAACGATGCAGAATATCGTTAAAACCTTCACTATTTCTCACTAAAATGTTTTATTGTCCATATTTTTTTAAAACTTTCACGCTTCCAATAATCCAGATTCGACAATTCAAAAACACCAACTGCCATCGATTGTCAGGATCGCAAAAACTAACACAAAAAATTGAGTTTAATTGTCTTAATTTGAGTGTCGTAATTTTCGTATGACCTCTTCCTCTCTCTTCCGTACAATCTGATTATGTTATTTGTTTACAAACTGCTTAATTTTCCTCATGAGAAAAGACAACATTCAGATGGTCTTATAGATGTATAAGGGAAGAATAATAAGGAATAAGGCCATCTAGCCTTAGTGCAAGCATAAAAGCTCCTTTGGTCTGTTGAGTCTACATCGGTAAAATCTTGTTCGTTTTGGAACTAAAAACATTTTATTTTGAATTTATTGTTGAGTATTTATTGGATAGTTATTTTCGATATATTAAAATAAGCAATTCGAGCCTTAACTTTTGAAATAACTTATACAGCAATTGCAGTTTTTTCCGACCACCGCCCATCACCATAGCATTTCGGAGAACTACTAATTGTGTTGTGACATTATAAAAGTTTTTAAAAAATATATACAAATGACAAATAGTAATTATTTCTATTTCTATTAAGTTTAAAAACTTAAGAAACGTGATATAAACTAAACTTTAACTTATGTTAAATTCAGGCGGAAGTTTGACATTGATTTATTCTTCTTCATTGGTTTCAGAGTTTTTTTACAGCGATAATTAAATTAAATTTACAGCAGTAGAAGTAGTTCACATCTCTTATTAAAATCGAATACAATATTAAATAAACAACAAAACTTTAAGAAACTTTCAAGTGGTCTTTGGTTATATTTTTAATTATTCGTATGTACTTTTTAAAATGCAAGTCTCAAGTACTAAACCCGATCTCTTCCAAATTTGAAGTGCAAATTCACATATTATACACCCTTATCAACATTATACTTGAATAATTTTATTCAAACTTAAAGTTTTTTAATAGTTTTGCTTCGCTGACGAATTCAATTACTGGTATTACGATCATTACTTAATAGATTTTTTCTACTTTAAATAGTTTGTGCGCCTTTTCCAGTAACCTGATCATTCCAGTGGCGACACGGTCTACCCCTTTTTTTCTCCAACTACCATTTACCATTTCAAATATCTTTTTCGCTGAAGCGTCTTTATATATTCTCATGACATGAACAAACCAGCGAAACAGCTGGATGATTCGGTTGCAGAAGTCGTTGCTAAATCGTAAAGGACGAAAATTCTTACGAAGAACTTTTCTTTCCAAAATTTCCAGCATTATTCTATGAAACATTATTCTATTCTATGGTTTTGAGGCAAACAGAAACACAGATATGATAAGCGACCTATCGAGCGTAACTTTTGTCTGTCGAGAGAACGCTCCCATTGTAGCACCTATTGGCAATGGTAAAATTTCGACAGTTCTCTAGGCTGATATCCGGATTCACTAATCCGGATTCACTAATACATATGCATAGAAGCATGTATGTTTCATTTACCTATATGTTTTGTTATCTGCTTATAAATTTTATAATTTATCACATGAACGTGTCACATAAGTGACTGGATTAATGTTATGATCAGTTGATTATTATTTATTTTGTTTTAATTTCCATTATATATACACATATATTTTTATAAAACTTTTCCGTTGATTTTAGATATAACTCTCGTGTTCCGAATATCTCAGTGATCCGGATTGATGTTAATTATAATGCAGCTGGATTAGCGCAGTTCTACTGTATTTGGTTTTGCAGAAATAGCAGTAGTGGATGCAATTTCATTATTTGCATGTTTCACTCACATTTATAATGGAGCAGCTATGAGATGCAATGTGATTTAACACTTATGAAGTCTTTCATAAGAAGTTTAAAGTTTGTTATGTCCAGAGAGAGACGAGTCTCCCTCTGGAGTTATTTCTTCGAAAGTTGGTAGAGATGTGTTGCAGGAGATAGCACTAGCTCCATGCTGTCCTATGTTTTCGTGCCCTGTAAAGACAGATATTAATCTAGATACCTGCACTTTTGCTTCTGTATATCAAGTCAGAAGTTCTAAATCAGTGACCTGCTGATAGTATGGGTTCACTCACTAAGTTTCTTGGCGTAAGCAATCTAAAATTTGTCATGCAATGATCGTATAATCAACATATGAAAGAAATAACGTATCAATTAAATATATATCTAATTGCCGACAAGTTAAATTTAGTTCTAACGCTTATTTACCAAACTAATGTGATCGTACCTACCTAAACAGTGGATATGGAAAATGTAACACATCCTCATCTAGAGATCAATGGTTATGGTTGAGTGTATACAGTGAAAACTTTGTTAAATGGACGCTATTATACACGAACATCTCTGTTAACCGTTGAATATTTCTAGTTCTGTTTTAATTTAACATACAAAGTACGCTTCTTTATGTTAAAAAAAAAGGGTTTTCTTAATCAGACAGAATTGTAGACTTCATCCACGTACGGTTGAGAGAGGTTGTACATATAGTTTCCACGTATATAAATATAATGGTCTACATTTTCGTATAGTTTTAAAACATCTCAATTTCATTGTTTTTAAGCAAAAGTTTTTCATTTTAAATTTATAAACCTTGACCGCCAATATTAATTGTCTCATAAGTAACGCTGTGTGCCATATAGTAATTTGATGGCCAACACAGGGAAAAGTACAAAAAGTATAATTATAACAAAATATTTATATTTATGGGTATTTATATATATAAACCTATATCAGCACTAACGACTAAAGATGCCGTCAATGCTATTAGTTAGGCGACAGAGACAGAAAACCAAACAAAAAATAATATTTCGCGTCACACAAATTTGTTCGCATTAAAATCGTTTTTTGCTTTGTGAATTGGAACTGAATTGGAACACAGCACTGCTCCATCGCGGCCTACGTGCACGATCACAGAGACAAAAAATAAAACGAAACGAGGCAAATATTAAAAATAATATAAAGTAACAGTTCATCGTTAATAATACTATAAAAAAAAAAGAGAGAAAAAAAATTTGCATTGTTTATCACAAAACAAATGAAATCATACAATTATTGAAGGCACATGCTTCATTGACTTACTTGGTATTAATTTATCAAATATGAGTAAATTTCTATTGTATATGGTAACAGGGTAACGTCGTAACAGCGCCCAATTGAAAAGCTACCTTCGCTCTCTGATAACAATGAGCAATTTTTCTGCACCAATATTTACGTATCTAATAACTGCAATTGCTATTATCACTTATCACTGCTGCGATTATGACAATTACGACTACGATTTCCACTGGCCTTGTTGTTGCTAATAGTGCTCTTGTTCCTGATAAGCAACAAATTTGGATATTTTCAGGCTTGTGAAATATTCCCGGAAAGTACGAAAATACGAAACCAATTACCGTTTATAGTAGTGTGTAGATATGCATGTACTCATATGTGTGAGTTTTTGTTTTTTTTTTGTGTTGCTTGAGATAAAAGTTGAACTGCTAATAGCAAACTTATAATTGCAATTCCAAACCGGTTGTTTCTGGTTGGGATTTTGATAGACTGCGACGTCACATGGCCAATTGAAAGCCATGCAAAAATGGTCAAACAGAAACTGCCAAAAATTATGAGTAACAGACTTAAAAAGCTGATTTTAGTATTAAAGTTTAAAGTTACTTAATACTAATAATACTATCAGCGAAATACAAATTTTTCATCATCCCAACACTTTCAAATAAATGAGTTATTGTAATATTTTTATTAACGTGATGGGTTTCTGATAAAAGTGTAAGAGGTCATTGACTTTTAAATTGAAGATGAAAGCTGCTATAGGACAATCTCAAAAATATGTAAATGTAATATATTGTAAATATTATTATTATTTTATTTTAAACATTACGTAGTTTTAATATTGAATATTTCGACATAGAAGAATTTTCCACTAATTTTTAAGCATAACTACTATATCTTTATTCGCTAATACGTTATTTTGTCGTTCTTATTGATAAAAGAACTAATTAGCTCGATTTTAAGGACAATTACAGCAAATTAATGAACAGAATATGTTTCATATGTATATGCAATAAAATACAATACAATAGAATAGAAAAAAATAGAATAGAAAAAAATAGAATAGAATAAAATACAATAGAACATAATAAAATATAACAGTATATATCAGATTAGAATAAAATAAAAATAAAATAAAGGCGATCTTTTTTGCTACTATACGATCCTTACTGAACAGAAGACACTACGTTCCACGAATGAATGGAAAATATAATAATTAATATAGCTGGTTTTATTTGCTGCTAACTGATCCTTACTAAAAAGATGACACCACGCTCTTTGAATGAATAAAATATAATATAATATGACTGATCCTATCTGCTGCTATTTGACCCCAAATTAATAGAAGACATCACGCTTTTCGCATAAACAGAATGGAATATAATATGACTGATTTATTTTTTTGCTTTTATCCAACATTAACTAAACAGACAACACTATGATCTTTGAATGATAGATAAAATGTTAGTTGTTGGGAATATTCTAACATCAGGCGGGTAAAAAAATAACCGGCCCAATAATCTACTCATGGTACAGCTCAAAGTCGAACAGTCTCAGATAACATCACTTGAGCTCTTACCAAAGAGTGAAAACATTCTGTTTCCTCAAACAGACCCAACTTGTTAAGATGATAACGCAAAAACCCTGTCAAGAACCTTAACACTGCTCTACTGAGAAGGAACACCATAGTTGTACGAGCAAATCAACTCTTTAGTCTGGCGCGTCAGTAGAAATTTTTTTTAGTTTTTTGCTAACAGAAAGTTATTGTGAATTATAAGATTTCACAATAGGCCTTCTTACAGTTCTTACGATGTGTTTGTAGACTTATTGTTTTTAATTTTGTGTGACCAGGCACCTAATAAAACATCACAGTTACTGCAGTATGTCATTACTTTATACCATAATTCTAGAAGAAATTAGAAGACATTTCTAAGAGACCAGTGTCTTGTTTGCTGCTGGACTATATGTGTAGATACAGATATGGGCGCATTTCAACCCTTTAGTATGCGTGACTGAATGAATGATATATAAATCAAGAGTTAAAATAAAATTGTTCTTAAGATATAGAAAAATGTAAAAAGGAATTGTTTATTTTTATAACTATAAACGATAGTCAAAAAATCCCATAAACAAACAAAACACAAAAGGAATTTTAGAAAAATTTTAAGTTTTTAAGGTTTTCTAAAAATAAATAAGCTTTGAACCCGTTTCGTTACCGAACTTATTTAAGTTCAAAATTGAAAGTATTTGAATAAATTGTTTATGAGATATTGAAGTGCTTTTAATTGCACGTTTTTTTGTATACATAATTCTTTGACTAATACTTTGACGATAGAAGTATCTCCCAATCTCTCAAAATACTTTAAAAGAAAACACCCTGTAAATAGAATGAACAGATTAGCATCGTAATTAGTATGATTTTATGTTGTAGTCTTGTATCAGTTATTTTATAATTTGAGTTGGACTAATCACCTATTGTGGACTTTATTTACAATAATAAATGGAAACGATAAATGAATTAATTTCACACATTTAGAATGTGTTACTTATTTAAGTTAGTAACACATTAGCAAAATATACTGGGAAGTTTTTAAATATTGGTGTTAGCTGCAAATTACATGTCCCGGGTATTAATATCAAGTGATTATACTCTATTAGAGTGTAGTAAGAGTTATACGTCTTTGTATTTTTTTGTGTTTTAATAATAATGTATTAAAGAATGATGCCAGAAGTGGTAAATGTAATATAAAAGCTATTTAATATGGTTTAAAGGATACATTCATCATCATCATCGTCATGGATCTCATTACAGTCAACTTTTTCAAAACAAGTAATATACTTGTGGGAACGAAAATTCTAAATATAAATATATAAAACAAAAAATAAAACTGAAATATTAAAAAAATTTAAAAATAAATGATTAAATAAATTAAATATAAAAAAATAAATAAAATAAATATGTAAATAAAAAATAAAATAAATAAATAAAATAAATAAATAAAATAAATAAATAAAAAATAAAATAAATACATAAAAAACAAATAAATAATAAAAAATTAAAAAAAAATAAATAATTAATAAAAAATAAATATACAAAAGCAAATAAATTAAAAATAAAAAAATGTAATAAAACAAAAAAAAAACAAAATAAAAAATAGGGCTAAAATGCTATAGTTGCATGCTATAAATATATATAATATAATTGTTATATAAATATAAAAATAAATATAAAAAAATAAAAAAAAATAAATAAATAAAAATAAATATAAAAAACAAAAAATAAATATAAAAAATAAAAAAAAATAAATATAAAAAAATAAAAAAAAAATAAATATAAAAAAATAAAAAAAAAATTATAAAAAAATAAATATAAAAAAAATAAATATAAAAAAATATAAAAAAATAAAAAAAAAATAAATATAAAAAAATAAAAAAAAAATATAAAAAAATAAATATAAAAAAATAAATATAAAAAAATAAATATTTAAAATATTTTGTTTAATATCTACTTAAATTGCTTGTAGTGCCAGGAGCAACTTTATCTACATCATAAATTCACTCGTATTTCCAGAAATCTAAATCAGCAAATATTTTCGGGTTACAATACAGAAAATATTATTGCTTATAATTTATTTATTTAAACTTCAAAAGTCAAATGGAATATTTAAAAATCATTTTTAGTAATTTTCGATTTTATTTCTTAAATCTAACATGGACTTTAAATTCTTAGATGTGAACTTTTTAACTGAATGTATCAACAGGTGGTTATAGGAATGATTTTTTATTATTCAAATTATAAATCGAGCTATTTACAGTATGATTACCTCTTTCATATACATACATACTTAACGCTTAAAATTCAAAATATTTTACCAAAGTGAACAAAGTGAGTAACTGATATATAAATAATTAACATCAATAAATATTTAAGTATCAGACCTAAAATCAGACAGAAACTTATATTCAATATTCAAATTAATTACGAATATATTCGAATACCGTACTACGCCTGACTGATATAGCAAAATAACAGACCTACTGAATTAAGGAGACAAAATTATAATTTTTTGCTTTAAATGATTTCATTTAAAGTAATAAATAAGGTTTTTTTGTGCTTAACTATATGCACGAAATATATTTAGTACCTTATGTAAAGTGCAATAAACCATAAAACATTTGTCGTACTTTAATTTCTATATTAATATTTATTTTAATGGCGTAGAGTTTTTGAAGTGCTTATTTTCTACACAACTACAACTACAGTTCATTTTAAATTTCCTCCATTAAGGAAAATGAATATTACAACTTAAGTGATGTGGAGATATCTTCAGCAAGTAATTTATTACTTTTTTTGGTTTAGGTTCATTTCATGAACTTATATATTCTTAAATACTCGCTTGCACTTTCCTTTCAAATGCAAGCATTCAGTCATTCGTTGATCACTTATTCAAACAATTTTGAAATTGTGAATACATTAAGAATATGTACTTAAAACTATTTCATTAAATTTTCTATGTACTATGGAGCTCAAGATCCCCTACAAAAACGAATTTTGATTTAAACAATTTGAAATCATACGAACGGAAGGTAAAACTATATATCCACCAAATCGTAGAGTTTTGAACATCGAAGCATATTAGAGCAAAACTCTTAAGTGAAATACTTAATCAACATTAAAAGGCAAATATACATACATATGTATTTCTTTTAGCAACTAAATCGAAAAAGACTATATTTTCTAACAAAATCAGTCAGTATATTGTGTACTAAATAAGATATAGTATATGATTACTAAGTTAGACAATTTAACAATGATAAAGAAATCAAAATGATCATTTTGAAAAATAATTAAATTTTTATTGATTAAAATTAAATTGAAATAATTTAAATCTTGAAATTAATATTATTCGTAAGGTTAAACGATGTATAAGACAATACACATTATTCACATTATTCTCTCAAAATATTTAATTTCTAACCCAACCAAAGCTTTTAAAAAGAATATTATTATTACTAGGACATACTATACCTATACCAACAGATCACAATGTTTTTAATATTCAGAACTAATCTGTCTCCAAAATGAATGAAACTGTAGCTGTTCACTCTCATTCAACATCCATTTTACAAAACAACAGATGATAGTCTGTTACAGTCAGTCTGTATTTAAAACAAAGTCTGTCTCTGTAGTGTCCTATTAGAAATCAAGTGAAAAACGCATATAAGCTTTATAGTAAATTAATATAGACTTTTCTAGGTAGATAGAAAAATACTAAGGACTTGTTAAGATAATCTTTTATAACGATTAAATATATTTTAACTGATTGGGTTGTGTTCGGTGATTCTTTTTTAACATAGATCTAAAATTAAATGAAAATAATTTAAAACTATTGATTTGGGCTTTGTTTGTCTTCATAGTCACTGAAAAATACAATCAGGTTCCAACAAGCAAGCTCTTTTGTTATATATTGAAAATACAGAACTCTTACAGCAACTTACATCTAAACTATTTGCTTCGTCTTCGACCAAAAATTGGAATTTTGGGGAAAATGAAATTAAACTTGTTAATTTTTTTATAAGTAAATAAATTTTAAATAATTGAAATTAGTCCGATATTCTATTTTTTAATATGTATAGATTTTCATATGATCTGAAAACTGTTAAGCTCAAATTATTAGATTAGATAAGTCTATTAGAATCATAGACTCATTATATAAATCTTTCTGAGACTATTTTCTATAGCATACATATAAATTTGAAAATGGTGTTTTATTGGAATATCGGTTGAGACATGAACAACATCATCAAAATTTTAACGTTGAACAAAACAGCTCATTCACGTATCGTGATCAAAGGTTCTAGGTGGTTTTAAAACTTGAGTTTCGACTATATACGGTAAACCAATAGGGTTAAGTGGAACCACAAGGGATCGCCGGTATAACCTAACATAACCTAATCAATTTAACACACAATTTTCATACCTACAGATTTTTAAAAGACTTTAAATAAATAGTTATTAAGTTGGTAGCTATGTGTTGACAAATATATGAAAAAATACATTAGCTAATAAAAAAAAGAATTTTATAAATGTAAAAGTTGTCCATATACCAATATCCTTTAGGATGCAAGGTTATATTTTGGCTTTTATGTTTGTATATTATTACTATTTTAGATGCAATAATTTATATATGTTTTAATAGCAACAGAACATAAGTGGAGCATTTACCTTACCAACGTATGTAATTATGAATAGATGACCTCACTGCAAAATATGTATTTATTCAAAAATCTTGCTTACTTTAGGCTTCCAACTTATATCATGTTTACACTGCAACTAAAACTACTTATGTTAACGAAATTAAGATTTAGTCGTTTCCATTGCATATGCAATAGTTTGTTTGTTTATATTTTACATATAAAACATAAGACAAGTATTCAAAAGTATTGGTAATTTCTCTTGTAGGAAATGCAACCCATTCGACATTTATCGTTTTAAATCAGTTGATTTATTTATAATGACCTCATTTATATGGTAAATTATCCTTATTAGCGGCCTTAATTGGCAAAACGGCATAAATAAGATAAGTGGAAACATAATATTATATTAAATGACATTAATAGTGGTAATCAGATGGAAGAATACCTTTAATTTGACAAGAATAAATTATCATTAACAGTTCACCAAATACTGAATTTGGTATGAAGACTCCTAATATCGATATTTTTAAGTTATATGTAAATTTAAATAGGCTTTGAATGTATCGAGGGTGTCTTTTGCAGCAAAAAAAAAAAATTAAATATATTATTCTCCTTATTTGTTATAGAGGTTTCGAAAAGTAGTGAACTACAACAATAAAAATTCTTATTTTAATAAATTGAATATTTGGCTGAGCATACAGCTGTTTCGAGTATTGTCAAATAACTATTATTAGTGGTCTTGGAATTATTTCTTGTATTTAATTATTTGTAAATAATTTTTTTTGAGACTGCAAGTACCAAGGATTGAACTCATGCCCTGCCAAATTTGAAGCTCAGAGTCAGCGTTCATTAGCCAACTTTTTCAGGAGTTTTGTTAATTTGCTGTATTATTATATATTACATTGCCCACCACAGAAGATCGGATATTTAGCAATATTCCACTGGTGGAAACTAATTTGACATTGCCCACCACAGAATATCGGATATTTAGCAATATTCCACTGGTGGAAACTAATTTGACATATTTGCGCGTAAAGTTAGACTTAGTGATATTGTGAATTCACCGAAGTTCATTGAGCTATCTATATCCATATCGAATTTCTCAAGTTTATTGTCCATTTCAACAGCTAAGAATTTAGTTTTGTAGATAACGGAAAACATTTTTTTTGTCATCACTTAAAATATGTAATCAATATTGAATAGTTTAGACTTGAGGCCTGTCGAACATATCAGCAAAAATGATCCACTGACGAAATAACTAATAAATTTTGGCAACCAGCAAACGGCGTTGCTCAGTAGGTTTCTTCGCCTCTCTCCTTGGGTTTTTAGTACTTATTTTTTACCTTCTATTAAAATTTAGTGATTTAGTGATTTCACTTGTCTAACAACATTATTATTTCACTTTGTACACATTTCTACGTATATTTAATTTTAGTTTATTTACTTTACATTTAGTTTATTAAGTTTAAAGCATAAAAAATGTACACCTTTTGTTATATCGAAAACGTAGAAGAGTTCTAATCAGCGAAGTGACTAACAAACACAAACTATTGTTGTGAATTAAACAAAATTAAATTCTATGGAGAAAAGGCAAGCAACGCGCACGCAGCAGCTGACAAAAACAATTGAAATGAATATTTTTTTTCGTACATTCAATGCTGTTTCCACTTTTGCTTCGTCCTCAATTAAATCCTCCAATTATTAAAGAAACATTCATTCACAAAAGCGTATATTTTTAGCCAAAACAAAGAAAAATTAGAAACAATTTCTTTTATTTTATCAATGTTTGTATTATTGGTTAATAATAAATATAAATGACATATATTATTAATATTTTAAAATAACATTTTTTTGTAAAAATTCTTATATAAGTCAAGTGTAGGCGGAACCGCGTGAATAGACAACATTCGCAGCAAATAAATAAATTTTTGAAGAATTTTAATAAATCTCACTAAACATTTTTTATTTAGTGTACGCTTTGGATAATTTTTAGAAATTACCATTTAACTCGTTTTTCATTAGATCCACATATTTGTTGCCGTTTAGTACTATACTTTATGCTCTTGTTACGTCTCAACCGTCGTTAGCATACAAAACAAATGCTCGTTGACTTCTCCGTTTATTCACTATTTTTCTTTTTAAATTTTTTAATTATTTTGTTTCAAATATTGTTTCACAAATAATATGTTATGTGTTAAATTAGCAAAATATATATATACATTAATTATTTGGTTTTGCACTTATTTGTATTCGAATTTCTTTTTCTTTTCTTTTCGTTTGTATTATTTTATTCGATTTGGTAAAACTCTCAAAAAATACATTTAACACATGCGACAAGAGAACAGAAAGAATACTGATGTTAATAAAAATTGGCAGCAAGCTATTCGATTTGAAAGATATGGATAAATGTTGTGTGTGTTGGAATGAATGATTCATCTTCCACAAGCAAAAATCCACAACAACAGCTGTTGTGGAACTACATGTGCGCAAAAGAAGAATGATATATTCCAAATATATATTATAATAAAAATTTATGATGTAATCGATAATTTTTATAGTAAAAATTTATTTATTTATTTTCATTTTTTTTGTATATAATAACAATTATGTTATTACAAATTTTTTAATTTATTTCATGTTTTTCAAAAGTGTTGCCAGTGCAAATTTAAGGCTACACAACCGAATCGACATTCAATATTTAAGATCGTGTGCGAGTTCCAGTAAATTGATGGTAAATTGAGGAAAATAGTAAATTATGTCGTTATAGCAGCGCATGTTGATAATTACCAGAAATTCGAGTAAGATAATTAGATAAAAATTAGGTAAATTAGGTGTTACCATTGTGAAAATTTTATAAGATGTTTAATAAATAAATAATAAATTTGACCAAAAATAATAAATAAGTGCAATAAATAAATAAATAAATATTTACATAAGAGCAGTCCCTAGAAAATTTCAATTTATTTTACTTCAATTTACCCGAACTCGCACATGGCCTAAGCATTCCAATTTTTAAAGTGTGTCGTTTTTAAAAGTATGTCGTTTTTTAAAGTATGTCATTCTTTAAAGCATGTCAATTTTTAAAGTATGTCATTTATTACTTAATAACATATTTATGTGTATATAAAATACAAATACGTTATCGAATAGTACTGCACCAGTACTAATTAAGTAAAATTCTAATACTTTTCGAGTAAAATTCTGGTATTTCTCAAGTCAAATTTTTACTACAGTTAATAATAATAATAAATTTTTCTCTACAGACGAGCATAAAGCATAATATATTCTTTTTTTTTTTTGAAAAATTTATGTTCTTTTTAACTAATACTTTACTTTATGCATAAAGTATAGAAAAGCTTTTCGTACTTAAAAATCTAGTAAACCGGATGTTTTAATTCTTACTAACCATTTTGCTTAAATGAATAATATTTTCAAAATTTTATTTTCTTGATTATAAATTTAGTCAGAACTACGGTTTTTGCTCTTTATATATTACAAGACTATGCTTAAAAAATTTAAAAAATTTGTGAACAATTAGAACCGATTAGTTATTTTCAATATTGAATAATAGAAAATAGTTATTCGTATTCGAAAATTCTATTTTCTTTTTAGTGTAATGAATATGTACTTACAAGAACATATATTTATATCTATCATGTTGAAAAAAAATTTTTAAATATCTATATTCTGTAGTGGTGAAATCTTTATAATAGTCATATATATATGTACGTATATGTACTTACGGGAATATGTATTTATATCTATCATGTCTAAAATAGTTTTATGAATATCTATATTCTTTAGTGAAATCTTTTTAATAGTCATAAAAATACGGTCTTACTTTCGCGTTCACAAATTAAATAAAAATTTAAAATCTTCTAAAAATGTTTTCTTTTTAATAAAATGTATAACAACTAAATTGATTTATTATTTATTCAATTAATTAAATTTATAAGGAAAATAAAATAAAATATTTATATGTATATACATTTTTTTCAATTTGCAACTTACAATGTTCTTAAAAATGTATTAAAATCAAAAAACTATCCATCAAATTCGTTTTTTCTTTATTTTTATTTCTTTAGTTCTTTATTTAGATGTATTAAGAATTTTAGTTCTGTTTTATATTTAAAACATATATATATATAACATATATCTTTTACTTGAAAAATATTATACAATAGGTGCAAAAAAAGCAAATAACTTCATAAAATCGTAAATGAAATTAAAATATACAATAAGTGTTCACACACGTCTAAATGAAATCAATTATATAATTTATATTTATATTTTCGATGTTTCAATTTTAAAAATCAATTAATTTCGAATATTATTGTTTGATTATTTTAAATATCACTATTTCGTTGTTTACAGTTTAAAAATGATCGCTTTTCAAAAAAATTAAATTATTTGTTTTTTTATTTTGTCATTTGAAATTAATTTTTGATGAACCATTTTATTTTTTTAAATGGAAAATTTTTAACTCTGCTTTATGATATCCTAAATATGACTGTAGATCATTTGACTAAAATGCGCGACATCTTTTTTGACGTTCGTTTTTAAAGACCTTATACATGCAGTCACATATTATTCATATGGCACATATTATTCATCAAGGAATCATCATTTTTTATCATTTTCGAATATGGATAATACTGTCATTAATGATGTCAGGGCAAAAAAAAATTATTGATAAAAGTTGTTTGAACTTTTTAATCTATTCCTAGGTTTGTGTACTACTTTGAATAAGGGAATTCAAATAATATTAAATATTAGGACCACAGATAATCCATAGGCTTTATAATTGCTTGCTTTATAAATAACATAAAAACTTGAAGTCCCAAAAATAATTAATGGTAATGCTAGTTTCTTCGAAAAACATACAGAACTCATAATATAAGCCATGCTCAACGTCAATGATTTCTAGCTGCCTCTTTCTCGTCGCAACGTCACATCATTCAGCTTTCCAATATTATGTACTCTTTTGTCCAAAGGGTGTAAAGTGGCAGTTATATAAATTATAGTTAATCCTTTCTAGATTGTTTTTGAGTCGTACTTCCTTGCTTTCCTCTGTGTTATATATGAAGACTTGCTGATATATTTCATTCAGCTGTTCCCTTAGCGAATCTACCTAATTCCACAACATATTTCTACGTTTATACTTCTGAGGTTTGTCCAGGACCACAATTCTTGGTTTGTGATTTTGTCTCAACGAAATGTGGTGTTTAGAGAATATCTTTTATCAATTGGATATTAAAATATTTAAACAAAGTCTCTGTAAATTATTTTAACTAAACAGCAGCAAACTTATACATCTTGAATATAGACTTGTTGCTCCTTATAATACTAGGTAGATTGATAATTATATTACTTCACAGCAGGTGAAGTAAAAAATAGGGTAATCCAGCCAACTTAAGGGTAAGCAAATCATATATATTAAATACAAGGAGTTCAGAAATAGAGTTTATCTTAAAACAAATTTAGAAGTTACTCCCTATGTTGAGAATAAAAACTCTTTATAATTTATAATTTATAATTATAAATTTTTATAATTGCTTAAAAAGTGGTTATTTTCTTAATGATTGAAAAATAGTCAAAATAATACCAGTAAAAAAGAAACCTATGGCATAAAATTCAGCCGACTCTCAATCCTATCCAACATAGGAAAATGATTTGTTAAACTCATTCAAACTAAGTATGAACAACTATTGTTATTATATTGAAAGATTTACGCTATAACTCAAAAATCTTTTGTGTCACTTTAATATACATATATATGGCGTAAGTATTTGTTCAAGTCCAATTATATTTATAAATTGTAATATTAAACACATTTTATAGAATTTTATTTCTTCATTCGATATAAGATGCCCACATTGATACTTCTTTTGTTTATGCACCACTGTAGTGTTAACTTCCAGTACTTGTTTAGAGGTCTCATTCTGTTTCCCACAAAACCTGTAAAATTTAATAAAGGAAGTTCCTACAGCTCATAGTACCTATTTTCAATTTAGATTTAAAACAGGTTGTTTCAAACTGTCTTCCATAACAAAACAAAATTTTAAATTGCTTCACGCCGGTGTAAACAAGCACCTAATACTGTTCCTGGTCTTAAAATTATTTACGAATAATTAAATACAAGGGTTATTTCCGAGACCACTGATGATGGGTATTTGGCAATAATCGAAACAGCTGTATGATCAGTCAAAATTTCAATTAATTAAAATAATATAAACAGAATTTTTTTTTTTGTTGTTATAGTTCATTACTTTTCGAAAACCACTTTTTGAAAAAAATTTTTAAAATTTTCTTTTAATGAAAATTAAAATGGGCCGGGTCCATTGGGTTTTGAGAATTTGAATTTTGAAACAATTTTTTAATTGTCATATCTCAGACTCTGTAAATGGCAAAGAGTTAAAATTAACTATGTATATATAAAATCTGTCGCAGCTGTAAAAAAGACGATGAGAGTGTCTCTCATGTACTATGCAAGGCGGTAACTCAATACTTTAGAAGCCCTCTTTCTTGATGATCTTGATTATTTACCAAAGGTTTTAAGTGGTTTTAAGCCCTGAGTTTTTTCTATATAAATGCGGTAACATAATGGGCAAATAGGCCTAAGTGGATCCACTAGTGATCACTGGTAACTAACTGTGTATATGTTAAAGCTAGTTCATTTATTATTATTGAAAATATTAATATTTAAGAACTATATTTTTATAGGCTTAACTTAAACTAAATTGAAAGTGTCGAGCAAAAGCTAACTAAACCAAGCTAATTGTGCATTATTGAGATGTTTAGTGGTATTTGTCTTATCTGAGTTGATTTCTTCAAGACGAACCATAAACGCAACATTGTTCATTAAGTAAACAAAGAATGCTGTGTGCAGCTTGACTACAGTGATCATAGCTGAATCATCGTAAATAGTAAGTTAGCTTCAATGTACTCAGAAATGTGTAAACTGGAATCTTTCCTTTATATGCAGGATAAATTCCTAAACGAAAACTATAATGTTGCGTTTTGTCTCTTATTTTGTTTAGTACAAAATTGGGCTGACAAATATATGGAGTAAATCCATATAACCAGTTCCAAGATGGTCGGCGCAAATTATGGATTCACCTTTTTGCAAAACAGGGCATATGTATGATACTGTGATTCAAACCATTAACAAGCTTTTATCAACCTGTATTCTACAGAGCCGTAATAGATGTTATGGATGTTAACTGCCAAAAAGCAGTTTTGGTAAAATTCACCGCCTATTCGTATTCATATTTGATAAAATTTTTAAACACCTACAGATGTAGGAGGAAAACTGCTAAAATAAACATTTCTATTACACCCACTTTTTGGAAATAATTGTATAAATCTTGAAGGCGAATATCGAAAAAACCGAAAAGTGTCTACGTATGTAAATCAATAGAGGATATTATTTTCCAATATCTGTTTCAAGTATTTGTTTCTATAATATTAAACATTATTTTAAGTTTTAACATAAATTATTTTTTTGATTTTAAGTTTTTTATCAAATTTGAAAATAACGATTATTTTATAACTTAGTAGCATCTATCAATAGCCATTATAATTTATAAAACAGAACTATTACTCAGGATTCTAAATGTCCAAATGAATGGCTATAAGAAATATGAACATGCAAGCATATATACAATAAGAATATTTTAAAACAATCTGTAGGTTTTAAATCATAATATGCAAATATTTCATAATCTGTACATACATACATTGCAAAGATTAACTAAGAACACAAAATAAAGTTAAATTGAAACAAAATAGATTTTTTTTAAATCGGTGAAATCTACGATCAAAATCATTTTTTAAAAGCTACATACTTCATTGTTAACAAAAAAATCGAACTGCGGTTTCATTTTGCAATGATCTTAACATTGTGTCTAAATGCTTATATCATAAGCAGTTACCTATCATTTATGCACTGATTTATAATTCTCATTTTGTATAGTTGCTTGTTCTCATAAATACTAATATGCTATTACATATTAATGTGTTTTGATTTGAAATTAATTTTAATATAAATTATGAAGGTTTAAATATTTTAAAAGAATATATTTGATTATTGCTGAAAAAGAGTACTAAATAAGAATTAAAAAACAACTAAAATAAAAATTATATGAAAATTAAATAAATAAAAATTATGTAAAATAAATAAAACAAAATAAAAAAAATAAAAATAAAATATTAGCTGTTTAAATCAAATTTATCTTTTAGAAAAAATTGCATTGAAAATTAAAAATTAATGATAATTGGTTAATAATGATAATTTGTAAATTTATATGATACTATATGATATATATATTGTCTGCGAAAAGACAATTCGCATAAACTATTGCAGAACTAGACTCATATCTGTCGCGTACAAGCAGTGGCGTCGCTAGGCGTCAGCGATGTCGGCGACCGCCGACGGCCTCGCGCCCATAGGGGCCTCGCAGAAAGTTACCGACTGTGGATTCTAAGTACTTAATAAATATTTTGAACAATTTTGTTTGATAATGGCATTAACCATATTCGAAGTGTTCCCGAATGTTTATATAGTAACCAGATTCATGTTTACAGTTCCAGTCAGTATAGCTTTGACGGAAAGAAGATTCTCAAAGTTAACACATTATGAGCGGGGCAGGTATTTGTACCCGTTGTGAGGATTGTCACTTATAAGCGGGACAGGTATTAGTAACCGTTTAAAATAAGTAATTTTAAGTGACAAAGGGGAAAAATAATTTTGTATCAAATATATGATTACGTCTCAAAGATCGTAAAGTGAGATAAAAAAAATTCCGTCCATCTATATTTTAACCAATAATATTCCTCGCAGGCAAGTGTCTCCTGAGCTAGCCGCTCATAATGTGTTAAAATTGATTAAGACGTATACAAAAGTATGATGATCCAAGAGAGACTATCTCCATTGGAAATTCTATAAATTGGAGCAAAAATAGCAGCTGGCGCAAATTATGATATAATTTAAAAAAAAATTGAGTTAGGCTAAAAGTAGAAAAAATCATTTACTTTAATTTGTGTTTATTTTAAATTGATTAGCAATAAAACTTTCAATCATGATTTGTCGTATTAGTGAATGTAACTTGTTTACTTTCACAACTAGGTTATAAAGGGGGCCTCGCAATTCTGATGTCGCCGTCGTGCAGAGTTGGTCTAGCTCCGCCACTGCGTACAAGACCATTTTGAGCATGCTGTTTCACTAATTGGGTCTCATCAATTTTGCTTTAGAACTGGTCTTTATGAATGTTATCATTTTCGATATACCATGAATGTACTTTTAACCATCCTCAATATTTTACTGTATTATTTATAGTTTTTAAATTCTTTTTATAAGTTTAGACGAAATTTAAGTAATGAAAGAATGCTGAGGAGAGAACTAAGAAGGGACTCAGTCAGTCCTTACTATATTTGTAAACAGACCATTACATGGTCAGTGGTATGTACATAACGATCATCAGACTCATCATCTATGAGTTTTGTGTTTAGTGGTAGTCGTTGAAAAAACAAGCAGTTTCACTGTGTATAATGCAACTTAGGAAGGCCTAAATATGATGAGACCTAGAGTTTGTTTGCTGACTGGAGTACTAACGGGGTAATGCTTCAACAATGACGTGTTTTAACAAACTGGCAACTTTAAAGGCATCACAATGGATAATAGTTGTCTCCGGGTGTAAGGTGTTATGTGCGTGTCAGGTGTCTTTAAAACCTAACTTAACCTATTTCTGACTGATTACATCCTATCTGATATACATGTATCAATAATACTGTTTTCTTTAAGTAATATATATATATAATTTGTTTTAGAATGTCTGATATTTTTTTATTTAACTCTATTTTATTTTATTTTAAAATAACACTTATATGCATACATATCATACGAAAATAAAGTGTTTATATATTTAAAACTTATACAATACTATGTTCCCAAAGAAAATTTAGTCATTCTACTTGCTGTGTATACATATATAAAGCATTATACAATATTTTGGATAAAATTAATACAGCTGTCCTTGAGATGTTTACTGTATCGTTTTACTTTAAACGGAACATATGCTACTCTGTAAGTAGGTTATTTGGGCTACAAAATCATTCAGCATTTGCTGACCTTATTCTTTGCTAAAATATGTGGTGGTTTTTCCTTATCGTAATCGAATTAGATCAACGGGGCAACGTGGCTCTCCAGACTAGTTACGATCACGGGCCAATATAAGTCATTGTGCAGATTGGACGGACGCAGAACCAAGTACATACGTCTAAAGATTTTTTGAAAAGGAATAAAAACACAAAATACTGTCGCAGGCCGCACATACATATATAAACTGCGGACTACATGCGTCCCGTGCTTTGAATAGTCCTGCTTTAGACAACGAAAATGTAATACCTAGTTTTTTTTATTATATTTTTTATTATAATAATGTTTTCTACATTAGCAGTAATTCTTTCTTTCAGAGTATAACTTGAGAACTTTACCCAAGATATTAATCGAACCTGTGGCCAATTCTATTTTTACTCTTAATTTTAGCCTTACTACCAATTTTTTATAGTACGTCAAACTGCAACAATTTAATATTAGTAATTATTTTTAATCATTAACATTTAAAGATAAAAATACCTACAAGCTAGTCAACTCAGTTGTTACTAGCCCATTTCCAATATTTGACTTAAATGCTTTAGAAAATGATGTTAACGGAATTGTTTTTTCATTTTTCAATGTTTATTTTATCGTGTTAATGGGTATATAACATAATATCTATTTGCCTAAATTAGTGAAAATTAGTCTGGCTGTCCTTAAGGCTGGATGTACACCACTTCTTTCTATTTTTGTATTTGAGAGGGATTGTACACATGTGCAATACAGTGGACACACTAGATTAATTTCACTGACTGAAATGAAAACAGCCGTTTGATAAAAATGTCAAACCGCTGTTGACACGGCTAAAAAAGTAAGTAAGACAATATATATACAAATCTTTCCTTAGTTATTTTCTTTCATTGTATATTTCATACACACAAGCACCCAATAGTTGAAGTCTGATGAAATCTATCAAACAAAAAGACTCCATAAGATTCCATTATGAGCTAAATAAATTTATTTTTCTAGGTCCTTTGTTTAGAAGTGATCTCTATAATTTATGGAACAGTTCATATATATGAATTTTTAATCTGTTGCTTTAAGAAAAAAATTAATCTATTCAAATTAATACTCTTAGCACGATTCAGTGGTTCATATGAATGTTAAAGCAGATATGTACACGAACCTTTCATTTAACATACGAGTATAATAGCCATATTTAAGTAAGTTTATGTTGGGAGGGCCGCGAGCCCTTGGAAGCGGATACACAAGGCAACTTGTCTGATTGTAATTAACATGGAAAATGTCAGCGCAATCGCACAGCCTTCACGTGACACGCCTGGAAAGTCATATGGCACCCGCTAGGTAAGGAATTAATAGTGCGTGCGGCGAGTCCTATCCCCCCAACACTTTAAATCTGGGTTGTGCACAGAGTTTGACACTCGTCACGTAAAATCAGCCGCTAAGAAAAGGCGTAACGGCTCCTGGAGAGACATGATGCGTCTTTATAACTCATAACTTCCAAAGTCAATTTAGAAGGTCTTTAATCCAGAAGTTCAGAAATATTCATACGATGCAATATAAGTAGCAGCAAGATTGTGAAGATATGAAATGCAGCTTTAGTAAACACACTAGAGCACACTAGAGCTATTGCTAAACTATCGTGCCGAAGATACTCGTCTTTTTAGACGACCACATTCGTTTTTAATGAGAGTTACAACAATGAAATCAATATATGAATCTTTTGATCTTATAATATGTATATGGAAAATTAAACCTAAATACAGTATTATTAAATTAACACTATACTTCTCAAAGAATTAACAATTTTTGTTCAAAATATTTAGGTAAGTAATTAGAATCGTTATCTATTTCTTTTAGGCATTATTAAATAAAATGACTTAACTCTTAAAGTTAAGACTGTATCCAAAAGACGCTGTTGTTAACATATATGTTTCTTAATCGTGCAATATATCTAGTCCTTAATTTTCGTTTTTCATACAAAGTACGGTCCTTTAAAAAAACTAATTTTAATTAAACAAAATTAATTATCGGTATTCACTTAAGAAAATTTTTACTTTGACTTTAAAACAATACATATTTTACATTTAGTTTACCATATACTAATGGTAACTATTTTTAGGGGATTTAACTGACTATAAAAGTAATTTATTGAAATAATAACAAAAATTTTTATATTTTCATGTGCTTACATGCTCTTTATTATTATATAAGCAGCAGTAAGATAAATACAATTTTTTTTTTTTCATAATAAAGTATATAGTCATCTTATATAGAGGAATACATATTCTCATTTTTAGTGTATGTATATGTTGTGTTTATAGAATACAATGTGTAACTTAAATTAAATATTAAAGAAAAAAAGAAACAATATTTAAATTGAAGCATTTACGTTCAATACAATTACTTTCAACATTTCTTTTATTATTTTTTTCTTTCAAGTAATTATATTATATATGTCTTATATATATAAAATATTTAAAATTATTTAAAAGCAATATCTAAACTTCATATTTCTATGTAGACGTTTAAGCCTGAAAAGAGGGCGGGAATGCATTTTAGGACTGCCCAAACAAAAATAATGTAAATCAAATATTTCCTTTTGTAATTATTACAAATATAAAAAATTGTGCAGCTGACCTTTTTACGCATTACTCATCACCAGCTTTACGTGTGGATGCTAATAGATTAACAGCTGCAATGGCGTCTGGGAACAATGAATGATAGTTTATAAGTGGCACATATGCGGCTGTAATGACTCGTCCGGCAAACCAACGGCCATGCAGCGCATTAACAGCTAACACAGCAGTAGTTATACTAGGACATTTAACATAAACATTACCAGTTGCTGAACTTTTATCAACGTAAATGTGTAGAACTCCACCGTGTTTTGCACACTCATCAAGAACGTCATCGCGTATTTCAATGTCAAAATGGGGATTTGTTTCTGTTCGTGCATCAAACATGTTTGACAGCATTATGCATTGTGTCGCAATGGACGGTGACTGTGATTGTACCTGAGGTACAGGCTGAGGTGCCGTAGCTAGTAAAGCATTTGCAGCTGCTTGTGGCACTGCTAACCCTGCACCTTCAGCCAGCTTAAACATGAGCTGTAAACGACCAGTTGCTCCCAAATCTATACCGCTGCGGTCCATTTCATCTGTATCCAATGATGTTGTGTTCATATCTAAACGCTCTGTTACATTACCGACCTTCATTGGTCGACCTGCTAATTCGAAACCATTTAATTGTTCTAATGCTTTTTTGGCATCTTCAGCATTGTGATACTAAAAATTTACAATATTATTAAGTGAAACTTGTAATTATAAGATATAATAGTTACCGTTATAAACCCATAACCTTTCGAACGTCCTGTTTCGTTATCTACAATTAATTGTATAGAATCAATTTTACCGAAAGGTTCAAAGATACCGCGTAACATATCTTCAGTTATATTGAAATGCAATGAGCCCACATATAATCGCATTGGTCCCGTGTGATTTTTGGGCGTAAATATAGGTACAGAATTGGCTATGCGATTTTTTTCAGCTTGTGTATGTTGTACTGATATAGGAACCCCTAATAATTTTTGACCAGATAAACCTAGTGCAAGTGCAACAGATTCAGGATCCTTGAACTCAATATAAGCAATGCCCTTAAAACGTTTGGTCTTATTACATGTAATCAAACGAACATCACGGACTTTCCCAACACTTGAAAAGAACTCCTCTAAGTCACGTGCTCTTATACGCTGCGATAACTGCATACAAAATACTGTACGCGCATCCCGTTCTTCTGGACTGAGATCTGAGCGAGGCGAACGATCACCTAGTCCATTTGGTGGTGTACGGCCACGGCGAAACGGTCGAGGGGAGTAGCTTCGCCTTCGATTGCTGAAATAATTAATAAAATAAAAACAAAAAAATGAATGAAAAAAATGTTACTTCTCGACTTAACATACTTCTTTGTAGTGGCGATTATCTGTTGCTGTAAAGTGGCTTGGTTACTATAATACAGAAAAATACAAGAACATGTATAAGAAAATAAATTTTGAAGTAAAATTAGAAAAGATATTCTATAATTTTATTTAAAAAACTTTCATAAACAAAACAATATATGATTTGATACAATCAATTACATTGTCTAGAAAAATATAACATAACTATGTGAAGTAAAAGTATATTAATTCATATACTTCGAAATTTATATAATTATTCGTGTAACATAAAACGATTTGAAAAATTATTTAAAAATTAATATTCCAAGAATCTCTAAGGAATGATACATTCGATATCTGAGTAAACATAAAAGTATCACTACTACTAAATTTAAAAATCTATCTTAAACATTAAGTTTACTGCATAAAAGTGTACAGCTCGCCGATATTTTTAACATTAGTTATGGTCAGATATTTGAGTTTATCAATGTATCCGACTGGTTCTCATATATGTCCATCATTCTACACAATTAGGGGTAATATACAATCGATATGTTTTTCTTAGCTAATTGAAGAGAATTCAATCCTCCTTCCACTTGACCCCTATCTATCCTGTAACATATTCACTAAACCAGTAATGCTCACAATATTTTAATGAACGTTCAAAACCAATAGATAATAAAAATGATGTCACTATTTAAGTAAAACACTCAAAACAATTAACAATCAAATTCGGCACGTATTAAAAAACATTTGAAATTACAACTAATTTATTAATCGGATACTATAGATTGCAGTTTTAAATCAGTGTTGCACCTTCTACGAAAGGCACTAAATGATCATTATGGTGCAAGTGAAATATCATTGATTAAGACGTCTCCCGGAAATTCTTATAATCATAGGTATACAAAGTGCAGTCATGCCTATAAGTGTAAACAACTATGCGAAGTCCTACAGCAATACAACAAAATTTGCGAGAA
This sequence comes from Teleopsis dalmanni, assembly GCF_002237135.1. Classification (NCBI taxonomy): domain Eukaryota; kingdom Metazoa; phylum Arthropoda; class Insecta; order Diptera; family Diopsidae; genus Teleopsis; species Teleopsis dalmanni. Next base: position 60,962,508 of record NC_051848.1, on the reverse strand, counting down.
ATATTATGGGTTGGAGATCTCTACTTTAAACTGAACTCAATCAAATAAAATAAATTCCGATAACAAAAACAAAATTTATAATAAAAATAAAAATTTACTTTGAAAAATTTATATTTAATTTTTTCTTACCTTCGTTCGCGAGAACGTGAATTTTTATTTGAACGACTACGTCTACGTTCTTTTACAGGACTTAAACGGCGATCTTTAGATCTTTCACGCCTATCACGAGATCGGCTACGACGACGTTCTGAGCGTTGTCTGCTTGAACGTCTATCGCGTGACCTACTACGATTGCGTTCTTTGGACCGACTACGTTGGCGTCGATCTTTTGAGCGGCTGCGATTCCTTTCACGTTCTTTTGAGCGGCTGCGATTTCTTTCACGATCTTTTTCGCGATCAAAACCACGATCGCCACGGTCACCGCGATCGCCACGATCACCACGATCGCTGCGGTCAGCACGATCGCTACGGTCACCACGATCGTAGTCTTTTTCATAGTCTCGTTCGTGATCTTTTTCACGGTTACGATCACGATCACGTTCACGATCGCGTTCACGATCCCGGTCCCGATCACGTTCTCGATCACGTTCGAAGTCGCGATCAAAATTACGTTCCTTTTCACGTTCATTATCGCGATCACGATGAGTTTCGCGTTCTCTAGACGATTTGCGATAATCTTTTGAACGGTAACTGCTTTCTCCTTCCTTATAACGATCACTGTCTTTTGATTTATGCGCTTTACGATCTTCTGTTGGTCGGGAACCTGAACGACTATGACTGAAATATAAAAATGTATTTATTAGAAAATAACAAAATTTTATTTGTTTATTAAAAATAATATATTACAAACAGGGACCGAAAATAACATTTAATTCAAATTTTTTTATGAAAAAAGCAGCAACAAAAAGTTGTCTAAACTCATATTTAAGTATATTAGTTATCATTCTATTAACTTTTATCCTCAGTGTTATGCAAGCTTTTTATATATGAACATTTTTAAATAAAACTCAAAAAATAATAATTAAATTAGCTTTACCTATATTATATTCCTCAAAAATAATTATTTTATGTGCGTTTTATTTTATCGCGCAGAAGTAACTCTTAAAATTCTGTTTTTCATTTTAAAACGCACTAATAACTGTTACTTTTGCGTTATGAATATAAAAATCTCGAATAACTGGCAATTTCTGCCGAATATTTTTAAAAATGCAATTTTCATACAAGATAGTTGTTTTTGTAATTGCATATAAAATGTATTTAAGGGTTGGTGCGGGTAAAAATAATTTATTTACTATTGTTAAATATAGTGACCGAATTTTGAAATAAATATTTCAGACTATACATTTATAATTAAGTCTTTAAAATATTATATAAAGTTTTAGATCGGTAAGATTTTCAGATTTGATCGTTTTTACTGACAAAATAAAACAAAAATAATACAGAAATTGGCAATCTAAATCTATAACATTTTGAACTTTACATCCAATGCCTTTCCGACTCTTCATTTACTTTATCTTTCGCAGGTCTTCTGCAATTAATATAAATTAATATTAATTTATATTTTATATAATATATTTTTTATAAATTATATATTTATAAAGTATGTCCCAAAGATAAATGGAACCATAAAATGACAAAGATTATAATCATTGTTATAGCAATTTAGCACTTTTAAAACTTTTACAAAGATCGGAATATAATACTAGTCACAAAATTAGTTACATAAAAAGTATAAAAAGTCAATTAAATATAAATAAAACTTATACGTATATATCTATTAGCTTACCTTGTACGACCACGTCGGCCACCATTACGCTCATAAGATTCTGTGCGTTCCTGTGTGCTATGGGTTGAATTGTAGTAATATTCGTCTCTTCCTTCCTTATCAGTTGTATGAGAGGAGTTCTATGAGAGTCGCAATATATGACAGAATTGACGTACAAGAAGGTACGACATCAAATACGTTCGTAAAAAGTTTAATTAAATAAGAGAAAGCAAATTATAAGATATTAGTTAACTCTCTGTAAATATAAAGTAAAAAATATAAGTGTAACAATGGACGAGCAGGAAAACTTTCCATCCATCCATTGTTTTTAGTAGTTTATATATAAAATTATATTTGGTAATAATGATATATATGTTATGTCGAATACACTTAATTAGAATATTCATATGAAACCTTCGCTCGGCGGCGAAATGGCACTCACAAATATTCAAGCAAATATCGTTTATCGAAATAGCTGAGTTGGTTTGGTCTGATATATTCATTTTTGGGTAGTAGATAGTAAATCCTGTTTAATATAAGTGCTGCCCAGATGCAAATATGTTCGATAATCTGAAATTTAGTTCACGTTCAGTTTTGTATTTTAATAACTTTGTGGAATTTTTTATTTTTTATGATTGTTTTGCTTTCTTATATAAACGTCTTATTTTTATTTTTTTTTTTTAACGGATAAAGAAAAAAAAAAAATTTTTTTTTTTTTTTTTTTTTTTTTTTTTCAAAAAGTGTTTATGCATTTGTTAAAAATACATACTTTTTTTTTTGCTTAGTTATTTTTTTTTATAAGGCGAGTTCTTGGCGCATTCAAAACTTACCAATGGTCTCCGGCTTTTATGTGTTTAGAATGACCAAAACAATCACTAGCAACAAACTGAGCTTATACGATTTCTGCAAAGACATTTCACCCTTAAGTTTATTTTTTGTTTATTTCGTGTTTTATGTATTTTTGTTGTTTTAAGTATCCAAGTTTGGTTGTAGAAATAGAAAACTATCTAATTCTCCTTAGAAGCATACGTCAATAATGAGCGCTGCATGGAGATTGAATAGGTCAATGTCTTAAGTAATGTTATTAACTTCAGCTCAAAAAGTACACAGCATAGATTATTAAAAATATTCTAAAAGAAATGTAAAAAAAAAAAAATGTTGTATCTTGTTGTCTATAGTGATCCTCAAAATACAGCAAATTTTTCAAAGACTAACTCAGAAGAAATCATCGCATTACAATACTATATAAGTCTAAAGCAATGGATTCAATGAGGTTTTTGCGACAAAAACTTTTAAGGGCGATTTCACAGACGTAATTCAAATCTCAAAACTGACATATATAAATTATGTCAGTTCAATTGATGTATGTATATAAGTATGAGTTGTGTCAGAATTGAGATTTTGTTAGGACTGTAAAATTAGCCCCTAAAATCAAATCCTATTCTTGAATCTCAACAAAAGATAAATAAATTCATCAAATAAATATATTCATAAATTTATTTTAATATAAATCCGCACAAAACTCTATAAAGAAGGGAATATAGTTCAATTTTATAAATTAGACGATAATTATTAGGAGAGACAAGGTTACACTACGATCTATAAGATATATTATGCTATAGATAAGACGATAAAAACAAATTTCTTATATACAAAGTATATTTGGAAAAAGCGACGCTCTATTTTCATTATCTGACAACTATATATATAGTGGTTATAAATATTTTTAACAGAGTGTGGACGTTTGTATTTGGATACTTGGATATTATTCTGTTAAAAATATTTATAACCACTAGTGGGTATTGAATATGAAAATTTTCCAAAGCTACCTACAAATATTGACGACCAAGTGGCGCTCACCACACCAGTTCAAGTATGTTTTGGATAATTTTATAATTAACTCCAACTTCTTCATAGCGAATCAGCACGGCTTTAAAGACAATCACTTCGAAATTATGATTTTAGAAAATTATTGTAAAGCGAAAAATTGTATATATAAGATTAATTCGTAATAGTGAGAGCTTTGTTTTATAGCAGTTTGTTAAAGAGAAGTTCTATTATTTATATAAAATATTTACAATACATGAAAATGAAAGCTTACAAAGTTTTTTTTTTTTATATTTAAGTTTCATACAAGTCTTAAACAGCAAAACTATTTAACAATAATGTCGTAAGAGTTGAGTTGTAGTTTCAAAATGGTTCTAAATCTCTTTTTCTGGGAACTAATATTAATAAATCTATTCTATCAATACAAATTTTTGAGTTACCAATGTAATATGCATGTGACCTGATAAAATGAGTTTTAAATAATCTGTACTTGTAACTTTTTGAGTAGAAGCATTTAATAAGATACATAAAAGAAAGTACTGGCACCAAAAAAAAAAAAAAATTGCCTAAAACTATTGTTCATAAAATTGATATTAAAACAAACATTAACCTATAAAACACCCAAATAAATGTTATAATTTTGGGAGAAATTAAATTTTTTTTTACATATAATATATATTGTTATAGATATTAGAATGATTTGGTATACTATCATAAAGATCTGCTATCTTTAACTATATCCACATATTGAGAGAACTGCTTTATCAAACTAATTTGATTTAGTGCTTCAAATTTAGTTCGAGAATTACAATGTACAATGAACGAGCATTCAATGTATTTTCGAATTCGAATATTTGAATCGATCATTTTAAATGTTCGAATATATTTAAGCTGCTCGAACAGCTAATTTGCTTAATGCTTTGCTTTATTTCATTATGTTCTATACAAGCAAATGCAAATGCTCGAACTCTAACATATTCGAACATCAAAATGCTTGAAGCTTCGAACAACTGGAATAATATTTGAAACACTAATTTTTTCTCTCTCAACTAGAAATTGTTATAAACATTCGTGAACTGTAATAAATACATATTGAACATTCATAGCAAAACATTTTTTCTATCTTGTGTCACAGCCACACATATTAAAAAAGGGATTAAATAGGGTTTTCTACAATATTATACTAAATCAATACATTTTTTACTTTTAAAGATTAAAAAGTGTTTAAATAGATTTTATTAAGTATATTAAAATATAATAATTGATTTTAAATAAATGTTAACTGTTATAATAATCTTATTCTTGCATAGTAGGCTAGGTTAGGTTATACCGGCGATCCTAGGAGAATCCGCATAGGCCTATAGGTGCATTGTGCTATTGTATTATTTAAAACACAAGGGTTAAAACCATCAAGAAGCTTTGGTTCTTGCATAGAAGATAAAATTTTTTTTTAATTCTACATTAAATTATTTCATAGTGATTCCTTTTAAATATATATATTTTAAAGTACAAAATGGTTTTTAAACTAAACTTAAATCTGTTTATTTGGTAAATTGTATAAATATATTTTAAACTATTAAACATATTTCGAACAAAGTTAAACAATATATTTATTTTTCAAAATAAATTCTTTTGAAAAGCATATAAATATTTATGAGAATATTTACTATATGAATATAAAAAAAAAATATTGTTTTCTATTATTTTTTGAAGTCATTAAACCTAAAATATTAGGTAATTATTTTAGCAAGACTAAAGTAATATACTGTGCTAATTTATGTAATTGAATAAATTTTTATATTAAAACACTTTTAATCTCTTAAGTAATGATTTAGTAAAATATTGAGGTACCTTTCATATTATATTAAGCTCTTTTACTAAAATCGTTGAAATGTTCCATAAATAATGATTATCCTGTTACTTCAATCCAAGTATGTCATCAAGCCTAGGGAGTAACAATTTATAAAATTTTTTAAATCAACTAATTGGATAAAAATTTATACATATATAAAAATACATATATTTTTTTATAAATTTATGTCTAGCCGTAATTTTCAGTAACTATCAAGTCTGCTGAAACGCTTTTACACATTGTTTCCTTTTACATTATGAAATACTTACATATAAGTACATATTGTAGCAGTAAACGTTCACATTAAGCATCATAGCCAGATTCACTCAAGATATTCTCTATCTATGGGAATAGGCAAAAGGAATTATTAACGACTTTTTAACTCAAAGAGAGGCTGGGCTACTTTTGTTCTAAAATTTATCTTCATTAAAGAATGACCATTTAGTTTATTATTAAAATATTTTTAATATTATAATGTATATAATATATAACAGGTAAAAAAAAATTTTTACTCCACATTAGCGAAAATTTGTTATTTATTTTATTAAAATATTTTAAATAAAAATAAATTATAATATATAAGAATAGTGTATATAAATTTATAATATAATAAAAATAATAAAAACAAAAAAAATCAATAAAAAAAAAATAATAATAAAAATATCAAAAAATTATAATAAAAAAAAACAATAAACATAAAATAAAATTATAAAAATTTAATATTTAAATTATTATTTCCAATATACAAAAATTATATATTTTTAATAAAATTTTTTTTGTTTGTTTATATAGTTATTTCAAAACATATATCTGTATAATGTTTCTTTATTATATTAGAAGTAAGAAAACCCTTCTCTTCATCCCTAACAAATAGTTTATACACAATGAAGGCACATATATAATAATCCATTAGGAATCAGTTAATTTCTGTATTATTTTATTTAAATATTTGAATTTACAAAATTTTATTTTTTTTTAGAAATTTACTATACTATAATCAATCTCCGATTTATTACAGCATATAATTTTTGTTTATAAGAATAAAAGTTATTCGGAAGTAAAGCTATCTTAAAGACAGATCAAAATAGGTGCAGATATAATTATTATTCTCCGAAATCAATGAATATGATCTATATCGTTGATCGTTGATTTAATAAAATTTTTGCTGTTCATTCAAAGAGCTAAGGGAAGACTTAACACTTTAAAGCACTTATAGCCAAATTAAAACCAATCGTTTCAGTTTTTATTAGCGATATATCAACAGTATAGGTTTAAGTAAGATTTAAAATTTGTTTAGCAAACAGATTGGAATAAAATTCAAAATACATTATTCGAATTAACAAATTTCAACTAATATTTATATAGATTAGGTTATACCGGCGATCCCAAGGGATTCAATTAGACCTATAGGTCTGTTGTGTTACCGTATAATTAAAAACTCAGGAGTTAAGACCACTTAGAACCTTTGGCAAAGCTTATAATTCTATTTAAAGGGAGATCTTGCATTTCGCCAAGATCTTGAAAAAAGAAAGTCCCTAAAGTGGTAAGGCAGCGCCATGCATGCTGGATAGAAACAAAGCAGATGTGAGGCACTTTCATCGTCCTCTCCACAACTGTGGCAGGTATGATTGGAAGGGAGATTTAATCTTCTAGCATGGTTACCTAAAATATTTATATAAATAAGCAAAAAAAAATGAATTCTGATTGTTCAGGTAATCAGTCAACTGTTTGATATATTCATATCAAATATATATTTAATATTTAATAAAAATTCCCAGAAAGGTTATATGCAATGAAGCAGTCAAGTATCAAAACTCTAAACATTTTTTTAGTTATTTACTTATTGTAAGACTTTAAAGTTATTAAGTCTTTCACTTCAGTAATCTCTGCAATAGCTCTAAGCTGGATCTAATAATGTTAAAAACATTTACATTGATCACATATTCAAAATTTAATTATAAGCACCATAAAATAAAAATTGAGCGCAGTTTAGCATTAGTATTTTAAGTTGATAGCATTCAGCTATTACGAAATGAAATATTTTAAAAAACCTTATGAAAATTATAATAGTAGTCAATAGACACGTGAAAAAAATATATGTATGTACTTTATTTATAAAACATTCTCTTTTCTTATTAATTAATGGGAACATGCGTAATATGCTTAACACAAGCTTACATTTTTTTAACAATAATATACCTTCGCCTTCAGCTGCGAAGATATACTTCTGTTGTGAATGTAGATATCTGAGTAATTTATTGAGATTTAAAATAAACCAATGGAGAATTATAATTCAAACACAAATAGTAGGTGAACAAGCAAAGCAAAATACTATATACTATACTATATTTATAAATTAAAACATTGTCTTTTGTTAAGATTTGCACAAAATGAATACATATATATAAATCACACATAATTGAAGTATAATTAGTAACATAAATATAAAAAATACAGAAAGTAGAATATGTGTATGAAGTTTATTTATAAACTAAAACATTCTCTTTTGATAACATAACTTAATGGAAGTTATGCATTACATGTTTCACACAAGCTCACATTTTATTTTAATCAATAAGCACTGCGAAGATATACTTCTGTTGTGTTTCTAGAAATCTAAATAAGTTATTAAGATTTAAAACAAAACTAATGGAGAATTATAATTGAAGCACATTAGTAAGTAGATACATAAAGCCATATATATATGTTGTGCGTTTATATACTAATACATTGTTGCTAATGTTTTTTATTCGATGTTTTTTTACTAGATGTTTATAATTATATATACATGATTATGTATACATAATTATGTATACATTGTATACATAAAAATATAAAAACAAGTAAATATACATATACATACATGTATAATATTTATATATTAATGTATAAGACACGTTATCTATTGAAGACTATGGAGACAAACGGATTGTGAAAAACTTTATTGTAACCCTGAATAAAAATTAACACATAAACAGACGAACATAGTTAATATTATATTCCATTCTACTAATTTATTTATTTGATTCTATATATAAAATATGTATGTCGTTGTATTCTTCATTGCATTACAAACATGTCATTGAACTCAATATACATTTTATACTGTGAGTTTGAATATTTATTTAAATATACAAAAATAACAATATATATATAATATAATGTCCCCTATTATATATATGTCAGAGTTAGTTCCTTGATCTAAGAAACAGTATATTTCATACAATGTCTAATATTATATATATATATGTCAGAGATAATTCCTTGGTCTAAGAAATTAAAAAAGTCGTATATTTCCTATTAACTGGATTCTTGATGTCAAAAAAGTCTACCCGAAAAAAAAACTTTAAATGATGACGAAAACCTCAATAACTCAAAAATGACTTATCCGATAAGTCTGATTCTGATTTAATACTTTTAACTAAAGAGAAAACTTACTAATTAAAAAGAGCTCTTCACCAAATGAGTTCATTAACTGTCGAAACGATTAGATCAATATACATTTAAAATAAAAGACAGATAATTCTGAAATAAAATACTAGACAAGGTTATAAGTATTTTAGGAATAAAAAAAATAAATGCTCATCTCAAGAATAACGGTTTTAAGAAATTGTAATATGCACACAAAAACGTTATAAAGATAAATGAAATAATCGCATACTACGTCTCTAACAGCAGAGATTTAAGAGTGACTAGATATATGTTCCTCCAAGCGCCTTTTTCGGTTGGTGAATTAGAGATTCAAAATGTTAAAAGTGGGTTTCGAAATACTCCCTTTCATAATGTATACGTCAAAATATGCTAACATCCCGAACATTTTTAATAAATCAAAGATTTTTGTTTAGTAACTTGTGATATTTTGAAACCATTTTAATAACAACAAAAAAAAAAAAGATCTTCATAAATGTATTAAACATTACTTTTAGTTTGGAAAACATCTGTGAATCTTTACTGTTACTCCGAAATTCTTCAATTCATTATTAAAATATATTGCGATAATGAAGTAAAAATAATACAACAATATCTTATGGTGTTTTTATAATTCTGTTTATAACAATGAATCATAAATCAAACACAATGTTTTTGTTGTTGTATCCGTTCATTTATGAAGCAAGTGCCATGAAATTAATTACAAAAACATATAGATAATGGTATCGTTAGAAGAGCGAAGAGTATTTAGAAGAAGGAATGGATTGGAGAAGCATTTTAGATTCTGCGTGAAAATTGTCAACATACGACGGTAGCCGGTCATAGTCCGCAAAGCCGTATTCTGAATGTATTGATGTTATTCCATTGCGTGTTACAGAGTTGTAGGGTCAATACTGAAGTTGCATAGACCTCAATAGAAATTGTTTAAGAGCCTTTAACACGTTATTGGTAGATTTCAGCCAACTGCACATCGCTGTGACATGCGAAGAAAAAGTCAACAGACTAATGAGTGCAACGCCCATGATTTAAGATTTTATGTTGAAAGGATAAAGAGAACGGCAGGGGACTTTGTTGGTATTAAGTCAAGATTTCTATTACGAAATAATAAGGCCACATTGGAAAGGTATACATTTATTGTATTTCACAATGTAGAGGGGTCCTGGTCCGTAGCTAGAATTGTGCAATCGTTGGTATATGATACGACTCTGAATTCTTCAGAATGGCCTGGGAGTTTGCACAGTCAGAGATTGGAAAAGGTCGGAAGGAAAACATTGTCCACCACAATTACTGACAATACTGGCAGTACCTAGTACTACTCATAAGCTATAAAAAAGAAGATAGTGAAGTTAGTAGTTAAGATGTGCTTAAGAAAATTTAAGTACGGCATAAATATAAACGAAGACACCAAAAAAAAAAGATTAATTTGGTTAATTTAAAAAATTTAATCGAAGACGAAATCCATAGAAGTTTAAACTACAAACTATTGACTGACAATTAACAATGATAATACATTATTATTCTCCACTCCATTATATATTATTGATCTCAGCAATCACTGTGGATGATTATTTTCTTTTTATATTTTTCGTCCTTGATTGAATTTTTCAAATTACAACAATAACAATAATTGTAATTATTATATTTTAATATATATCATTATCAATAACTAATATATTCTAATAAATGTATTTCAATATGTAGAACTTATTAAAATAGTTTTGCGTAGAATAATGGATAATTAAATTCCAGACAACAGGATAGACAGACATAAAATTTACAGGAGCTCCACTCCTTAAAGAGAAAAAAACTAGAATATACAAAATTATTATAAAAAAAAATTTAATATTCAAATCTACAGAGCAGTCCTTAAAAAAATTAAATTTAATATTATGCAAAAAATTTCAAAACACAAAATCGATTTAGCATTTAAAATGGGAAAAGTATTTTTTCTTTGGTGACATGCATAGATTTGATAAAATAAAGTCTTAAAATATAGAATGTAAGTATATTCAATATACGATAGGTTTTTTATTTATAATAGGATTCGTTCGTAAAAGTAGATTTACTATAATCATTCTTAATACACGTGAAAACGCATGCTAGAAACCAAAAACCAATACCATTGGCAAAAGTTAATTGCTTTCCCGAAATTATAATAAATCTGCATTTTAACACCAATCAGCTGTTTTTGAAAAACATACGAACACAGAAACATATTTTTATGTAACAAAAATAGTTATCATGAAAAAAAAGCGAGGCAAAATAGTGAATTTATTGCTTAATCAAGAAGTATCAAGAGGAATGAAGATTAGTTTCCGAAACCTACTTTTGGAGAAAAAGGTTTGAAAAGCATAAACACAGCAAGAACTTAATATAGATAAGCATTTAATAACCATTAACTCGTACTGTGTGAACAAGCTTTAAAACACAAGATAAATTATTAGATTATACCTTGTTTCCACTGCTTACTCAGTAAGTTACTTAAGCAGAGAGCTTCTGTTTGTTTAGAAAAACTTCTCATTTCTTCAATTTCGTAAGCTCCTCAATAATATATTATACAAAAAGTTAAAAATATAATTGATATATTAAATTATTTGCATACATATTATACAAATCTATTATATATTCAATTAATATAAATTAAGATTTTATGAAATACTGACTTTCTCAATGCGTTTGTTTACAGCTCAGCTGTCGTTTGTTTACATTTTACAAATAAAACATATGACAAATATTTCAAATTTCAGTAATTTTATGTTTGGTAAAGACATATCACTAAATTATTGCGAAATATTTATTTAAAATTGGTGTTTTCTATTAATAATGTTATAACTCAAATAATAGTAAAATTTGGTAAAAATGCATATCGTGCAAGAAGTTCTTCTATGCCAATGAACTATTAGGATCTCCTATCTTTGAAATATAGGAATAGATAAAATTCAATACCAGCCTATAAGCAGATCTTCATAAGCTAATCACCTACAGCACGAAAAAAAGGCAACTTTATTTACCAAAGAAATATATATGGTATAGTGAACTTATAGTAAGTTATGTTTTCCACAGAAATTGTTACATTGCATTTAACAATAGTTGTAATTTTTTCTTTTAGAGTAGCAAAAAAAAAAAAAATACTCGCAACTTATGAAAGAAAACATGTAAAGCAACAACAATGCTCTTAAAAGAGTTAGGTTTTACTCGTATAAAATTTAAGACTAAAGTTTTAATGCGGCCAAATTCAAAAATCAGTCTATTGTGAATGTTCACTGAATACCAGAATCAATGGTATTTTTTTCCTGCTCTGAAAAAAAATACGGCTAATGATATTAAAAAGTCCAATTTTCAATGATTAAATTGCAATGGATAGTGTACCAGTTCACAGTGTCCACTTAACTTGATGTCTACATTTTCTAGACTTTGCCGAGATTTTTTGTTCGAACGCACACTTTTTATTTTCGAATTTTGTCTGCAAGCAAAAATTTGTGTGCGTTAGTAAGAAAGTGAATATGACCAAACATTTTCGAAGTGTGACGCAGGGTAAATAAAACAACATCGTTGTTGTTGCAAATTGTTTTTAAAACATTACAAAATTGAGCATTTTCCAATGCGTATAAGAACAAGTAATTAAAAAAAATTGATTTACGATATTGTACTGTATTACATTAAAAGTTGGTAAGTTTTTTAGCGAAACGGCATGATCGTCTTATTTCAACCGCACATTTAGCCTCCCGAAAATTGTATGCACGGTAGCTCCCGACAAGTTAAAGGACGATCAATAATTGTTCTCATTAAACAATACTTGTAACTGATTTTTTGGCTAAAAATTAGATTTTTACTGTGCATCAACCCATGCTTCTCTAATACGACAACTTGCGAATTTAATCTTTTCGAAAACATGAATTTGCTGAAGTATGAAAAGTATTGTATGAACACAGAAACCATCCGAAAGGCTTGTGCCGAAATCCTGAAGATTTGTCATTTCAGACGTATTAATTTCTGTTATGAAATTCTGTTAGTACCTCAGTGAAGGATCTACCTTACTGGTACCGAAAATTGCCATTAGATGGTCACACTGCAAAGATCTATTTATAGAAACTACTATTTACTTTGAAATGCTTTTTGCATATCAGGTTTTATATTCAATATTTACATTATTTTAAATAACATAATCTTTATTAGTAAAGATCTAAGTATTTCACCTTAACTTTACCCGTAACACAAGTTCACAATAAACAATACTAGCAAATCTTTATAAATATTTTTGAATAAATTTATTTAATAAGTCGCATCCTTACTTATCAAACAACACTTTTCCTACGATCTTTTAAAGAAAACTTCAAAAATTATAAACCAAATAGTAAAAAAAATAAAATATATATATTCACTTTTGCTGCACTACTGCAAGATCGTTTTGACATAAAATCCTGCTATTGTGAATGCTATCATATGACGCTTAATTTAATGGAGCGATAATTATAGCTTTACATAGAACCACACTTTGGATCTCCCATCTACAGATCAGATCAGTAACATTTTTGAATAAAAAATAGAATTGCACATTTAATTGTGTTAATTTTTGTACTCATTCTTACAACGAGACCACTAAATTTGTATATCGAATGGATTTGTTGTAAATTTTTATCACAATAATCGATGTCAAAAGAGTATAAGTATGTATTTATAGTATTAATATCACTGTCATTTTATACAACGACAAATGTAGAATTTACCCAAGGAAAATGTAAAATAATTATGTATGTCGATTTTCTTACATTTTTCATGTATGGTGCCTCTAGCATGGCTTCCACATCGAAATCTTCGGCCATTTTCACTGCTCCTGTGTTTCCGTTTGCTTAATTCTCTGATGAAAATTTCTAACGACAGCAAAAACGTTTTTAACAATTTTTTGACTTTTTAAAATTTAAGTTCACTTACAAAGTTTATTTTTAATATATACAATTTTTCTTTATTTTATTTATTATATATTCTGCGGTTTTGAAACAGACGATCCCGATTGCTTAAAAAATTTTCAGTTGAACAAATGAAACGATGTATTACGAATGAACACGACCATGTGTGTATAATCAGTTTTCAGTTTCGAACATCGAAAAATACTATTGATTTCTATGTTTGCTGTGTTCGTAAAATTTACAAAATTGTATTTATCATTAAAATGTTCATAAACTTAGTCATAAGTAATATTTTTCTTCATGCACATAATCATAAGTAATCAATTAAATAACATATTTTAATATAAAAAGTATGTATACATTTATATATATAGAAAATATAAAATATATTTTTATAGAAATAGAATTTAAAGATCATTAAAATCTCAAGTATTAGAACAAAAAAGCGATAACTTTTGTTACTAATTATTCGATAATTTTTCAATTTCCTCAGAAATATAACACAAACTATAGAATTTTAGGACATTAAAAACTTAAGTTCTAAAGTTAAAAAACGATAACTTTTCTTATTAAATTTTCGACAGTTTTTATGTATCCTCCGAAATATTTCGAATTTGTTATTAGTTTCCTTACAAAACAAACTAGTTCAATCTAACAATTCGAAAAATGTTACAAATTCGATATATTTTATAATAATATTCTCTTTGCCACATTTCTCTGTTGAAAATGTTATGACTTTCGTTAGAAAAACTATGGCAAAAATGATATATGGCAGCTGTGTTCTTGGGTTGGTGTCTAGGCTATGTAGATCATGCAAAAATGTCATGTTCGAAAGATATTTTATTTTCGAATTTTATTTGCGAATATTAACTTGTGGGAGTTTGGCATTATCGAACAAAAATACGATCAAACAAATTGAATAATGTTTGAAATTTTATTCTACATAAAATGCTTTGATTAATAATGTCTTTAAATATGTAAATAGTGTGTGTTAAATATAGCCATAGTGCATTAAACTTGTTATACTTAATGCTATTATTTATATATATTAATGAATATTAGAGAAAATGATCAAATATTTACTAATCAAATACTAATGTACAAATATTCTATATTGTTTTCATATGTGTCTCGAAAGTATAGCGAAGAGCAGTCAATATGTATACTGATTTTTGCATTTTAATTAAAAATCTGAAAGATGGCACTATATTAAGTATAGTGTATTCACCGTGATTTCAAGTGTCATATAAATTTCAAATACAATTTGATATTTCAATTGCAAAAATAAACAAATTATTAGGATTTGATTGCAATACGATTTTTATTGTATTTATCACAACTAACATAATAATAAATGCTATTTAGTTTAATAAATGATATATATTATAATAAAAGCTTTACTTTGAAAGTATTAAAAATGTAGAAACCATAAATGGATTATGCACTGCATATAAAAGAAAGTACTATTGTATTAATTACAGTTTTCCAAGAAATACAAATTAAATAGTACATGCAGTGTAAAAAACTAAATCATCTTATACTGGATTCACACAAGAGATTTATGTGAGAGAGCCTTTTCACACAGCACGAGTAGTTAAAATTTTGATTATAGTTTTGATCGTTAGACTCGTGTGCTTTGATACAAAATCAAATTAAAATTACAAAACTCCAAAAACCAAAAATACAATTAAATTGCAATTTATACAAAATCAAGTTGAAATTAAATTCATGATGAATTATAGTACAATTGTATAGCGATAATTTGAATAATTTTTATAACTTAAAGCAAAAGACTACCATATACATTACAGTAATCAAAGATAGGGTAACCTTGACTACAACATTCGTTACTGACGTTTAACGAGCACAATTGCAAAAATCAAATGAGATAAACTATGATTTGCTATGTGAATACGTTTTTATTAAAAATCGTTTGTATGACACTGTTTTTGTATGTAAAATTAAATTATAATTGTTTATAATTGAAAACATGTCATAATATTATAATACATATAAATAAACAAAAAAAATTCATTATTATTATTTAATTTTTTTTTTTTAAATGATTAAATTATACAGATTCCATCACTATTTTATTAAACTTTTTATAATTAGCATTTATCATTGGAAACATATTATTATAACAAAACTATAATACAAATATATGTATATTAAAACATCATTTTAATTAAAATAGTTTTATTTTTTGTAAACAGATATACAAAATATAGATTTATAATTAATTTTGCTTAACAACTTGTATTGAAAATTAATAAAAACTGTAGCATTAATTTCGCCACTTAACAAATACATATTTAATTATAGTAAATATATTTCTGATCAAACATTTTTTATTATAATTTTTTTGATATAATAATTTATTAGCAGGCTAATTGATCATTTAAATAAAAATAAAAAAAATTATAATTTATTATTTATATTTAAAAACAAATTATATTTGAATGAAATATTTGTCCGATATTTTTTTGTTAAATGAATTATTAAACTTCATATAATTTTGATAACTTTGAATTAATTTTAGTAACACAAAAAATAAGTCATTTACTGCACGTACTATCATAATTTATAACAGAGTATAGATGAGATAAAGTCGAGAAGAATACGCAAAAAATTGTAAGTTTTTCTTAAGTTTATACTGATTCTACAAAGACTAAGCAGTAGTTCAATGTCTAATCCTGATATAACCAGTATTGGTACCCATTGTAATTCACCGCTACGTAAAATTGATAGTTATATTTCTACCACTCTGTCATTGGATACAATTATTTGGTCCATTACTGCATTACAAAAAACTAGTCGGTTAGGAAGTTTCTATGTTCAATAATATGGCAAATCGTCTTTATCTATTACTGTGATTATAGTAACAGTTAAATCAGCGTAAAGCCAGTGTAAAGTAGACTAGTTAAGAAGTTTTGGCAACAACTGGCATGCATACGAGTCCAATGGATCAAATGGTATATAGGTTATATACAGGGGAATAATACAAAGTTACATGTGTAAGTCATTTGTGCACAAAAACATATATACGTGTAAATTATATAAACAGAAACAATTTTTTATTTTTATTATATTGTATTTTAATGAAATATCAATAAAAATTCTTTAAATAAAACTTAAGATTTTGATGATAATTTTAAATTATCATCAATTACTGATTTTACTTGTTATTAATACGAATACATCTAAATTATATATCTTTAGTTTAATTCAATTAAATATATATATATATATATATATATATTGTTTTAATGACCAAAAAACAAATTTTTTTTTTAATAATTTTTTCTTAAATTCATCTTTAAAACTGGCATACAACACTGTGGTCAGGTGTATAAAAACACTTTTAACAAATCCGGAAGAGAATAAATATATCTTTCCTATATATATTATTTTTATATCTATTGTCATAGTATTGTATTAATATTTTTTATACACATATATATTACTCATGTTTCGATGTTAATGTATTTTATAATTGTTTCTTTGTGATATGTACTAAAATATTTTTACATTGTATTAAAATTTCATAGTACCCTAATGATGACTATAGATTATAGTCGAAATGTCGGTAAAAATAAAATCTTTTAAAAACAAATAAATATTTTTTAAAAAGTTTATTATTTAACTATTGACCAATTAGCCCGTAAAAAAACAAAATTATTATTAAAAATATGTTAAATATAACATATTACATTTATCTAAAATATATTAAATTTTTTTCAATTAACCTTAAACAATATGTTTACAAACTATACAAACTTGTATAAATATATATACAATTATCTTAAGATATTCATGAAACATATAGAAAATAGACAAAAATTAGTGATGGTAAATATTCGATCATCAGTGTTGCAAACTACCCATTCTGTTAACATCACTAGGAAGTTATTTTTGCATTATAGACAAGAGAAAGACACTGGCCAGGTGTAGTTGTTTATTTATAGTTAATTAAGTGAAATTGGTATTAATTAATAAGCACTGTGTAATTGTAACAAGAATCATTAATATTATCTTAAAAAATAAATAAATAATATTATTATATTAAAAATTGTGTGTTATCTGCAATGTATGTTGCGCACTTGTCGCCCAGTTGAGTCATCATTATTAACATAGGCCAAGTCTGCAGCAGCACCTTCACAGGTAATTGTTTTCAATCTAGTGTCACACGTTGGCTACCAACTCAACCCTAACAATTTTACAACTGTTCATTTTTAGTTAGTATTGTTGGGCGCAGTGTTTTGGGTGCGCCAAAGTTTTGATGGCGTAATTTTTAACTGCATTCGCACCAGCCAATGGTCAAAAATTGAAATTCCAATATACTATTTCGAAAAAGTAAACTAATGATGATAAATATGAAAGTAATACAATAATTTTTTAATTTATTTTTATTTCATTTTTCAGTATTATCGCTGGTATTCAATAGAATGGAAGACTATAAATTCCTATTTAAAATAGTTTTAGTGGGTAATGCTGGTGTTGGAAAGACGTGTCTTGTACGTAGATTTACACAAGGACTATTTCCACCTGGCCAAGGTGCCACAATAGGTGTTGACTTCATGATTAAAACTGTCGAAGTTGAAGGAGAAAAAATTAAGGTGAAATAGTATATTAAAAAAATAATAGAATATGTATTGAAAATGTGATTGTACTCTTACAATTATAGTTACAAATTTGGGATACTGCAGGACAGGAACGTTTCCGTTCCATTACACAAAGTTACTATAGATCAGCACATGCATTAATACTCGTTTATGATATTAGTTGTCAGCCAACATTTGATTGCTTGCCGGATTGGTTGCGCGAAATACAGGAATATGCTAACTCAAAGGTTTTAAAAATTTTAGTAGGCAATAAAACAGATCGCGATGACCGCGAAATACCAACTCAAGTTGGTGAAGAATTTGCCAAACAACATGATATGTACTTTTTAGAAACATCAGCCAAAGAAGCTGAAAATGTGGAACGTTTGTTCTATGAAATTGCAGCAGAACTTATTGACCAGGCGAGAAGCAAAGATAACACCACTGCAAACAAGAGCGCTACTGACGCTATCGGACTTGGTAATTTGGGTGCAAAGGCTACGCAAACCAATTGTTGTAGCAGTTTAAGCAATTCTCCTAGTCAATCCAATAATAGCACTTAAATGTTGTTGTGTGTCGTCGGTATATTATTGTGTGTTTTAATTTTTAATAGTATTTTTATGCAATCAATCAAAGCTACGAGGGATGCTAAACGTGTGTTATTTTGACTTTTTACGTTTTTTAGTTAAGTATTTTAGTTATTTAATATATGTACTTTTTAAATATTATAATTTATATTATTTTCAGTTTGCAATAGTTTTATATTGAAATGTTCTTTAACATTCTTGTATTAATCAACTATTTGAAATTATTCGTATTTTAAAAAGTATTTTACGAATTTGTTATGTTTTAATTATTTTTTATACACGTTGAACTATAAGAAATTAATGAAAATAGAGAAACTATGAACATTAACTAAAAAAAACATTCCAAAATATTTTAAGAATAAATCGTATTAGTAAAATTAGAGCACTGTATTCATTTTAGATGCGTTTTCTCTGCAAATGCAATGTTAGCATTTTCTCTGCAAGATTTTAGCATAAAACGAATTGAGCTCAAATATATTATTTGCTGGAATGTAGTATGTAATGTATAAAATAGACATTTTCCTATATTTTGAATACTAAATAGAGTATAGTACCCACATAGTAACACAGGTGGCCTTTACAGTTAAACTACAGGATTTTGAGAAAATATTAGTGCGTTGCGGGAGTGAACGGTTTTGTGGCGAAGTTATAGTTGGAAGTTAACAAAAATTGCCAATGAAATTTGAATTCTAGCCATGATGTGAATTTAATCCAGAGTAAGGTCTAACATGGCACCATCCGTTGCAGAAGTTGCAACATGAAGAGATGGTGTTCCTAGAGATTGCTCTATTGCAAACTATGCATAGTCAAGTGGTAGAAGAGGTGAGAAATGCCTTGCAGAAGGGTTGGTTGCATTAATTGGACTACTGGTGGTTAACAAAGAAGGAGATTATCTATATAGAAAAGTAGTTGGACAACTAGTTCCTCTAAAGAGGAACTCCGCTTTACTTGTCATTCTTGCAAATGTTGCTACTACACATGGGATTTGGCATAAATTTCGCATTTTAACGTGTCGAGTGTTCAATCAGGCATCATGTGTAATACCCGCTTAAAGAATGGATATATGGAAGACTACAACCGCATGCAGTTCAAACCCCTGTAATGCAGGGCGAAAAGACGAGCAAATAGAATTAAAGTCTACGCTTGGGATAATAGCGGTTGTAGAGTGGAATGCTTGACGAGTGACAAAATCCATTTCAATATCCCCTTTGAGAGGATTCCGACTGCGTGTGAAATATTTCCTGGAAAATAAAAGCAGGTACTTGTTTATTCGAGTAAGCTTGGAAAACTTGAGAACTAAAGAGTTACAGTAGTGTTTGTAACATGGTCTGCTTCAGTAGTTTACATAATCGCCATGTACTCTTCTTTCGAAGGCGCGGATTAATTACATCGGGTGTAAACTAATTCCGGAACAGATGCGAAAGACGTATGAAATTGGTGGATGAGTAGTTTATGGCAAAGTAAAAATCCATGAAATGGATATCTAAATTGTTTGAAATAATTTTTAATTAATAAAAATAAAATTATTTGAATCATTTAAGTAAGAAAGAACTAAATAAATATACGTTTATCACGAAACAGCAACAAGTGCGAATCATCGCCTTTAGTAATTATAGTAAAAGCCTTCTAATGTTCTTAAGTTTCAGCCTAAAAATTAGTCCTTCTTTTATGTCTATCCTAGCCTAAGAATAATTCTGAACTGTGTTTACTTACGTTCTTCAGTGGTAACACTACTTAGTCAGGGTATAACGAATCTCTACCCGAATCGAGCTTTTTCCTTTTTAGTAAATTCAGGGCTTATTAAACAAAAAATCTCAACGCTGTTACCTCGGATATGGAATAGGTATTCTACTCTGCTAAAGTATCTACCGTCATTCCAAGCGATATTAATATCATACTTTTCAAACCTGCCTTTACTTCGGCTTCATGGTTAGGTCCTCCTTCAGGTAAATTGTACAAGCAATTTACAGGTTGCTCGAGAGAAAATATTCTTAGCGGAAACTCGGTATGTAAAGTAGAAGCTCACTAGACGTAAGTCAGTTTCAATGCTCAAAGTCAAAAAGGCTAAAATTCATAGGGACTCCATTTAAAATTAACCTCAAAAATGAAGGTAGTTAGACCAAAATCTTATAGATATCAATCTTGATAATCTCAACGGATATCCAGTCTATGTGTAACTAATCTCTTGTCAGATTAGATGAGGTTTGCTCAGACACAGCATCAATAGTAAACGATTATATAATCCTCATATTGCATCTTCTCATCACTAAATTAATTCAATTTCTAAAATATTTTTTCAATGATATTAAGTTAATCTCAAAAGATGACTATAAAAGACATTCGCAATTTCGAAATTGTAAAATGAAGAAATAATGGTTCTAATTAAAAAAAATAAAAATATGAAGTAGTTGGAAAAAACAACAATAATTGAATTTTTTATTGAAATGAATTTTTATACAATACATATAATATAATTAAGGTGACCAGACGTCCAGGCGGGACAGTTCCGATTTTTCATAATTTGTCCCGCGCCTCGCGACATTTTTCAAAAGTCCCGACTTTTAGAATTAAGTTAAATTTTATATTTATGAAAATCATTGTTTTGCATTGTAAGAATCTTACGGGATGCGACGACTAACATATTGCTTTTGCTTCCCAGCTACATTGTATTTGGGATTTGGATTTCCACACAATAATGTATTATAAATTGTGGAATATGCACTATCTTAGCCTGGAACTACCACTTCGACTGAACGCGTTTTTTCTACAGTAAATTAAGTGTGGACATCTAAGTCAATAATCTTTGAAAAAAACAGACCAGGCTGTCCTAAAAGATTTGCAATATTTTTACTTTACGTCTGAAAATTGGAACCGGTGCTTATGGAACTTATTATAATATTATTGTATTTACCTACTAGCATATTCACGTCATCCCAAGTTTTTTTTATTCTCGATTTTGGGTTTATTTTGGATGTAAACTTTTCCAAGCTTTCAGATTTCGCGGCGTTGACTTGACATTTAAATAATGCATTGGCCTTTTTATAAAAAACTAAATTTGAG
Source organism: Teleopsis dalmanni (assembly GCF_002237135.1). Taxonomy (NCBI): domain Eukaryota; kingdom Metazoa; phylum Arthropoda; class Insecta; order Diptera; family Diopsidae; genus Teleopsis; species Teleopsis dalmanni. The sequence goes on along the minus strand of NC_051848.1, from coordinate 60,940,477 downwards.
TTTGATTTCAACAACTTTCTCTTTTAAGTTGTTGCAAATTGGAATTCCACCACACGGTATTGTAATCTACTTTAATAAATGATGATGTTTGTGGGATCCCAATATTTGCTGCAGATCTAATAATTTTAGTCAAATTGGCTGCTTCTTTATTAGTTTCATTTGCAATATTAAATCTGTTATTGTTTTGTTTACAAAGTTGTTAGAATTTGTCCCAATCTGCAAAATCGGTTTTGAAGTTTAGCCGTTTTTTTAACCTTATGAATTTATCAAATCGGAGATAGAGAACAGCTGCAGTGATACAACTGCAACAACAACAAATATAAATATGAAGGCTGAAAAAATGTAGTCAATTGACGAAATGACGACAACGAAATAGACGTTTGAACTTCATGCTATGGATTTCAAAGTGTCGGACATCGGGGTGCTTTTCGTGGGTTGAACTCGCATACTAACTGGGCTTTAGATTGCTTTACACCACGTTAAAAAAAATTAAGTTGCAGTGTCTTATTGATTTTCGAAGGAACAACTGAAAAGGAACTGTTGCCGACTGAGTGCTTTATATAGTTGTTTTGTTTCCCTATGCTGGGATGAGCCTGCCCTTTAATAAATTTAATGATTTTGTAGCATTCGGCAACACCTTGTGAACTTAGCTCTCTAACTATTTCGTTGTGTTGAAATATTTATAAAGAGAACATTTTATTAAGCAAATAGCTAATGAGTTCTTTATTGGATAAAAATATTTGAGCAGTAGACATATTGTTGATTAGCAATAACAGGTTACTATCTTTTAGTTCAATAATCGTTATAATTTCTTCACCTTTTATATGTAGAGCTCTCTGCACCACAAAACAAGATAATTCAGACGAAGGTCTTGGATGGGGTCTGGCCAGGCATAACATCTGTAGTAAAGCATTATATAATTCTCATGTTGCATCGTCTCATCACTACTTAATCCAATTTCTACAATGTTCTTTTAATGAAAGACAATCGCGACAAAAACATAGGTATAGGAACCCATATAAATTGAAACGAAACTTTTTACGCCAAAGTTCAGGTCGCCGGATCCAAGGTTCAGCCCTACAAAAAATTTTTTTGTACGGGCCAGTGAAAGACAAAGCCATGAATCATGGAACTATGCCTATAAACCCAAAACAAAACAGCAATCCACTGTTTGGATCTTCCAAAGTAAGGAAAACCGACAAAAGTTGTCCGCGGATGGAGTAAATGTTCGGATGTTTTCGAAGAATTGAGAAAAACTAACCGTAGAAGGAAGATGATTTTCTATCACATTAATTCAAACAAAAAAGTTTTTTGAGTTCAAAACAGCGAACTGATGAGTTCTCCGCCTTATAGTCCCGACTTGGCATCTATTGTCTTCATTTTATTCTCAAACATTAAGAAAAAAAACGCGTGACATTCAAAACTTTAGTTTTAGAGATATCAATTTCAGAGTGGCAAAACTGTTTCGAAGATTGGTTCAATCAAATGAAAAAATGTATTGATCATCACAGAGAATACTTCGAAGAAGAATAAAACCATTTTTACTGATTAACCACTGTGTTTTCATTGTTAGGCGCACAACTTAAAAGTCAGCCCTCGTATTACAAGGCAATATATATATAAAATATGTATTGTATGAAGTATGAAGGCTGTTAGAATTATAACTACATACTTAAATTAGAATTTAGGAAACTTTTCGGTCCCTGAAAATGAATAAAACTTATTAATAAATACGTTATTAATATAAATAGAACGATAGAGAGAGAGAGAGAGAGAGAGAGAGAGAGCATAAATTAAGAAGAAAGCTGAGCTAGAAGAAATAGAAGGAGGAGGGAGAAGAGAAAAAAATAACACAAGAAGTAGACGGAGAGAGGAAGTAGAGATAGTGATAGATAGAGGCGAAAAGAAAGAGGGGAGATACACAGGGAGAAAGAAGAAACGAGAGTGAGAGAGGAGGAGGTAAACGGAAAAGAAGAATAGAATTTGAGGAAAAAATGAGAGAAAAGAAGAAACAAGGAAAGATGCAAAAAAAAGGGGGAAAGGAAGAAAAAAAGAAATGGAGAGAGAGAGAGAGTGAGAGAAAGATAAGAAATTATTTTTTTTAATTACATATAAGTTACTTATTTTATAAAACAATACAAAATATTGCGAAATGCTTTATTTATATAGAAATATAATTTTACATGCATTTAATACATAAACTTTTTTGTATTTCTTAACGAATATATATATATATATGTTCTTCTAGTGGCGTGTATACTCCACTTTAATTTCGAATAAATGTGATTAAATATTTTTATGCTTTTGCTTTTGAGTTTGTAGGTATATTTTTTGGTTTTAAAATGCCCTTGGATCGTAAATAACGTACGATGAATGGAACTGATCCTAATGTGATGCTAATACGGATCGGTGCAAAAACTTTATGTATAGCATAAGACACCACAAATGTACTGGCGCCAGCTGCAATATTGTTATTCAGTGTTGATGATTTGAATCCAAGGTACTCCAAAAACGACACCATATCTACTCCGCTGAAAAAATTAAAAAAAAGAAAAACAGATAAGATAATAAATATATTCAAATGAAATTATTAATAACATAATTAATAAAATATTTAAATTAAAATTAGTTATAATATGCATATGATACATAGTAAAAGCACAACATTTGAATTAAATTTTATACAAGAAGTACATGCAAAGATTAATTTATAATGTAAGTTTATTTTAAATTGAAACAAAATAATTTGTATTGAAATGATATAAGAAACATAATGAACTATTATTCAAATAATTTTTTCTTGTGTGGCAAAAAAATTAGTATTTCAAATGTAGCTTTATAATTAGAGCTCTCCTATCACAAATATCTCCTATCACGTTTATTGAAGTAGGAAATCAGTCCATAACATTGGTATATTATATTTTTCGATGCTATATATTAATGTAAATACGCTCTACAAATATTTCTATAATTAACAATATCAAAAAATCAGCAAAATTATTAAGAACTTTGTACCGCATACAAGCTAGCTAGAACATGGTAGACATACTATATGGTGCTTTAGATCTATTTTCCGAAAAGTCAAGTTTAAACCCATGTCAAGTTACACTGTTGGGAAATAAATGTTTAAATATCAAAAGCAATTAAATGTTGCTGCAGTTTTTGCTTTTCTTTCTTCAGGTTATACAGCATCACATGGAATAAAAGTCCCCGTGGAATGCACACATTATAATAGACCCCACTAATAATGAAAATAGTAAAAGTACTGTACTGCTATTAACTGTACTACTACTAAGTTTGAGCAGCTCGAAGATACTTGAATTCAAATAGTTGCTCAAGTACGTTTAACAGTAAATGCTAGAACATCAAATGTTGGTCGAACATTTCTGAGTGGCTCGGACACAATTAATCTTGAACAACACAATATTCAAAGCTCCTACAATTCGAATAATATTTAAAGTACTATTTTAAAATTATAATTATATTTTCTAATTGTAATTTAACGTCAGATATGACGATAGTGAGTATTTCACTTAAATTCAATTAATTAAAATAATATAAAAGATTTTTTGTTGTTGTAGTTCACTAGTTATCGAAACTTCTCTAAATCATAATTATGAAACAAACTTACAAGAAAAGTGCCTCAAAACACTGTATCTGCCTTTAGTACTGATACTTTTTGTACAAGTACTTTTTGAAAATATTATATATTATTGTAAGTCCCCGCTATTGAAGTCTGTCAGTTATTCTTATATTTTGATTACGTATTAGATTTAATTACATTTTATAGTAAGTCTATTTTTTGATAAACTTTTAATATTAAATACTTTAGAATACAATATCCGCAGCCCATAAATCAAATCTCACATTGCGTTGTATATAATATAGTTTTACCTGATTCTAAAATAGTAAAAAGTATTATTAACAAGAACACAATAATAATAAACAAGATAACATATGGTATTTCAATTTTTTAGATTCAAATCACTATTAATATAAATAAATGTAAAATAATTTTTTTGTCATATACTTCGATAGTCTTACCTAGACACTAAAAGATAACAGCTTCCAAGTGAGAGAAGTGATATGCCGACATGAAATACTATAAGCGTAGTACCATATTCCTTAAAGGCTTTCTTCATTTGATCCTTTTTACTTAACGGCTTTGGTTCGGTGTCTGTTTTCGGATTGGTGCAATAGCTGCGTTTAGATTGTACGTTCCATGGGTTAGTTGCATAGTCTACTGTAGATTAACATGGCAATGATGTGCTAATGTTAGTGTTATCGAGGATGCATTTCATATTATAAAATATAGCACAAAAAAAGAGAATATTTTGTGATGTTTTATTTTTTTTTTTGTGAATAAAATTTGAATTTTGAAAAAAATAAATAAAGAAAAAATAAATGGTTACAGAAAATTTAACATTGTTTTAATATAATTTTTAAAAATTCAAGATATACAAAAAGTATTAATAATTTAATGTTAATTTTCTATTTTTTCTATTGTATCACAAACTATATAATTGAAAGGCTAAGATAAGAGTTTTGTGTTCAAAAATATATTAATTTAAGTTTGTAAATAATATTAAAAATATTAAGATCTATATATATAAAATTAAGATCTTGAACAATAGAGTGGTTCACACTGAAGTGTATTTCTACAAAAGTTTCAAATTGGAATTTTCTCATCCGGTTAAATTAAAAAAAATCGAACATTCGTTCGGTTCGGGTTCTAGTTTCAAGTGAACATTTTTTAAGTATCTTTATTTCAAATTATTTTCCTTGTCATAATTAAAATCATTTTATTAATTCTTTTTTAAAAACATAATTTATTCAGTTTTTTTTGGTCTCGGTTCAGTTTTGCTTAGAAGTCCTGGTTTACACTCTCCAATGTGCTATAAATTTAGTCACAAACACACAAAGCAAACAAAAAATGAGCTTCTCAGATAAATGTTCCATGATATCTCTATTTTTATAAATGCATTTATCCGTTAATGATTTTTTTTAATTGTTGTTTCTACTATTTTTTTAAACTTTAAAAGGATAAAATTAATCTTATCATTCTGGCTACTAAATAACATGAACAGAGATACTCTTTGCTATTCTCAGGGTATTTCTACAATTTGTTGTTGTTGTTGTTGTTGTTGTTGTTGTAGCACGTTTTAGGGTCCCATCAGCAGTGACGGTACAGCAGACAGAAAGTACATATCGCCTATAATGTTAGAGAGATTTTTAGGGTTTAAAATTGAAAGGTGGATTTTGATACGGTAAGAATAAGGAATTGCAGATTCCGTCTTCTCTTCCTTCTCTTTTACGAATAGAGAATAAAGACGTTTATTTTAAACTTCAGTAATTAACTGCAGCTTAGGAAACTCTGTGAAATCGAACTACATATCAATTGGTTTCAGATTTATGTATACTGTAGGATAGTAAGATAGATAAATGATGTTATGTAGTGCAAAGTTTCCGTATAGATATATCGTAACTTAGATTAGTAAAATCATCATTTCTTCTAAAATGATAACTGTAAAATCAAATGGCTATGAGAACATGGTTTTGGGAAGGAAATTGAATCACTATGTAAGGCTGCGAACTCTTATCGATTTTCGACTTCTGAAATGGTTTACCAATCCCAAGAATTGTATAAATATTCAATGTATGAAGATTTGAATCGACGTGACAAAAACACTTTGCGGTTAATCGTGTAATGTGAATATTTATCTGCGTGACACTCAAGATGTACTGGTACTTAGATTACAGCATCTAAAATTGCTGTTCAAAAGTCGAAGTGTCAAATACTTGTTATTGTTTTCAGCTCTTAATATAGTAAAGTTCTACTATAATTAAAACATGTGATTTGTAAAAGAATAAAATGGATCTTAGCTATTAAATGAAAACGCAATATATGATTTCATGACCTAAACCTATCCATTCGTATATTTTTCTTATTTATTTGGCAAATATTTTGAATAAATAACATTTCCAATTCAAAAAACCACAATAATTATTTTAAAAAGGAACTATATATAACTAAATTATTGAACTTAACTCACGGCATTATAAAGACAGCAGTAAAGAGGTTGTATATGGTGTTTATTATTATTATAATAGTTAAACAGATTAATAAAGTTGCCATGTTATGTGATACTTCACAGTTCTATATTAGATAGTTATTCAATATGCAACAAATGCGGAAGACACCAACAATGGTTGGTGACAGACGAAGTGACCGTCTCATTAAAATATGATTTGATGTAATTTTAGATAATCTAAACGCAATACGAACGGAAAACTTAAGGTTGCAGATGAAGAAAAAAATTGCTTTTTTATAAATCTTTTAAGGTGCGCTGATTCTGAGCTTCACATTTGACAGGACCCGAGTATGATTCCTGGTACTTGCAATCTCAAAAATAATTATTTACGAATTATTAAATACAAGAATTATTTCCAAGACCACTGATGATGGGTATTTGGCAATACTCGAAACAGCTGTATGGTCAGCTAAAAATTCAATTAATTAAAATAAAAATAATATAAAATGAATTTTTGTTGTTGTAGTTCACTACTGTTCGAAAAAATCTATTTATAAATCTTTGTCTTTCAATGTTTATAGTACATTTAAGAGCGACTAAGTAACGTTCCACAATATCTTATGGGCTTCCAAAGAAATGATGTATCCGCAAGTCGAGGTACAACAACAATAAAATAATGCATATGTAGTGAAAAAAATTGTACTGAATATTGCTATAGTACTTCGAACTCCATGTTTATGTTCTATATGTCTTGATATCTCATCACCTGATTATTTCTTACAAATTTCTATAAAATTCACAACTTTCTTTATTTTGATATTATGAAAGACGTACACAAATGAGTTATTGCAACATTAATATATATAAGTATATATACATATATAAATGTATATGAACTGTATTTCATATACCTATATATGTATGTTTATAGCAAATTTAATAAGCTATAAGAGTAGCATTGCACATGCAATACACATGCATATGAAAGATACACAACGTTGCTGAATAGAATACTTTCTAAACAAAAGTTACACATACCTTTTTTGTCAACAACAGCATTTTGGTCGTATGCTACCCAACCTGAACGAACGTTTTTACGTAAAGCGGTATAATGATGGCTTTGCAAGTTCTGTGATGTGAATTTATACTCCTGTGACCATTGACCACCAGGCATATTAAGATGAGAGAATTTGTGCATACCACCAAAAGGAGTGGGTACATTGCTTTGCATTGCTGAATTGAGACTAACAGCACCAAAACAATCATAAGATTGCACATGTGGATCCCAATTAGAATTTCCCATGCTGCTTACTGAGTTATCAGCTGTTATATCGATAGATGGCATAGTGTTTCCATAGTTAGATAAAATTACTGTTGCAGATATATCACGAGAACGTTGTGGAGAAAAGCGTGTTGTTTCAGCAGCATCAATATTATTCGGTAAAGGTAATGCACTTGCTGCAGCATAAATCGGACGCGTTGCTGTTGTATGCATTTGCCTCAACTTAAAAGACAAATCTAAAAATAAAAATTAATAAGTGTAATAATATAAGGGAAGAAATTTTTAAAATTGTTCAAAATATAATTGTATTGAAAAAATAAACAAAATTTTGGTTTACTGATAAGTTATGTTGCTATCCAAGAGATCCACTTAGGCCTATAGACCCACCTAACCTAACTTAACTTTACTTAACTGGTTTGCGGATGCTTAAGTCCTATTTCTACTGAATTCATTAAAAAGGACTTATAAACAGAAAATTCAAAGACATCAGATGGGAGAGTAGTTTTATATGTAATTTGTATAATTGATCGATTTGTGGCACTATGCAGTATTTTAATAGAAAACCACTTTTTCAGTAGTGGTTTCAGTAGTACTGGCAATAACATTATATACACTTTGAAAACAATTTCCTTTTATAAAGCAATTTTTCCCACCGACTTAAGGATGAAAATCCTTAATCTTTTCTTTGCTATTCGAATCCTTCTAAATTTTAAAAATGTTTTTTAAAGAGGTTGTTTCGAACAGTAGTGAACTACAACAACAAAAATTCATTTTATATTATTTTTATTTTAATTAATTGAATTTTTGGCTGTTTCGAGTATTGCCAAATACCCATCATCAGTGGTCTTGGAAATAAATCTTGTATTTAATTATTCGTAAATAATTATCGAATCGGGAATCGAACTCGGGTCCTGCTAAATGTGAAGCTCACAATCAGCGTTGTATTTACAGTCTATTTTTAGTTGTATTTACAGTCTATTGTTAAACATCCAACTAAAAAAATTCCAGACTATTTATAAATCTTGTAATTGCTGTGGACTTAATTTTACTTGTTTGATTTGGGAGCAAAATCCCGCTTCCCGAGTATTCAAATCTACGGTTTGTCGCCGCTGGACAGTTGCATAAAGAAAGCAAAAATGTATATTTTGGTACATCGGGTGCCCCTGCGTAGGCACTCTCTCGCACACAGCCCTTAAGCATGGACTAGATTAACCAATCGAAAATGAAAATTGCAATAAAAGTGCATTAAAAGAGCATCTTTATTGAAAAAATTACCCCAGATTCACCAATCGAAATTGCCAAAAGTGTAGCTTTATTATAATTCTCAATTGGTTTTGTTTTAATTCTCAATAAATTGCTTAGATATTTAGATGAACAGTTGCTTATAATTTAATATAAAATGTTAACTTAAATTCAAACAATACGTGTCATTCGTTCTATGTACTTATAACTTAATAAAAAGCTTTTGTTTCGTAACACATATAACTATTTTATTACATTTTATTCGTTATATACGTATTTGAGCTAATACTTTTTAGACCATATATTAACATTAAAAATTAAAACGATCGGCATCAATAGCGGTAATGTAAATTGGTCGATTGTACACAAGTTGTGAAGGAGCCTACCATGTTCTGAATATCAAGGATTATGTTAAACTTATATAAGCTGAAAGTTACCAAATTTACTGTGCCGTTACATTGCTGGAGAGGCCCTATGCTCTACGAGAAGAAGCGGACTACAGTAAGAAAGTACATTGTTGAATAAATGGAGGTACAAATTGTCTAACAGAGACACTATAGACTACATATCTAACATTATTGAATAAATGGAGGTATAAATTCTTTATTAAAGATACTAAAAAGTTGTCTGACGACATATCTAACATTGTTCAATAAAGATAAATAGAGGTAAAGATTGTCTAACAGAGATACACACTAAAAAGTATGTCTGACGAGGCAAAAATTGAAGTTGTCTTACTTCATACATTCGCTGAAGTACTCAATAAATCTAATCGATGTTTATTAATAGAATGATGTGCGATATTATGGGTAACGAATCAGACTTACTATATGAATTTACATATCTAATATTGAAGAAATTACGGTTACACTTCAAAATAAAGTCTCCTCGTATAATATTATGTCGGCAGTCTTCAAAAATTGTGACTAACACCAATTAGGTTTAAATTATGTCAACTATTAAAAGATCGACAAGTTTTTCGGTTTATACTCGTGTTAATTTGAACTTTGTTTAATAACTGGAATCGTTACAGATCATGAGTGGCTTACTACCATATTTCTAAGCTTACAATTTGCGTGTTGATTTTATAAAAAATTAATAGAAATATCCATTCGTTTATTGTACAAGTGACCTACGATCACAAAAAAACGAAACAGATATTTTTGTTTTGAGTCTCAACGAGTCAAAAAATATATCTAAAAACTTGTATTTTAGGCTATGATGGCGGGATGCAACAAAACATTGATATATTTGATTTATATAACAATCATGCATATATATATATGTATTAGATATAGATACATAATACACTATATCAGTAACTTATAAAATGCATTTAAAAATTGGAAAAAATTCTTACAGCTACGTCTACTTATATATAATGGTTCTAAGAACGGTTGGGTCTACGTTTATAAGTCACCCGTTGAGTTCGACGATCAAGTGTCGTTCATCACATCTGAAAGGAAGTACAGTATCAGATCATTGCGGATTACAACAACAACAACAACTTATATATAGTATTACCATTAACATATATATACATAATATTACAGCTACGAGTCATGTAATGCAGACAGTCATGGTTACGTTCAATGTAAAATTGTAGTTGTTTTTAATGGAAATTGTAAAATCAAGAATGAGAGAAATGTCGTTTTAAATTTAGTATGTCGATCCACCACTAGGAGCTTTGTGTGACTCATCATGCGGCTTAAAACAGTTACTCAGTAATAAATGTTAGAATTTGCGCCTATTAAGAGTAAATATGTACTTTTATATGAACATGTAAGCCTATGCACACAAAAATAAATATCTTTTAAATTAGGGCATAAAAAAAGCACCAAAATAGTGGTAAAAGTAGGAAATGGGCAATTGTGATATGACTCTGTGTATAACATGCGTTTTGGTCATGATATAAAGTGTGTAAAATTGCGGTGATCATTCGTCGTATGACAAATCTCTATATGGCCCTACTTCAAAACGAAAATATTAAAACACAACTATAACAAATGTTTATCATTTATGATCGAGATATAAACCTAAAAACCATAAGCCTGGCACATCCATAAAAATGTTCATCAATCAACGGTTTAAAAAAATGGATTTCTATGCACAGACGAAATGTTGATGAAGTTTTATTTCCTTAAAAATCATATTAAATAGGGTTAAAGCTCTATTAAGAGGATAAACGAATGATGACATGAACGAACATCTATATAAATCGATCATTGTAGTTAGTCCCTAGTGTTCATACATTCTTTCAAACAGGTCTCTTAACTAAATATAATTGCTGGTTCTGTCAGTGTACACATATGACAGCTTCCACTGCACTTATTCAGTTCAGGAAGTATTAAAAACATCTAATAGCATTCTCAGCGTAATTTTCAAATATAATAATAAAATTATTATATATAAATATTGACAAATATTAAAATAGAATTAACCAAAATAGCTCCTCATATGATTGCTAACTTATTACGACGTTTTTCATCTTTTTTTGTATATGAAATTAAAGGCTTGAATATAAAATATGTTTATGTCTTTTATTTATATAAAATATTAAAACTATTTATATACATATACAGTACACTCTCGAACAATACGGAATACGTTCTGTGCTGTAGAAACTCACTTATTCAGTGACATAAATAATCAAAAACGTTTGCAAGTTCAATAACGTCTTTAAAGTTGAAATTTTCGTCATTATGTGTTATGTGAAAGTCTACTGTATATTCGCAACTGTTCCCCATGATGACGTTTATGGCAAATAACGAAATGTTTTATATCTAAAGATCATAAAACCGAAATAAATTTAATAATAACAATGATCAGATTATAAATATTATATGAAATCGCAATCTAGAAACCTACAAAATAAATGACGAATGACAGTTCATTATTCCTGAAAGAACGTTTATTGGTACTTATGAAGTCTTAAGATTATTTTAAGCAATGTTCGTATTCTAAGATTTTTTATATCCTATATATATCCTATCCCTATCCCTATATAATCTTACACTACCATTACCTATCCCCATACTAACCTATGTATACGTTTATGTAATTTCTTTCATGTCATATGCTTTATAAATCCTTGTGATCTACAACAACAATAGCACTGTGGAGTCACTCAATTATAGCCAAGTTTCACGTTAATCTTTGCGGACAAAGTAAGTAGAATTTCTAAAGAAGTTGCACCGGGTGCAACTACAATAAATCTTAAAGTTGAACACTAACATATTATTGAACTAAATATTACTTTGTTTTGTTTTTTTTATATTCATGTATTATTAAAGTAAATATTACCCTGGAGACCATTAAAAGAGGTAACTTACTCTGCTTTCTGCAACTTGCCAATAACATATGGAAAGAACTTAGATCATGTGCAACTTCCAGGTTAACATGGCCCACCTATAACAAAAATAAAACCTCGGAAGTCATCAAAGAATATGGCGTGAACACAGCAAGGCTTACTGCAGTTCTTACTGGTCATTGGTGTGTAGGAACTCACGCAAAGAAACTGAGTATTCCCTATAACTCTCACTGGAGAAGTTGTGGAAACCCGCAGGATTCTCTCTCTTTTCTCTGTGAATGCCCGGCTTTAGCGTCTAGAAGATATAGGTGCTTAGGAAAATACTTCTGTGATAGTTTATCAGACTACTCAACGATGAAGATGAAAGACCTATGAAATTACCTAAATTCGGCGGGATGGATTTAGTCTGTACTGGGGTTCTTGCGAGAAATGTGGTAGCAAAACGATGAAAAATCGCTAATTGAGGTACATTTGAAGTTATCTAATAGCCTGCCACTGCAACTAACCAAATATTCTTGAACAAACAAGTATCTAAACAAAGTTTTTATTTGCTTTGTTCAATAAAATAACACTTCAATGAGAGCAAAAGTGTGGTTCTAAAGATGGATAACAATAGTCATTGTCCGAAATCACTTAACGAGAACTAAGAGCCATTATTGTTATTCAGGAATTCATAAAAAATTCCTTATTTACTAAAAAAAAATTTCCTTTATTCATATTTTGTTCTTCATAGCAACAAAAATAAATTCAGAATTAACAAGCACTTCCATATGACAACGCTTCATTGTTACGATTGATTTGTATATAAAATTTAATTCAATAAAAATTAATTTTCTCATAACACCAGTAACACCACTACACAATATCAGTATAGTTTAATTAATAAATAAAAAGCTATAGAACTCAACTGCAAGATATCACTCATTTATTAGGGCAGGTTAAGGATAACAGAAGTATGGTATTTTAAGTGTCATTGACCGAAAAATAAATAACACAAAAAATAAATAAATAAATCGTAATTCATATATGCACACAACACAAATAACATATATTTATATATTAAAATGTATATTAATTTATCCATAGCACAACAATGACAAATTTTAGCGGCTCTTGATTATTTTGATCTAAATGACCTTCGGCATATATAAACTGTTGCTGGTCCCCTGGTTCCACAACTCATTGTTGTGTCAGTATCTTTTTATAATCAGAAAATATAATTAATTAATTTTTATACTTATTTACCATTAAATTGCTTTGTTAAATCATTATTGCAATATGTAAAATTCCTTTTGGACAAAGTTGAGGCACAATTTAAAATTTTTTTTGAGTTATACATTTTTCTTCCGTATATTAATAATTCTCACTTCTTTCAGTATTGCTTTTAGAAAAACAAATGAATATACGGATTGGCTCAGGCAATTCTAGCGTAAATGATCAGTGTTGGTGAGTGTTCAAAAATAGCATTTTTTCTATTATATATCGCAAATAATACTACTGGTACTACTACTATTTTTGTGCAAAAATCGTAAGATCGTTACAATACTGCATATAATGCATATATTACTGTTTTATTGTTATGACAGTATCATATTGGGATTTAATTGATACAATTGAAAGAGAAATGATCTGTATTTTTTTTATTGGAACAATATGAACTTCAAATGATACAGCAACGGACGTTATTTGTCAGCTGTTCTTTTGTTTATGTATTTAATACATTTTTTTATCAATTACAGAAAAGTATTATTAAAATACATACATATCTCACTTAAGATCTAAGCTGTATATAAACACAACAAAGGTGGGAACTAATAGCAATGCAATGAACAAAAAATTGCACTCGCACAGTCTAGAGCATTATGAATTATGTGTCCAAAGTAAAAGTAAATAGGCCGTGTCCAAGTTCGAGTAAATCGAGGTAAAGTTAATTGTAATTTTCTAAGGATTTTTTGCACCGCACTTATGTAAATATTTATTTATTATTTTTTTGTTAAAAATTTTCAAATATATTTATTTATTTATTACACATCTTATAAAATTTTCCCAATGGTAATACCTTATTTACCTAATTTTTATCTAATTTACTCTACTCGAAATTCTGGTAAATACTAGTGCTGTTCACATTATTCGAAGTTTTTAAAAATTCGAAGTTCTTCGAATATTCGAATATTCGCATTTCAACGAAGTCTTCGAAGTTGGAAAAAACTTCGAAGTTTTTGTAAATTTTTGTTCTCGAAGTCTTCAAAGTTCGAAGTTTTTCACTACACTTAAACTTCGAAGACTTCGAGAACAAAAATTTACAAAAACTTCGAAGTTTTTTTCAACTTCGAAGACTTCGTTTACTATTCGAACATTCGAATTCTTCGAATACTTCGTAAATTCGAATATGAACAGCACTAGTAAATACCAACATTCGCTGCCATACCGACATAATTTACTATTTTCCTCAATTTACTATCAATTTTCTCGAACTTGCACACGGCCGATAATGGTAAAAGTTTGTAACACATGATACTTTTTATATCAATATTCTTAAAAAGTTTAAGTTTATTGCTCCAACTCGATTATTTGTTAGAAAGTTTATATACAATGTTATGTTATAAAAACTGAAAAAAAACTAGTTTAGTCTAGTTTCATAATTTAGTTTAGTCTTTCATAATAACTTCATTCAATTCTCAATTCAGAGTAAACATTTTTCTGTATCTTAAAAGAAATTTTTTAAGTTCACATAATAAATTTCAGTGAATAATATATAAATCAAAAACAACCCCCACCCTCATTAGGTACGCTATAATATCACAAATAAAACGCTTATATACTTAATTGAATTGTTTAAAAACACAATAAAAACAAATCTATTGCAATGTTAGGGTTGCAAGTATAATAAAAATAAAATACATTTAAGGGCTACCACGAATGATTTTTAATAAAAATTTTGCGAGCACATTGCAAAATACATATTATATATATATATATATATATAGAAATTATATATATAAATTATATATATTATTATTTTTTGATTATTTAAGAATTGTTTTAAAAATAATTCAATTCTTCTTTGCAACAAAATGAAGTCTTGAACATATAAGAGGTATTCTCTTATATGTTTACACTCTCTCTTGTAAACTCGTTGCACTGTACACGAAATGCACAGATAGCGCCAGCTTGCAATTACTATTATTATTGCAATTAATAACAACAAAATATACATACAAAGTTTCTTGAAATTGCTTGCAATCTTCCTATACCTAAGTCCATATATATGTGCTTGCAAGACAACGAAAATGGAAAAAATTGATGTTTTGATATCTGTTGCTCATCTTTAAATTTGAATTTGGTGGGAAAAGATAAATTTGTTAAAATATTATACAAATTTTGATTGTTGAAGAATTCCTAATTATTGTCATATGTATGTACACATACGTATGTATTATATATTTATATTCGTATATTATTGATTGCTGAACATTAATATATACAAAGATTTGGGTTTCGACTCTCTTTCATGTACGTAATCCCCATGTTCCGTATCACCCCATGAGGGTCGTAAAATGTTGCGCAATATGCAACAAACACGGAACCAATTTGAACAAAGATTATGACTTGTACTATTCCAAATACGGATTTTTAACTGCTTAAGACTACCAAGGCGTTCTTTTAGAAGTCCAAAACAGCTTGACTTCTCACTTTTGGAGTAGTCAAGCTGTTGGAAGGTTGACCGAAATGGAGTTATAAGAGTTTTAAGTAGTAGATGAGCTGAATCGCCTGTTAACCATTGTTCTATAGAAAATAAAGCATCTTCTTGGATAAAGAGTGTGCTTGTACGAAACATACGTGCGTTATGTGCACTTCCAAAGTAAAGGACTGTGACATGTCGAATCTTCAGCTGATAGTCATTTACAACTTGTGCTTTTACTGAATACACTCTATTCTTTGAATAATAGGATGTATGGTTAGCCACTTGTGCTTCGTCAAGTTTTAATCTGTGCCGTCAATATATCCAACACAATATGGAAGCTTATCGGGTTGGTTTCATTTTATTTGAATTAGGGAGTCGCACCTTCTTAAAGGATACCGTTTGCAACATAGACGTTTGGGATTCTATTTTTGAAGTTGTTCTTCAGGAATGGTGCTCTGAAATTATCCATTAATAGGTATCACAATGAGCCATTATTTGCGCTTAATTGAGCATTGGTGCATAACACTGTCATTCCAAGCTAACTTCAGGCTTAAAATAAATAAATATTATTTTTAAACTTTAAGAAATTAATTCAATAGAAAACTGATCATTTAGTTTTTGTTTAGTTTAAAATTGAAAAACCGTCTATATAAAAAAAATACGTTTTTACTCTTGTGTATGCAACAGAAACTTTTTAGAATTCAACTAATCTAATTTGTATAGTTATTTTTAAATAATATATTTTCATATTAATTAATTAATATGTAAAATCAGTTTAATTACTTTTAACTAATGTAATTTTATTAAAACCTTAATTTATTTTGTATAATTTTTTCGTAACATTATATAATGTTAAATAATAATTAGAATTATATAATTTAAGTGATACTTTATTGTAGTACTCAGCAATGTTAATGTCTGTCCATACTTATAGCTGGTCTCATTAAAAGATCACGTTTTAATGCGCATCACGTAAATTATTTGCACAAAAGAAATAGTTACGTTGTAATTATTTGGAAATCCTTATATTTTTATTAAGAAGTACTAACTAGTAACTACAAACTAATAATTATAATAAAAACAATGATACTAAAGTTAGACTGTTTTTTATTTTAAATTGTGATCCATTTTTTCCGGATTTCTTAGGTTTGTCAGTTCATAATATTTTTTCAGTTCTAACACTGGCTCTCCCGAGTAATCGAGTGGTGAATTAGAAATAAAAAGGTAAAGGGATATAAATTAAAAGCCTGTATCCTTATTTCTTATTGTAAATATATACATATTTGTATACTGTAATACGCATACCTAAAATTGATAACATATTAGTTAAAACATAACAACTTAGTTAAAACATATATATATATAGGTGCTATATATATTATAAAGCAAAGACAATTATAATGGCAAAGACAATTGATATATTGTTGTGTTTTGAAAATTATATATTTTGGACCATACATATATATATACAACTTTGCCATTCAAATGCTTTGTAATATATATGGTACGTATTTAATAAAAGGAGTTTCGATTGTTATTGGTATATTACAAGCAAACACAATTAAGTTAATGCTATTTTATTGAGAATTGAAATAAGATTATGTTACATTGATAAAAAATTAAAAATATTTGATAACAATAATTTATAGAAAAGCGATTAAGTAGAAAAATTTTACTATAATAATGTTTTTAATTCTTAAAAAATTAGGTTCAATGATATTTCTCGAATATCGTTGAATATTCCTTAACAAAAAGCTTTGAGTGTATTCTCATTTATTTCTCCGAACACATTTAATCACAAGTGCCAATCTGTAAACCCTGCAAATTTTTAATCTAATTTAATTTAATTGTATTTGGTTAAAAAAAAATTGTGTTTTATTATATATATTATTATAATCTATTATTATATCTATTTCTTTATAGATATAAAATATAAAGATATTGTGACATTTTGGTATAAATAAAATATATAATATGTAAAATATCTTTATAGATGTAAAAAATCGATATATAATCTATATATTAGATATCTATATATTATTTGTATACATTATTGTAGTCAATCTTAATCATATTATCGGGCCTATTTACACTATATAAATGTAACATGAACATGAACTTGAAAACCGGTTAACGATAGATGAGAGAGGGAAGAGAGTGTGATGTGAGTTCATGAATTTCATACAATGCTGCGTTTCTTCAGCTTGACACGCAACATATGCAATGTTATGTTTATGTTTACCTTTTAATGCTGAATACCCTCAATTTCTGTGCATTGCACTACTACACACAAGCATTTTATACGTTTACACAAAACAGAACAAATTTTACGCTCTTGAGAGTTCATGGTAGTGTGAACTGAACTGACAATTCATGTTGTCGTCAAGTTCATCTCACGTTCATGATAGTGTAAATAGGCCCATCAGGATGATAATATATATATATTTGTTCTATTGAATTAAATTGATTTCGTTTCTTAAATTTGTTTTTATTAAATATTTATGTAATTAAATAAAAAATAAATATTTAACATATATTTTTTTACAATTATTGATATATATATTTTTTACTTTAACTTGAACTTGATTTTGTTTTATTAAATATCTTTATAATTAAACAAAAAATAAATATTAAATATAAATTTCTTTACTATAAATAATTGTAGTTAATATATATATTTTTTGCGTTAAATTGAAATTGATTTTGTTTCTTAAATTTGTTTTTATTAAATATTTATGTAATTAAATAAAAAATAAATATTAAATATAATAATAATTGTAGTTAAAATATGAATCCCAAAATTATGAATAATTTGTTTCACATACATAATTTTCAAAAATCTAAACACCCAATAATTGTCAAAAAGTGAATACCTTTTATAAAATTATATGATAATTTTTTTTAAGTGTATTTCGGTCGCAAAAAATACAACCATGCACATAGCTACCAACATTCCGCACTAAAAAAATGGGCTGAGGAATAAAAGTGAAATTTCTAAGAGCAAGAAAATTGTTTTGATTCGCAAAAAAAAAAATACAATTACGTTCATTCATTAAACATATATCAAGTGCGACATATCAGACTATAGATATATAGTAAGTAACTAACTTACTGTGTACTCTATATAGTTAGTGTTAGTGCAACTGCTTCGTAGTACAGTGTTAAGATGTGATTTAAGACTCCGTGCGAGTCAATAAAATTTTGCAGAATTGCGTACAATTATAAAGAAAAATTTGCAAAGGTATTGGTTGCGCTGACAGCGACCCGTTTTGCCTTCACAAAGTATGGCAAACGATTTAGCGGCGCACGGGACCAGCTTTGCAGCTAATAGTGATACGGGTACTCGACTAATTGGACAACAGGACTATGAACAGCAACAACATTTTACTAGGAATGGGAATCGCTGGCAATCCTCAAGATTTGCATCATTACGATGTTGTGGCAATTTAATAACATATCTGTTAAGGTTGCGAAGTACTCCTGAAGAACTGGAGCAGCGCTACAAATCTAGAGAAATTGATAAATTTTTAGAAAAAGAGAAACACACATTCAGACGACAGGTATTTATTTTTAACATTATAAAAAGTAAACCAACACAAACAATACTAGGCGTACAAATTACTTTTATTTAGTTAACAAATTAGCATATACATTTCAAAAAACTGCCACCCGCCGCCGTCGGTGCCTCCGCAACAATCAATATTCTTTAAATCACAACAATGGCATAATTTAAGTGAACGTTTAAAGTATTATATATGTATGACTGTCTATTAATTTAAATATGCATATTGCGTCTTTTAACATATCATCCCATTGTGGATATAATTTAGACCAATTGTAGGATTTTCCAATGATGCGATTTTTGTCGCTCTCATGATTAATCAAATGCGTAAGCATGATTTTTTGATCTTTTTAAAAGTATTAAATTTCTAATTAACTTAAAATAATTTGGCTCGCCAACAAGACTTGAGTCAAGTCACTTCACGGATTTACAAATATATATGTATGGATATGTAGATTTATATCAAAAAGTGTGAAATTGTAAATATTTAGTCACCTGAAAGCAAAATGTGTATTTGCGGTAACTCATAGGAATTGTTTACATCTGAATTGCTCCAATTACGAAGGTCACTCACTCTATGTATGAAGTAATTTGTGATTGTAAATGATTTTTTTTTGTTCTTCTAAATATTCATATAGTTTTATGATCTATACATTGAAAGAACTTCTCATTATTTCAAAAGATAGGACTACCAAAACCAAAACTAGAAAATATGCTTATCGGAAGAAGCTTGTCTTCATAATGCGCATCGAAATAATTAATGATTTTTAAGCTATTATAAAGACCAGAAATCCCGCTCAAATTACAAAACTTTCTTATTAAAGCAATCTTCAAAAATATTAAGCTTCCTAATGGAAATGTCATGACATCTAACAATACTGTGAGTTGCCAATGTTTACAATATGAATAGTGGCTCTCGTAAAAAGGCTTTTGTACAACTATTTGCTATATCCGTTTCATTGTAGGAAGAGACTTTCTATGAGAAAATTATTATTGTAAAAAAAACTGCTGCTTAAAAAAAACTGAAAAATCGTTATGTTATCTGGATCCATATTAAATGTGCTCCAAAGCGCTCCTAATAAATTTTACTTTAATTACATACTTTTGTTTTGTAAAATAAAGAATTGGTTTTGGGGAAATATGTAGTTCTATAAAGTGTCTAATTGCATTTAAATTGTTTACTACCTTCTCTTTCGCTTTTCTTTCTAATCTCTCCCTCTTTCACCTGTACCGCTCTTTCCCACCTTATTCCCGCTTCGCACTCTTTCCCACCTTACTACCGCTTCGCACTTTCCGCTCTTTTTCCCGGTTCGCACTCTCCGCCCTTTCTTCCGCTTCGCTTTCTCCGCCCTTTCTCCCGTACCGCTATCTCCCAAATTTTCCTCCTTGCTGATCTCTCTCTCACATTTCTCATTTTTCTTTCTCATAACGCTCTCTCCTTCTCTGATATTGTTATAACTCGAAGAATTTTTGAAGCAAAAACATAAATGAATTATATGACAAATATGCTATAAAGTATAGGATGTTAAGAAAAGCTGAGGGATGGTGAAAGAGAAGGTGAAGTGAGTTGAACTATACTCATTTATGTACTTTTGATATTTTTCATAAATCGGTGCAATTTTCATAGTATTTTACAATAAAATTTGTGATTGTCTTTATTCGTGTTTTGTTTGATAACAAAATCGTAGGAATTTTCTAATAAATGTCTTTAATTACGGTTCGTTTTATATTAGTAACTTTATCATAGCAAATGTTGTTTACAGATATCGTTGGATTTCTTGCTTTCGTCTTGTGCTTTTATATCACTGCATAATATATACATATGTGGTGATGAATGATTTAGTTGAAAAGCGCAATCATATTGTTTGATTCAAACGCAAAAGCTTTGTACCAAAGAAACATAACATTTACAACAACAACGATGTTCTCTTCTGTGTGTGCTGAAATAGTAAATAACGCAAATTGAAATTTGTTAAATTGATTATTGAATTACCAACTCAGAACTTATGTAAATGGTACATTGGCAAGAAAATAAGTCTATTTAGTATCGAAAACTTGTTTGTTGATAAATTGATTGATAGATTTTCCGTACATTATCAACTCCAGTTATTCATAAATCACAAATGCAAGAGTATCAGTAACTCCTTTTAACTGAAAAATAGTTTCTAAATTTTATTTTTTAAACGATTTGATAACTTAATTCAGATACAAACTACAGTGAGAAAACATTTCTAAAGAATATTTAAAATATTTTATTGAACTATTGTTCAATATATACAAATATTTGTTCTATATAATATTATTAATAGTCGTAATAGCATGAGCATTTTTTTTATATTAAAGTATATTATAAGAATAAAAAATAGAAGTAGTATAGGATAGAAAATTGGAAAAAGTGAAGATCGCAAAGTGCCCGATCTGGAAAATATGATGGGTGTGGTAATACAGTATATCTGAACTTTAAAATTTTGTGGCAAGCTTCCAAAATTTTATGAGATATCCTATTATATTGGTAGAATATTGCACCTTATTTAATTTAAAATAAATGATTTAAGAAATGTTAATTTATCTTATAAGAAAATATGCATATAGAGTACAAAGTATACGAAATTTTTAATTTGAAATTCGCGAGAAAAAACTTGAATTATTATTTTATTTATTAATATTAAGTGTAGTTAAAAGAAATCCATTATACTCACAATAGATGACTTCAGTTATCTGTATTCGGCGTTATATAAGTCCGATCGAAATTATACTAGATTGTGTTAGAAAGATGTGATTTCGTACTAAAAAAATAGTTTGGTTTTGACAGTTTGGTAATTGGTTGGCTCAGTTTTGTTTGAGTGCGCGTTAAAGAAGGACACTAGCCATGTTTTTCAATTTTTTTTTATAAAGGCGAAAACGCAGGCAAGAAATCAGACGGTTAAATGTGTTTAAGGTCCTAATACTGTAACAGCTAATCATGCGCAAGTTTGGTTTCATCGATTTCGTTTCATCGATTTCGTTCTGGTAATTTCGATGTCAAAGATGCACAAGGCACTGGAAGGTCAATTGTCGAAAATGTAAACAAAATATGGAAATTCTTCGAGCCCGACCAACATGTAAACATTGTTTTGATTGCCTAAAATCGTTTGGAACCATTTGAATAAGGTTAGATACAAATAGAAGCCGGCTAAACCGGTGGTCAAACCAGAACTGACGGTCAGAAAGGTTTTGCTGGTTGTTTGTAGGGATTGGCAGGGAATCATTTACTACGAGCAGCTTGAGAGCCCTAACGGCAAAACTCTTAATTCGGAATTGTACCGTTAACAATTAGACCTTTACTGTCTAATTGTTAAGGAAGCAAGCAATCGCCCAGAAATGATTATCTTTGGGCAATAGGAGAGGAATTGTTTTCCATCAGGACAACGTAAGGCCATACACATCGATAATAATTCGCTAAAAGCTTTGGGAGCTTAATTGAGAAGTTTTTGTGCATCCATTTTATAGTCAAAACCTGGCACCAAGTGATTACCATCTGTTTCTGTCCATGGCAAACGATTTTTCTTGTGAAAAATTCGCGTCAGGAGAGACCTGTGAAAATCGACTGTCTTAATTCTTTCCTTCTATAAGAGAGGCATAATGAAATTACATTCAAAATAGCAACAACTTTTTAGAAAAAATGGCGCATATTTAACCAAAATCGGATCATTCTAACTATGGTAAATAAGCCTTCATTTTCATGGAAAAAATGTAGATTTCTTTTTACTACACCTACAGCTATAGTATTATAAAAACTTAAAGGGATGGGTTAAATTTATAGTTGTTGTTGTTACTCGAAAGTCTGTTGAAGAAGAAAACAAGAATGGAGTATATGATGAATACATTTGGTGAACTATTAATTTATATTATTATTATGTTCAAGATATAAATTTGTCGTCCTAGTACAGGTTTGCTATTTTTAATATCAAATGAATTATTTTAAAACTAGAAACTAAGAATATTTATGCTTTATATTACAAATAAAAGCTCTATTGCAATTGTTATGTTTAAATGTGTTAGGTTAATCATTGGTTTCGTTGCAACGTAGATAAATATCAAACACACTATCAACTTAATGTCATTACTATTGTATAATCTATTGTTTTTGTTTATACTTTTGTAAAGATGTTCTGTATGTATGCTAATGAAAGGATGTAAGTCTAAAAAGATCTGAGGTCAGATTAATTACTCGTTTTCTACAAAAAATTCTCTTGATAACTATTAACTTTTAAAGATGGTACAGTGATACATTCGCTTATCAACGGAAAATATGTGGTGGATTGCATCTAATGATGTCTACTTTGAAAGCGATAAATCGTCACCCATTAACTAAAAATGTGTAGGGGATTATGTCAAACGCTAACATAATTGTGTACCACTTGATTGATGGGGGCATATTTTAAAAGCGATAAATAAATTTTGATTGAGCAATTAATTTTGTTTTTGTTTTATTTAAAAATAGTTTCGCACAGAATACACGTTACAGATTTCAAAAAAGTTACGGATAGGTAATCTAAAACGCAGGTTTTCGGATGCTTCCTTAAAGATCAACCGAACTAAACTATTTTCTATCAATAATGCTATAAGATTATGGATCAATTGAAGAAAATAGTTGATACAGTTTCGAAAGTTGCATTTCTACACTTTTTAAAAACACGGAATGGATTGATCATATTGTATATGTATTTGTTATGGGTGCTTGGTGATATACGATAGGTTTACTTTTTTTTGTAGTATTTATTTTGTATAATTAGTTGTGTTGATCCTCAATAAATGCTTCTTAAATAGAAACGATTACGACATATTAATAAATATATTTACATTTCATTTAAAAATTCACAAACTAATTGAATATATGGTTTTACTCCCTTTTAGTTGCTCGTTTTCAATATTCAACGACTAAAACTAGGCTAGTTTTAATTATTACCTACTCACAACCTCATACCTAACCCATGCCACAAAAAGAAAAAACTGTCGTTCTTGCTACTTTCGTCATCCCCTTTCTCCCACAAGTATTCGTCTTGTAATTTCATTCATATTGCATGCTCTATAGGTCCTCGCGGGTAACGAAAACATTAACAGCTTGGAAAAAGCAGCTGTAACCTATTAAGCGGAGAATATTCGGGTAAACCGAATATTCTGTGCAAAGCTCACGTAAAATAAAATTAAAATTTATTATGATGAATGTTCTTATTGATTTCTTATTGAATGTTCTAATCATTGAAAAATGTAGTAATAAAATACAAATAGTTTCGAATATTGTATCATTCATTATTTATTTATTTTCTGAAATATTTTTATCGGTACATGAAAGCTACTGGGCAAAAAAATATATAGATTTTGTAGAGGCGACTGGTCTTTTATATGTATAAGTATACAATTTGTGTTCTTTCTAAATGATTTATTATTATAATTTATGCAATTAAGTTTTCTGTACGTGCTGTTCATGATTTAGATTAATTCGATTTTTGCAATAGTTAAAATATTATAATTTTAACCTGGTGGCATGTGGTAGATGATGCAGCTTTCCGTAACAAAAGTTAAGATATCTCTAACCAAGTTTCTTACGACATTCCAATTTTGTGCGAAAGGAAAGAAATGGTACTTTAAAAAAAAAATGCGATTTTTCAAAAAAAAAAATAGAAAACAAAAACTTTCAAATTAATCTGTCTGACTGAACTTTGATTTAATTATTAACCAGCATCTCAAAACCTAGATAGTTTCCTTTAAAAGACGAGTATAAAAAACGCTATATGATAGAAACAGTAAAACGTCTTCGGAATAAAATAATATATATGAAATATGAATAAATAACAATTTTACAAAAATTTTGATAAGAAAGGTTTTCTTAAAATAGAATAATAAAAACTAACAGGTTACTGGGGTGCCAATAGAGCGGAGCATTGAGATCATGACAGATCTTATGTCATGTTATCTTTTGAACAGAACACACTTAGTCCACGAAAATTTCCTACTTAACGAGAATATTTGTTAAAATCATTGACAACTTTTTAAAAAACTGTACTTTGAACCACTAAAAAATTTTGGACTTATTTTAAGGATATTTAATAGTCTGAAAAGTGATATATGACTTATGCTATATTATTTGAATAAACTATTTTTAAAGGTAGAAATTTCTGAAGAAATTTCTTGTATCTCGCTTAATATCGATAATTCATAGCTCTCCCGTCAACCATACGATTTTGTTCGCTTTTTGGACCGTGTATTTTCTGATTATTTACCGGATTAATTAAAAAGACCATAAAAACACGATTAAAAAAATGACACTTTTGTTAGTTTAAATACCCAATTGTTTGCGGTTCAATATCAGAGTACAATGATTTATTTAAGATTTGATTATGAGGTTAGTAGCATCTATTAAACTCCATGTTTTTTTCTTAATCTTATCATGTTGTCACTTATAATTCTAAAAAACTGCCTTAACCTTCCTGTTAATGAGACTGTTTTCGTCTTTTATGGAGAACGTTCATGAAGAAGAGACCACTATTTTGACTGTTCTTTCGTTTTCGAAGTATAACAAGTATCCATGTTTTATCTTTTTATACAAATTACTGCGAAGTATAATAATAGTTGCAAACGATAATATAAATCTTTTGAATTACCACAAAATATTTGCGAACCCTGTTATGAATATATATTATTCCAATCAGGGTTCGCAGTGAGTAAAAGTAGAATTTATATAACGTAGTACCGACAATTTTACTTAAGATTTTTACTATATCTGCAATCTCGTATAACTTTATTCGGCCATTTACCTAAGTCGTTACCACCTCATTTGAATGTCCTGTCTGCTCAGCATCTTTAGAGGTAAAACCTTTCCTATTTTCAATACAGACCCCATATTGATTTCTTTTTGTTTCACTGTCTTTTTTTTTAATGTTGTCCTTAATATGCACACGAAATTTTTGTTTCTCCATTTTTTGGAAATTTACGAAAACTCGGATAAAAAGCCGTAACAAAAAACAAAAGCGAAGCTTCCATATTGCAGAAATAATTTAGACTCAAGTTTAATTATAATCTAATATTGTTAGATAATTAAAAAATATTTTAAATCCTATTTAGTGCATAATTATCGCTTTATCAAAAAGTCTTCGTAATGACACGACTTGAATGATTTAAATTCATTCTGTAAAGTAATGTTAACTTAGTGTCCTTCATTCGATTTACATAAATAAAAAATCAAGCACATTTCATTTAACTACACATATATTTTTTACTATTTAATTTTTTTAAATTTATTAATTATTTTTGTAGGTAAAACTTTTACTTTTGGGCGCTGGTGAGTCAGGAAAGTCAACATTTTTAAAACAAATGCGAATCATACATGGAGTCAATTTTGAGCCTGAACTAATACGTGAATACCAACATGTGATATACCAAAATGTAATACGAGGTAAAAATCATTTTATATACAATAGTATTATATATTATGCTCGCAGATGATATATATTAATGTTTATATTATACATTTCGATTAGGAATGCAAGTATTAATTGATGCAAGGGAAAAATTAGAAATTGCTTGGGAAAATAACGAAAAAGAAAACGATGCAAACGACGCCAAATTTTTAGAATGCAACTCAATAGAGGTAGAAAAGTTTGTGCAGTGGGCACCACTCATACGAAGGCTATGGCAGGATCGAGGAATTAAAAGAGCCTACGAAAGGCGAAGGGAATTTCAAATTGTACGCATTTTATAAAATATTTTATTATTAAAATATATTTTAATATATACATAAATGTTTGGTTTGTTTGCAGAGCGATTCAGTCAGTTACTTTTTAGATGAAATAGATCGCTTAGCTAAATATGATTATGTACCTACACACAGGGATATTTTGCATTGTCGAAAAGCAACCAAAGGAGTTTATGAATTTCGTGTAAAAATACAGGTAAGTTTAAAATGTGTTACTAAATATTTATCTGCTAGCTTTGACTTGCAAACTTGCTATTTGGTTGTACGTGTTACAAATGTCAACTTAAACATATAAATGCTTGGAGAAATAAGTGACATTTGATCATCTGTGTTGTCCAGTGATTCTAGACAAATGTTTTTCACTTGACTGTTCTAATTTATTTATGTCTTGCAAATTGATTATTGTATAATCTTTATCATGACTAAAAGCTACTAATAGTTCTCCAGTAATGGACTAACAGTCGTTCGCCAATATATGCGATCAGGTGCTTCTCTCCACTCTCATCAAAAACCCAAAGAGCAGGTCTACTATATGGACTACAAAAACATCAACAATCTAACAATATGGTGTAGCAATATTATTGCAAACCTTTCTTAAGTAAACATATTCTGCAAGTTAGAAATCTCTTTCTATAAGCTACTATCTATAAGTTACTTCCTGAACTGAGAAAGTATCATTGTTTAATCTCGTATCTCATATTTAAGTGTTTGTAAGGGTGTGAAAAAATTCACAAAGTCGCTATTGTATATTGAAAGCATACAAAGCAATATTGTGATCTACAACAGCTTATGTGTTTTCAGTATGGACCGACTAGGTTTACGAAACGCATTGAAATTTTAAGCGGTTATTATAATATGCAATCTGAAATACCAATTGCTAAAGAACATAACAATTGCTGTAATATAACAATTTTTACTTGTATGACACATAAATGAATATACATCCATAAAGCATATTAATCGCTATTACCCATCCAGCAAGAAAACATTTTGAACGTCGAATTAGGAGAACGACTATAAATCTTTTATTCCAAAGCTATTAGTCTCTTATTTTTTTAAATATGTTCATTAAAAATATTAGTAAAGTTTAGTAAATAATTTAATAATAAAAGTAAAACTATAGGTTAGTATATATAAAGTTAGTTGGCCAAGAGCACATATAGACCTGACGAATCCTTAGCAATGTTGTTATTGTAGATTACAGAGATATGATGGTGTAGCTTTTTTTTGGTAGTATTGAATAGTGCTTTTTCGTTGAACTTGACGATTAGCTCCGCGACATAGACTTAATCACTCTTGGAACTTTAGTAATACCAGTTTAGAGTTGTTGTTCTGACTTACAGTTGTTAATGTAGTCACATATTATTTAAAATATGTATTAGCAAATAGAGGTACACTTCACTCCAATATCGTGAATACATTTTATGATACTAACTCTGAAGAGTTTAAGTGGTGTTTTTAAAAGAGTCTGAAGTGCATACTTTTTTACTTCCTGCATTCAGCACTGCTAGCAATATTTGGATTATGCATATGTATTGCAACTGGAGTATGCCCGGTAAAAATATCGACTATCGTTCATTCGCTCGAATGATAAAACATCACCTGTCTCATTTGTAAATAGTTGAATTTACGCGGCCTGTTTTTTTAGCTTTTTCCAACATGTGTTTCTTTGATTGTCTATATATATATTACGTACATACCTGAATATTTTGCTTAGTTTTTGGTGTAAATTTTAGTAATATCACAGAAACCTTACCTTAACTGTTTTAAAGTAAAAGTCATTTACTAACTCCTATATGTTTTAATTTTTTATTAATTTATATGATAATCGTATATATAAAACTATTTTCTGCACATTCACAGAAAAGCGAATACTGTATTTACATATATTATAATATTTAAAAAATAAGTTAAAAAGTTAAAATCTTAAATCTTATTTTTTTCGTAGAACATTCCATTTGTGTTCGTTGATGTCGGCGGACAACGTACTCAACGGCAAAAATGGACCAAATGCTTTGATACATCAGTAACATCAATCATATTTTTGGTTTCTAGTTCAGAATTTGACCAAGTACTTGCAGAAGACAGGTAATAGATAATATTATATAAAATTAAAAAATTATTTATTTAATAACATATTTTTCACATTATAGAAAAACGAATAGACTAGAAGAGTCGAAAAATATTTTCGATACAATCGTGAATAACAATACTTTTAAAGGCATTTCGATAATATTATTTTTAAACAAAACCGATTTACTCGAACAAAAAGTACGCAACCCAGAGACTGATATACGCTGGTTTTATCCACAATTTAATGGTAACCCACACTCATTGTTGGACGTACAAAATTTTATATTGGAAATGTTTATGAGAGTGCGAAAGAGTCCACAAAGTCGCACATATCATCATTTTACCACTGCCATAGATACGCGCAACATAAACGTTGTATTCAATTCTGTTAAGGATACAATATTGCAGCGAAATTTGAACGCTCTGATGCTGCAGTAATTCTATACTACGAGTGTTTTACGAAAACAATGTAAATTATTTAATACTCAGAGCTCATAACCTATACAGAATAATGCCATAATTCAGCTCTAGCTCAAACTAATTTACGTTGTAAATTAGTGTAGAAACAACGAACAAAAAGCAAAACATTGGATACAATTGTTCAACTGGCACAGATACGAATCGTTAAATCGCGATGAACAAAAAAAGGTTATGGGAATTTATAGCGCTTGCTCTCCATTAGTGCCAGCAACTTTTGTTGTAGCTCCGAAGTTAATCGAATAAAATAATATAAAATATTTCTTTTTTATTTTTGTATTTTTGTAGTTTTATTTATAATATTTTTTTTAACGTTATAATTTGATTTTATTTATAGTTTTATTTAATTTGTAATTTTTAGTTATTATTATGATTTTGATTATTATGTTTTTTAGGTCCATTTTTTTAATAATATCGAAATTGTTTTAGCTTTGTATTTTAATGTGTAAATATATTTATATAAATTATTCCTGCACATATGTATGTAAGCATGTATACAAAAACATAATACTAACCTCATTTCTCACTTTTAATGTCCCTTTTTTTACTAATATAACTTATATTAATTATATTTTTATATGTAAACAAAAATTTTTTATTAACTTATTGTTTAAATTAGTTCCAAAATTTAATAGTATTCTTTTAATAATATTTATATATTAGTGTATCTGGAGAATACTCCTCTATGCAATTTATAGGAACTAACAATATAAATTTATACAAGTATATTTTGCTACTATGATATACATCAATATATATATATATATATTTATTTATTGATATATGTATATTTTTTTATATTATCGTATATACATATAAATATATATACATTTAAAATTATCTCATATTGCTATATTTTATATAAATATTTTATATATCATAAAGCAAAAAAAAAAAATTAAAATACGAACACACTGAACCACCCATTGATGGTGATTAATTCTAGTTTATGTAAATTTACTATATATATTATATATTTTGTATTATGTATGAAAATTGTTCTCATAGAGAAACGTAAAATGAAAAAAATATATATACCAATTAAAACTTTAAAAAGAATAAAAAATAAAAAGCTAAAATTAAATCATATACAAATATCAAAAAAAGCATATATTGTTTTTATTTTATTTGGGTTTGAGGAATGTGGCTCTGCCAGTTGAAAGCATACAATAGCATAAAATGCATTTGGTTCACCATTAAAGAAGATTCTTAATGGTAGTAAATAAATATGTAGTTTGTTGTTACTGGTGTAACCTAAAGAGGTGGTTTTGCTCCTATTGAGAGGGGTGAGTGGCAATTGGTCGTCTGGAATGGCGAGCGAAAAAAACCCAGCCGCTTTTCGTATAATGATCTATGTTGGTTTAATTGGCATACTATATTCCTAATCACATTGTATGTAATTTAAAATACTTAAAAGGACACAGTTCATACATAATTTATCAACTGTCAAGTCTACGTCATTGATGCACTTGTTTAGAACAACCGAATATCGGGAGATGGAATGATAATAGTATTGAAAGATGTCGCACACCCTCTTCAAAAGAGGCACAACTTGAAATTCGTCAATTTTGAGTTAATGTATGGAACTTGCATATAATTCACCTGTCCATTAACACGAAATAGTCGACTTTGTTTTTATTATTGTGAATTGATGAAAAACAGTTATATTTCTTTTTTTGTTAGGAACGTCACTACGCTGTAAAATGAAATCGATAATTGTGCCTCTTTTGAAGAGGGTGTGCGGTATATAAGCTCTTTAGACTTAAATAGAAACATGCACTATAAGGCACTGAAACTTTTTAACATCGATTTACATTGGAGTAGTACCCTCTCTACGCTTAAGGAAACCTCTGTCATTACTGGCAGTTATGCAAACAATTGCTGGTAAAGGTGCTTCGGTTACCTACATACTAAGATTAAAAACACTCCACCAAAAGTGTGGAATTTTACAAAACTCTTAAAACTTTTAAAAATTTTGATTTAAATCAGTACCGAGATTAATAATCAGATAATGTCACTCATACAAAGCACATACGACTTTCAGAAAGCATAAATGTTGAACGATAACATTTTTACATAGTAAAAATCATCAACAGCGCATATCATATATGGTTTTTGAAGCTCATATGTTTAAAAAAGTGCTCTTTCAATGGAAGATTGTATGAATTAAAATGTGAATTATATCCGCATCCACTTGTTTCACCAAATTTCACCCGCATATATCAGAAGTATGCTATGCGATTAGAGATCTTACTTCAATATAGATTCGATATAAGTAAGAGATCTTACTTATACCCAAAATAAATCGATTTTTGAAAAAAAAGCATTGTTTTAAGAAGTCAGTCTCGGGACACGAAATTTTACCTATTTCTACTTTGATATTTATATACTTGTAAAATTAATGAACTCGTAAATTTATTTTTAATTACACAACCTTACCACATATTGCATATGATTTAGTCGATCATTGAAATTATGATTTGTATTTAATTTTGTAAGAATGTATTTATCTTATGGCAAACACTTGAGAATGTCTAGGTTCTTTTTCAACATAGAATATATTTGTAAAGAAAGTAAACACAGTTCACACAGTAAAATTAATGGTCAGCCGAGAAAATATTACATTTACACCTTCTAGACTCAAATATATCGTGACATGAAAGTCACAATATATATAGGTTGAAGCTTCTGGATTTCTTTTTTTATGTAACAATACGTTGACAATGATGAAATTATCGCTCTACTTGAATATTCACGCTTCAATAACGAAGATGTGAGTAATATTTTATGCTGCAATAAAATTATTTGTATTAAAACTCACAAATAAGTGTATTGAACTATAGCGAAAATAGTTCAATATAGAGCAATCAACCCAATTGAAATCTGCTATTCATTATGACTATTATAAACGTAATTTTTCCAAAAATAAGACTTTAT
Organism: Teleopsis dalmanni; assembly: GCF_002237135.1. Taxonomy (NCBI): domain Eukaryota; kingdom Metazoa; phylum Arthropoda; class Insecta; order Diptera; family Diopsidae; genus Teleopsis; species Teleopsis dalmanni. The sequence continues at coordinate 60,908,142 of NC_051848.1, read as the reverse complement.
CTAGGAGTCCATAAAAAACGCTTCATAATTAGTAAAATTGCATGTTATATCTACACTGACAAAACTCATTTTCAGCTTAAAATTTAATAACAATCTGAAGATTTATATAAATATATTTATTTAACTACAACCTTACAAACATAAGATTTAATTTAAATAGGGATTTTAAAAGTATGTACATTTATGTAAAATATGTGCATATCGTATATAATAAGACTAATATAAAGACTCAAGCGTGCCTTGTGGTTATAGAATTCAGTTATAAATAGACAAATATATATGTACATAGTCCCGTTTAAGAATTTTAATTTAATATCGATTGCAGTGCAGTTTTGTTTGCCTTCAGACAGCGATAAAAAAATCATATCTTTTATACAATTTGTATACAAAATATTTATTTGCATTTTGAAAATAAGTCATACGCTTAAACTAGGCTTAAATTTGTTAACTAATTAAGCAAATATGAAAAAAAAATTATTGTAAAAAAATAACTTATACATATATATAATGTATGTATATATTCTGTAAAAATATTGTGGCAATTTTGTTGCTTATTACAATTTTAGTTTTGCTTTCATTTCATTTTCTGCTTCGATTTTTTGTGTTTCCCCTTCTTCTGCATCAGCATCAGCATTAGCAAACTCTTCTTTGGCTTTTTGTTTTTGTATGAATGGCATAAAACTCCAGAGACTTGCGCCCGCCATTAAAGTGATACCGAGTGTATGAAAGAGTGGATTATAATTGTGCACAGCCTCGAACCATAAACCACATAGCGGCGGTCCAATTAGTTGTAGTATACCGTTGACAAATAAACTAATGCCATAAGAAGATGTTAATCGTTCAGTACCTAGCATATCGGCCATAATTACAGCCGTTATACCCACATAAATGCCGGAAGCCAAACCGAAAAGCGCACACCAAAAACTAACCATTTTATAACTTGTCGCAAGTGGTAAAACAGCTAAAGATATGCCTGATACTGCAAGTCCACCAATAAAATACCATGTTTTTGGTATAAATCCTAAATCTGATAATGCCGAACCACCGATACGACCAATTAAATCTGTAGCGGATACTATAGAAATTAAATATGCTGCTAAGGATTTATCAAAACCAAGCGCTACTCCATATGCTGGCAGTAATATAATGAAATTCGTATAACCAATAGCATTCGTCGAATTCGATATTAGGATGACAAGATACATTGGGTCTTTTAATAAACTTAAATCAAAGAACTTTGTGCGTTTTCCAATTGTTGATTCCCCATCATCGCCAACAGTATCATCTAATGGTCCATCACCTGCACCAGCGCCAGTACCGCTGGCCATGGAACGCAATGATAAATGTGAGGAAAATTCTTTTGGTTGGAAGGATAGTGTACTTCCGTGATATGGTGTGCTTATATATTGAAAACTACTAGTTGAAGGTGAACGACGTGAAAGTCTATTTTTGGAACTGTTACGTAGTGCTTGTAATCGTTCAAGTTTATTGCTAGAACGATTTCCTTCTGGTACAGCATATAGAGATGATTGAGAATTTAATTGACCAGTTGTAAATGTTTGATTGCGTTGCGGCAAGCGAACTGGGGTGCTGATCTTGCGCACACGTGATGGTGTATTTCCATATTCATCTTGATGTTTCCCATAAGTTTGAACAACAGCTGCGGATGCACTGCGCACAAATTGATTATCATCTGAATCCAAGTACCGTTGAAAATCAGGTGATTGTGTGGGTGTAGAATATGGTATTAATTGTTTATTGACATTATTTTCGTCATGAATTGTCTCATTAACATTGCTTTGTGTCTCGTCGACAGTTTTAAATTGAAGTACAATACCAATATCTTCTTCTTCGATATCTTCCAACATTTTTTTAGTTTTTGGTACACGTATCATATGTTGTTCCACAGGCTCATAAAATATGGCTGCAACAAATACGTTTAAGGTGATACCTCCCATTATTAGAACAGCTCCTCTAAAATTATAAATATATAGAATTGTGTTAATATTGAATGCATATTAATGCAATTTTAACAACTTACCTATAACCATAAGTTTCTAACAACCATCGTAGCACTGGAGGTAAAATAATTGAACCCAAGGCGCTTCCTGATATACATAACCCATTAGCTAAGCCACGTAATTTAACAAAATATGAAGTAACTATATACACAGTTGGAGGGAATGATAATCCTGCACCAATTCCCACAAGTACACCGTAACTAGAAGTAGAATAGGATATAAAAATATAGTAAATTTTATATAATATATAATATATAAGATAAAGAAATGTATAATATAATTTAAATAAAATTTATAAGAAAAATTACATATACATAATAGTATTAAAAACGATCATTAAAACAAGAGTGTTACCAACAAAAGCAAATTTTAATAATATTGTATTAGCAATAAAATATACTTTGAACAAAAACTGATTTCAATTAATCTTTCAAGAAAAGAAACTTTTAAAAAATATATGTTTAGAAAAGCAAATCGATTTAACAAAATTAGAGAAAACTAGCTTCAAAGAAAATTGCATATATCAACGTAGCCATAGATATGTGTTTTAATACCGTATAATTACATAAGTAGGATGTACAATGTTTTATAAAGAGTTATAAGAAACGATAATTGTGAGGAAAACACAATGGGAAGTCTTATTGAGACGAGAGTTAACACTACTGAAAGAGAACAGGAGAGAACTGAAAGAGAACGATATATATGAATTAAAATTTAATTTATTTTATCAAAAAATAATAATTTTGTTTAATTATATCAAATATGTTTTAATTATACGTTATCTAAACGGATCATATATGTTAATGGTAATTACATGATTCTGTAGAAGAACGGAATACGAAATAATAGTATTATATTATAATAAATGTAATCTTATTACAATATTTATTTTAACAAAGAACAAGGCTATCCAGTTTGTGGTTTTAAAACAAAATCAAGAGGGTTTAAGAGAGATTTAGAACAAGAGGGTTTTGTCATAAGATAGAAATACAACAACATTCAAATGTCCTCAAATGCAGTAGTCTCATTTTGCTGTAATTTTTGAAGAGAATTCGTTTTAAAAGCATCGAATTGATAATTGATTTGATTGTGATAATTGTTCTCGTTGACATGATCCTTTGTCTATCTGCACAAATGTATATCTAATGAAACTACTACCATGGTTTTGGATGTTAAATTTATGACATGTCCGGAAAGTTTGTCGCACAACAAAGTCAACTAGCATATTAAACTCTTCTGTTGCAATCACATATCTTTTGTGTCTATATCTTCAATTTCACGTCAAAAGAAATTAGTAATGACGTGATTAGAATTGATGCCTGTCATCTTTCCAGATTAAACGCCAAGTCATATAATGGATATCGACAGTTACCCTGACATTGCCTCAGATGTGACAATTTTGTTTGTAAACATATCCACTAAGAGAAAAATGAACTTCATTGCTAAAGAAAATTAGATGACCATCTAAACTCTGTGAATCGAGCACTTAATTAGTGTATGTTCTATACACTGCATAACCCATATCGTAAACAGTGGTAATTTTAATGAGATCAAATACCGTCCAATGCTTATTGCTTTCCACTCCTAATGCGATATTTACTTCGAGACCACGTTTGCATAATAATTCGGATTTTAACATGGTTTGTGATAACTCCCACGTGCAAATATAATAGCACTTCCGCAACTTAGTTAATGATATAGTCATGTGCAAAACAGTTACTTGTAACATTTTAATTCAAAATCAATGTTCTAATTGAAGCTATGCAGCTGTCCAACAGCACATACTTATATGATTAATTTATATAGTATTGATTTAATTTAAAAAAAAAAGTAATTTTTCTATTACTAGGTAAAGAAAAATAATAGATTTGAAATAGATAAGTATATACTAAACGGAATATAGGATACGTCATATCTAACAAAAAATCCCAATTTTAAAGTAGTTTGATTATTTCGACAATAAGACCAGTATATGTGATATATGGATAAAATTAGATTTTAAAGTTAAATTAAATTATTCTACTCTAATTAATTATTGTGTTTTTAATAGAAAATTCTAACAACAGTTATGTTCTTTGGTACCATGCTTTTGGGTGATATTGTATTAGATTAACGATTAATATAATATAGAATAGAACGAGGATAATTAAAGCTGTAATAACAGAAGAATCTAGAATAAAAGGTCGATCGTGAAGTAGATACCAAAAATATATTGAAAAGTATATAATAAGATTGAGTGTTACTGAGTACGAAATAAAGGCATAAAACGTATAAAAATTGAGAAAAATTATAGAAGACTTCATGATCCATCAGGAATTGTCATAACAAGATAATACTTCAGTAATAACTGATGTGCTATGATGTGATATATGATATAATGGAAAGAAATAATCTTTTGTTACTTCATAGAAGAAAAACCTATAAAACAAAAATCGTGCTTGAAGCAGAAATGTTTAGTTACTGAAGTACTGTGAAAAAGAGAAGTAATAAAATACATCAAAACAAAAATAATAATATATAAATAGGACACATTTTACAAATGAGGATTCAATCAATAAAGAATATTAACTGATTCTGTGTTCAAATATATGAAGTCAAGTAAAAGATATTGAAATTTGCAACATATATTCTGTGAGCTGTGGTACAGACCATTAGAAATTATTTATAATAAAGTGAGAGAAGCATTATATCACAAGAATAGTGATAATAATTTAGAATAGATGCGACCGTGAGAAAAAAACAGAAAATTAAAGTAAACATTAAAAATTAGTAATAACAGCTAAATTGCTTATATAGACCATTAAATATGTACAATGTATGTACATTAGGTATAAAAGGTATAAAAAAAAATTAAAAAAATATAAAAAAATAATTGAAGGTGCTAAACTGTATTGAATAAAATATTACGTACAATATGAATAAGATATCAATACATTAAAATACATTAAAATTTTAAGTGAAGTACGCGAATGTTCTTATAAGTGAAATAAACTAACAAACATTTCTCTGCTTCGAGATTTTTAGTATTTATAATATTTAATTAAGTTTGCATGAATTATAGGATATAGGTATATTGTAAAATATCCTTTTAATAAGTTATTCTATTGCAAATAATTAACGACTGTACCTCAAAGCACTTTCTTATTTTGATTCAGTTTTTGATATAATCTATAAAAATAAAATTTTTTTTAATATATTTTAGAAAAACAAAAAACTATTTTTCAAATCATAATAAAGCGACTATAATAAATGCATTAAAATATATTTGAAAAAAATTAATATTATTATTATTTATTCTTACCTTAAGTACAAATATGTAACAGATGAGGCCCAATAAGATAAAATCATACCTAGCGCTGCTGAAGCACCGCCAAGAATCGTCACAGTTCTATATGAATACTTTACTGATAGAATACTAGAAACAGGACCTAGATATTATATAAGTAACATAATTAATTAAAAGGTAATTATTTATTAAAAAAGTTTTAATGAACTCACCTAAAGAACTATAAAGAAAATAACATAAGGCTGGTATCCAGGCAGCTGTTGATGGAGAGGCATGAAAGGCTTCTAAAAATTCGATAAATAGCACACCAAAACTTTTTATTGTACCAGGTATCAATATGTTGACCATCATGGCACCAGCCAACACCAGCCAACCCCAACCACCGTCCGGTGGTACCAAATCGAAGTCATTCGTAGTAGTTGCATTTATTAAACTAACTGTGAAATAAAAAAAAAATATATATGAAAATGAATTAATATATTTAAAAATTGTATAAATTAAAGTATAACTTTAATAAACATAAAAAAAATGTTTAGAGCAGGTCTTCACTTAGATGAATTTTTTTTCAAAATAACAACTGTTAAACAGTTTATAATTAATCTACCAACTAATCTCATATTTTTAGGTGATAATGTTTGGCAGGTCATCATGCAAAGATTCACGTCCAAGCTGAGTATTTTAAACAGATGCTCAGTAATTAATGTTTGACATGAGACTATGAGTCTCGCTTTTCTTTTTAAAAAATAAAATAATAAAAGTTGGAACTGCATTTTTTACAGAAATGAAGCGGTTTATATCTCCTAAGGTCTCCTAAGTCCTAAGTGCTCCTAGGTATAGAGAAATTTTTTTAACTTTGGTAAGTGATTCTTCGAATCAAGAAGCGAAAAACATTTTATAGATGTTTTATTTTCTATATTGACCGAAATACTGGGTGTCAAAAAAAAATCAGTCAATGAACCTCAAAAATAGTTCACACAAATAATCCAAGTAACTTAATTCCATTATACATTTTTTAGATTGAATGCTTAATATGGATTTGTTCACTTATGTATACAAGAGCTAAAAAATATTAAAGATTACAATATATATATATAGCTGTATCTGATTTGAGATAAATTTTAAATTATATTCAGCAAATAAGTATAGTTAATTTTTTTTACAATAATATTTGCATTTGAATTTAAGAGTAATGTACCATATAATTCACTATAAAAATATAAATTATTAGCTTATTTGAGCTCCATATTTTTTATTAATATTAATATTATTGATATAAAAATAATTATTTTTATTTAAATCTCGGAAATAGTCCAAGAGCGTTCGAAAAAATTAATATCCTTAAAAGGAAAATTCGTAACATTGAATTAATTGGAAAGTAATTTCTTTTTTTTCTTTTGCTGAAAAGGAAAGACGGTTTTCTTATATAGTATAAATATTTTATTGAATTACATATTTTCCATTTTTATGCAATAACTTTTGTTTTGTTAACTTCGTGGCAATAATATAATTTAACAGCTGGAGCAAGCAGATGTATCACACCAAGATGAAGGCGTGGCTGGACCTCAACGCAGTTTACACCGATTGAAATCTTAAATGACTAATAGCGATACCAACCCTACCTCGAAGTAATGAATGAATTTTTTTTTTTATATATAAATTTATTTTATTTGATTAAATAAATTTTTATAAGAGTAACTAGCTAACAATATAATAAGCTAACACACAATTTTAATCAACAATTATAAAGAATTTAATCAGAAATCACGCAAGTTCATTTATCACGCATTTCGGACAGGTTGCGACCAAAGATCACAAGGTTTTAGACGCTTAAGGCGACGTGTTGGCTCTATTGACGCCAGTTCATTAGCTTCATCATTCGGATGAGAGTACAGTCGCTGCAGGTGCATTCTTGCATTTCGCTGTATTTCTTCCACCACCGTATTTATCCCTAGATCACGATGCAGATCAGAGTTCCTTACGTACCATGGTGCATTTGCCACACCCCTTAATATAACGTTTTGGAATTTTTGTATGGTTTCAACATGTGTGCTGCTAGCGCATCCCCAGAGCTGAATACCATATGTCCAAATTGGTTTCAATATTTGTTTGTAAATTAAAAGCTTGTTATGAAGTGACAGTTTCGACTTCTTTCCAATAAGCCATTTGATTGATCTGTATTTTATATTCAGTTCATCTCTCTTTTTTTTAAATGTTCATTCCATCTCAGCTTTGCATCCAATGTCATACCGAGGTACTTAGCCGTATTAGAATGTGGAATTTGTATTCCATCAATGTAGAGGGGCATAAATCTGATATTTCGGTTTGTAAAGTTGACGTGAACTGATTTATAGTGGTTAAGTTTTATTTTCCACTTTTCAGCCCAAGCGATAATGTCATTGACAGAAGACTGCAGACGCCTGGCTGCTTTTAGTTCATCATCTCCAATCGCTAGAACAGCTGTATCGTCAGCGAACGTCGCTGTAAACGTCGCTGAGCTCGTTGGCAAATCATGTGTGTATATTAAATATAACAAAGGACCAAGTACACTGCCTTGGGGTACCCCAGCGTTGATTTTTTGGAGTTCACTGTAATCGTTTCCATGCTTAACACGGAAGTAACGAATGGTCAAATAAGAAGAAACCATATCGAAATACTCCAACGGAAAAATGTCTCTTATTTTTGTTAGTAGACCTGTATGCCAAACTTTGTCGAAAGCCTGGGATACGTCTAAGAATACTGCTGAACATACTTTCTTTTCCTCAAGGGCAGTTTCGATTACGTTTGTGATTCTGTGGACTTGATCAATGGTCGAGTGATTACACCTGAATCCAAATTGATGCATAGGTATGGTCTGCTGTTGTTCAAGTAAAGGCAACATCCGTTTAAGCATAATTTTTTCAAATACTTTTGAAAGCACAGGTAGGAGAGCTATTGGCCTATAAGAGCTAACCTCGTTTGCATCTTTCCCCGGTTTAAGGACCATAATAATTTCTTAGACCTTCTACAACGAAGGGAGAGAAGTAATGAATGAATGAGGGGGAGTTGTTTTAGTCTATGCGAGTCGGGCATTCAATTTCCGGGACGCCGTAGGCATTACACTTCTTCTTAAATTATATATATATATAATTGGACATTCAAAAAATTTATGATGCTTGCTAGCAAAAAATCACTCCAAGTACTTTTTAACGTCCCTATTTGAAGTAAAGTAAGAAGTGATTATTCGATCATGTGAGATTTCAAGCATACGCTGTGTGTGGTATTATTTTCTATTTAAACTGTAAACGCTTTTGGCGCAGTACAATACTTATATAAAGTCTCGTATTGGCTTTGTGGTACAGAATACATTTTCTTCTCATTAATACTTGTCTCTTTTGTTATAGAAGAAAAAAAGTTCAACTCATTTTTGTTCTAAAGAATCCAACTTGTCCAGTTAATGAAAGAATCTTAGAATTGATGTTGTTGTTGTAACCTGCTGAGACCTGCTTGTGCTGTCTCTTTGGGAGGTATTGAACGGCATTTGGTCGTCGCTGGCGACGAGTGGCTCCGGGATGTAGACTCAGTCGTCTTTGGAATTGACTCACCTTAGTTTTGATCGTAATATTATCCAATAGAAACTTAAATATAAAAATGAAACACTTGAAATGCTATTATATAGATAGCACTACATTTTTTTATGATAATCGGTTTTCAAAGTGCTTTGACGTTATTTGCCTTTTTTACTGAATGATATGATGTGTTTGACATTCTCGAAAACAGTATATATCTTGTTTTCAGCAATAATTCACCTTTGAAATAGATAATATTCTTTGCTTTTGAGCATCAACTCACTGATGTCAATGCGACGGAGTTAACTTTGTTAGCTAAGAGCTTGAGGTACCTAACATATACATCAGGTTTTAAAATCGAACCGAGGTTTTCATGTATTAATGGAAACTCAAATTCTTTTAATATAATCTTGTGATCTCAAGAGTTGTTATTTTTGTGATTTACATCCATTTGTTTCCATCCACTTTCACTGCCTTTTGAGAACGTTATGCATCGTCAGCAATAAAATTGCTTAAAGTTCCAGCAAGCCTTCCAAATTTGATACTTTGCATATGGATGACCAAAATTGCTGGAACGAAACTAACTTTCCAGAACATGGTACTATGACTATTGAATGTCAAAAATGTTGGAACGAACTTTAGCAAACTACTTTTGACACTCACATTCTTCAAATTTATCTTTTTTATAAACATCAAATAATTTTTCACTTCTTTGAACAATAGTATTACCTCCTTTGTAAAGTAAAAAGGTAAAATACTTTCTTTCTTTCGACTTTCTAGATTTAATTAAGTATCTAACAAAAACTTTTACACAAAATCAAACGAACCAATTTTTTATATATCAGTTGTCAATATACGCGTATATAATTACAAAACGTCTGGAGTATAAAGTTGGGTGTGAGACAATACATTTAAACTTGACTGTTGGAAAGAATTGTAATTACTTTTCGAACAGTCTAATTGCATTTTTCGAGGATTATCACAATTAATATAACATATGGTATGTATATTAGTAATAACTTAAATTATTTATTTTAAATGTATTTATATCATTAAAGAATGACTCAAAAACAACATGTATTGCATGAAAAACAATAATGTATACAAAAAAATCTTAATCTAAACCAAATAATTGTGTGTTAACAAAATTGTCGTCTTACGAGGTGTTAATTGCCAAAATTTTAGTACGTTGACACTTTATTTACGTATAAGATTTAAATAATATAAACATAAAATATCTGCGGAATATAATTTACCTGTTTTATCACATGATTTTTCATTTGCTCCATTGATTTTTAATTTTTTATTTATATTTTTTTTATTAGAAACTTTTTCCCTATTCATTATCTGTAATGAAACAAAAATTATGTTAAAATTAAAACAAAAAAAGAAATCACAAGTTTGTGAACTGGATATATATACATATATTTATATACATGTTTGATTTTAAAACTAAGCAAAAAAACAAAATTTAACAAATATTTCACAAAACAAAGAAATAAAATTCCTTCAAACAATATTTCAATTTTTACTCGTAATAATATCGGTAGAAAAACTCCTTCTTAACAAACTAAAAATTTTGTTAAGAATTACAGCAATTTCTACTCACAATAGCATTATTAGAATTATCCATAAGATTATTTATTTATTCATCATTGCTTTATATATTTTATATCTTAAGAAAATATGCGCGAAATGCAACATGCTTGAAATAAAAAAAAATTTCGGAACATGTGCTATGTGCATGTCCATCGCACCTGAGGCACGGTTAAAAGTACTGAGGCACGGTTTGATAGGACTCAGTATCTCAATCTGGAGTTTATTATGCAAATATACCTGTAACAAATATAAGTTCAACACATGTGCTATGGAGATGCTCAACGGACGTTTTAACGGTCTTTAATAGTTCTAAACGCCATAGTAAATAGCCAAACAGGAGAGCAGTAATATTCCTGAATAGGCAAGCTAAGGCAGACATTGTCTGTAAATCAGAAAGAGAACGAACATAAACTCTTAATACTATTGATGCAAAGAGGCTATGGAACATTATTAGCAAGTAACGAATATGATCGGTGCATGTGTTCTTTAATTAAAGTTGCTAACATAAGAACTCGAAGGTCAAAGTCTACCATATTCATGCCAATTAGTTCATCTAACCTATTGAGTTCGGAAAAAAGTATTCAAAGTTTTTTTTTTTAACTTAATTTTGAAGTGCAATTATTTATAAATAGTATTTATATAATATAATATTATAAATAGCAGACATAATTTTTTGTAAATCACAAGCACTTATGGAAAGATGTTACTGAGTAGTCTCCAAAATTTGGGTTAAGCAATTGAAATGTTACCAACCATGCATAGGTATATCTGTCAAACTGATATTCCCAACTAAATGAAATTCATACGAAAGACAGCTGTTTATATTGTTTACAAGCTAACACAAGCATTTGCGCCTAAGTTTTATGGAACAAAAGTGTGATTGCGTTATACACAATAACTGGAAAATCGGAACCAGCTATTATTCGTGAGTTCAAACACCTCATAATGAATAAAATGTCTGTGTATCGTAGCATATACCGTTCTTATAGTACAGCCGGCATCGCCCAACGCAAATGAAGGCTCGACTTGAACGAAATCCATGTCGTATATTTAATCCATTTATTCCTATGTAGAACATAGGGCCGTAACAAATAATTTTCATTCAACTCTATCTAATGCAAGACGTTTTGCTTCACTCCAGCTCTTTCCAGCGTTATTTTAATTTCGTTTCAGTCCATGTCGTAGTGATAATCAAATAGTCAAATAACTGAAAATATCCCGTTGAAGTATTCAACGCATATTCAAAATGAGCTCATGGTACAACCTTATAAGTTCCAAAAGCCACAAGATCTTATACTAAAGCAACAAAAAGTTAGACTCGAAAGAACAAAGCGTAACCAGTTGATACGTTTGCACAAATGTGGCGCATTTCCAAACATTGTGTGCTTCGATGAGAAAAATGTCCCTACATTGAGCAGTTCATAAACTCTGAATGATCATGCTTACTTAACTTGCATGCACTACCGAAAATTTGAGATTACGAATGGCCACCTAAAGTAATTGTTCATCTCAAGTAACGATATGTAGAACTGTGACCGCCGATGGACGCTCTCCAATCGTTTTCAGCAAGCCTGGTGTCAAAGTCAATGCGATTTATTATCGGGAAAATGTTTTAGAAGTTGCTTTAGAGCCGTGTGCACGCAATTATTTCGGTCGTAGATTGATCCAACATGATTCGGCACCGGTCTCGGCTTCATAATAAAGCTCATGTGAACCAAGAATGGTCAAACAATCATGTTCCACAGTTCATTTCGTTCACACAATGGCTTCCGAGTTCGTCAGATGCAAATCTGATGGACTATTCCATCTGAGTCATTTTGGAGAGCAAGGTGAGGACTAAGACTAAAAAATATGCCAGTATGGATGCGGTGAAGAAAGCCATTGTTCAGAAATGGACCAAAACACCGGAACATCGCATTCGTGAAGCATGCACTTATTTATTTAAACGTTTAAAGGACATAGTCAAGGCAAAAGGTGGCCATATCGAGCTAGAGTGAATGGATTCTAAAATTTTGGTTATTTCTATAAATTTTTGTAGGTTCGCTTAGGTTATACCAAGGGATCCACTTAGCCCTATCTGCCCATTGTGTTACCCTATAATTAAAAACTCAAGTGAAAGCTTTTAATGTTATTCAAAGGCAGGTCTTGCAGTACTCCAGGATTCCTGAAAAAGCGGAATTCGCGCATACGCTGCACAGAAGCGAAGCAGATGGGAGATACTTTCTTCGTCCTCTCCACAACTGCGGCATGTATGGTTGAAAGAGAGATTTAGTCTTCTGGTTACTTATTGTCAGTCTCGTGATTATCATTTTGGTTACTTACATATATCTCTACCACGTATTCAATGAGAATGTTGGATTTACTTTTATTGTAGCGTGGTCATATTCCAAACAGATGCTTGCATACCGTTGAGTCTTCCCATCTTTTATTAAAAAGTTCGACACTGGAAGAACTAAAGGCCAGTTTGCATGATGTCAAGGATATGCCTAGATTGTTTCGGTATTCCGAATGGTTTCATGAAGCCCTGCGTCTGCTTTGCAATAGCCGAAAATATTCCTATGACCGGGAATCCAGATTAGAGAATTATTGAACTGTGTCGATATTGCATTTAGAGATGTGTAAGGGTCAAAGACTGTCTTAGATGTAACAAATTTTTGTAATTTGAATCATAGGTAACACTTCAATCGCCTAACCCTGTATATGAACAATACTTCTATATAAATATTTTGATTATTATGTTTAATAGCAAATTATTTACTTAATCTAAATAACTGAATAACTACAGAAAATTTTATTTTAAAATAATTTGTATTGCATGATTTTTAGATGCAAAATTAATATCAAAGAAAAGTTATACAATATAAATTTTTATAATTATATGTTTGGTTTCCTTACTCTGCAGTTAAAACAAGCAAGTGCTAATTAAAGTTTATTGATATAATAGAAATATTTTTTCAATTGACCAAGGTCGATTTCAGCTGATGAATGTACCGGTCGTGTTGGAGAAAAATAAATTAAACAGAAGTCATAAGCAGTTTGCGTGTACCAGGCATACGAAAAGCGCTGATACTGTAAGAATAAAGGGCGTAGCGAGCAAATTTTTATTTTATGATTTTCTGTTTGTCTGTTTGTCTGAAACAATTTCCACGTACTTCCAAGAACGTATAAAACAACATGTGACTTATGGGTATGAACGAACCTCACAGGGAGAAGAAGTGTTTCTTCTGCATTTTAATTTTTTGTTTTTTAATTAAAGAATTATTAATTATATGATTTTTTTTTTGGTTTTAAAAGAGGTAAATATAATATAAAATAAAAAGAAATAAACAACAAAGAACTTGTCCATTAATATAAAGAAACGTTTTGTCGTAATTTGCACTTTGCAATACATATCGCCAATACCTATGTATGTATATATGCCTATATAGTTCATAACATATAAACTCTTATTGTTTACATACATTGTAGATATAAGTAAACGTACTTATTTCTTAAGTATTTAAATATTATTAAGTCTATATTTGCTGATAAAAAATCTACTCATAATTGTATAATCACACTTAATATCAATGAATATGCGATATTACGAGACGAAGAGGTTTGTGTAAGTGAAGTATTGCGTGTGCAATTCTTTGTCAAAAATAGGTCAGTGCTCTTTTAAGTTCAAGGGTTTTCAGCAATGAAAAGAAAGAAGCAAACATATCATGAAGAGAGACATACAAAGAAATAGCCGTCGTAATTATTGTTTAATGGATTTGTTTAAATAATGATATAGTATAAGAGTGCGTTAAACATTATAAATATAATCATTTTTACACTTATCTTTTTTAGAACTTGGATACATAAACTATTGGTATAAGCAGGCTTCTTGCATTAGATAAATATTCCATGCAATAAAATATGTTTTGTATTTTTTGTATTAAGTTCTAGTGAATTATTATAATATAATATTATAATATTATTATAATAATAATACATGTTGCTAAGAGACCTTAGAATAGACCCGATCAAAAAATACATGAAGGTCAGAGCCCTGAAGTTATATGCGAAAACTGACAGGCTATCCTATTTAGCACTATCTAATCTTAGAATAATCACTCTCCGCACGGGGAGGTACGCAAATCTTAGATCAATCACTGAATAATCATGAAGATTATAGGGAATACATAAATTAGTCAATGAGATGGGTGGGACCCTATAGTACCCCCACCTATCAAAGAGTAAAAGTGCCCAGTTGCGCTGACTCGAAAAATGGATCAACATACATACATACATATACATATATATTAAAAAAATTGTTTGTGCCTCTAACTAACGGTGTGTTAAACATCTAATCACAAATTATAGTTTTTATATTCAACAAATGATCTGTTTTTAGTGCTAAAACAGATACTGATATAAGTTTTAAGCTATAAGTTTTTTTAGCTTCAATGTCATATGTAATGAAATTACACCTAAGTATTTTTTTTACTGCCATATGGTTTTCTAAAATTCAATTATAGTCGTGCTCGATTTATTCCTGTTGTTATCACCTATTTAGGTAGTGCTTACTGTATGTTGTCTTTTACACTTTCCACAAAGTAAAATTTATTGTTACATTCTTTGTATTTCTGTTTTATAAATTTAATTACAAATTAATTTTATACCAAAATTTAGTAAAGACAGAAATAACTTAATGTCCACAATTTGTTAAGCAAAAGAGCTTTCTCTCACATGTTTTGTTTTAATTCTGATTTAAAAGAAACTTTAGAAAACTTTAGGCACCAAGGAAATTTTTTCAAATATGTATGTGAACTGTAATCAAAGTTCTCTCTAAAAATCTGTTTGGACTGATTGGACAGTTTTAGACGCAAAATATCAAACATTTTTCGCTCAATAATGTGTCTGGTAGATTGGTATTAACATGTCACTGCATAGAGAGAGAGAGAGAGAGAGAGAAGTTTAAATGAGAACAAAATTTAACTGTCAAAATATATTTTATATTTTTGTATATATTAATATATATTTTTAAGACAATTAATGTCTTTAATTGTTCTGTTATATATAATTTGCTATATAATTTGGTTGTGGTTATTAAACAATTGAAACGAAAAAGTATCACTTATGAATAAAATCTTTAATAATGAAGTTGACTTTACTTTAGATGGATTATTAATACACAAGCAATATTGTTGATTCCGATGTAAGGAATTCGGGAACGGTCAGATCTGCGTCTCAGTGCCCTCCGTTTACAACGATTAAGAACTAGTGATAACTGTTGTTGAAGTTTTAACGCTTTCTAAAGAGATGAATTAACATAGATTAGATCTTAAGTACGGACTGAAGGCAATTCAGAAGTTATTTAGCGTATATTATTGTATTACAACATTTATCATTAAATAATTATTACACTATGTTCTTAAGAAGGCGTGAAAAAAACGATTAAGTCGGCAGATAATGATGGTTTCTAATGATGTGCATTAAAGTTTTTGTTTAAAGCAAATCGTTTAAAATGATTGATAAATATAAGCGTATCTGTGGCGGCTTTTTAAGTCATATTGTTTTTCGTATATAATTGTACAAATATGCATATACTATAATGTAATTACTATATATAATTACAGCATTAAATTATATAGCATTTATAAAAATGTAAATGCTAATAATAAATAATACTGATAAATAAGTTATACCTATTGACATGTTTGTATTAGGTATTTTATGTATAA